>NW_021703780.1:54565704-54886480 GCF_005190385.1 Monodon monoceros | reverse complement strand
TATATATGATATATATCATATATATGATATATATCATATATATGATATATATATCATATATATGATATATATATATAATATATATTTTATATATATCACTTTGCTGTAACCTGAAACTAACACAACATTGTAAATCAACTATACTTCAATTAAAAAACAACAACAGGGCTTCCCTGGTGGTCCAGTGGTTGAGAGTCCACCTGCTGATACAGGGGACACGGGTTCGTGCCCCGGTCCAGGAGGATCCCACATGCCGCGGAGCGGCTGGGCCCGTGAGCCATGGCCTCTGGGCCTGTGCGTCCGGAGCACCGCAACGAAAGAGGCCACAACAGTGAGAGGCCCACAAAAAAAAAAAAAAAACAACAATTCGGAGGAAACTGAAATCAGGTAGACAGAAATCTAGTAATAAAAAGAGTATTTAAATATATAAAACAACCCTCAGTTACAAGGACCACAGCCTAAATGGAAAAAAAAAAAGAAACGTGTTCTGAACTTAATAGCCACCACCCTTCTTCTGCTTAATAAGTTTGTGACCTTCATCAACCTCCCTAAGCTTCAGTTTTCTCATCTGTACAATGGGGATAAGAATACTTAAACCACCCCCATGATGTGATTACTCAGTAAGATCATAAATGTTAAATACCTAGCACAACACCTGGAACCCAGTAGGTGCTTGATAAATATTTGGTGACTCTGAATCTGTTAGTGTCTCTAAAAGGAAGAAACCTAAGACATCCATCACACAGATATGTAATTTCAGAAGAGGAGATTCATAACATTTGAATATCCATAAGGAAACTATTAGATGACATAGTTTAAGTAGTTTAAGTCAATAATTCCACACAATGTATGAAAACATGTTTGAAGTGTAGAATATATTTATGCCCAAGATAAGAATTCTTAGCACCAAAGGGAAAGCTTGATGGGTCTCCCTGAGCTCCAAGAGCCATTGCCAGAGGCTTGGCCCTGGCTGTCCCCTCCAGCCACCCTCCCTCTCAGGGTCCCCCTCCACATTAACTGGGAATACTACAGAACTGCATCTGCTTTTTTAAATTTGCTGCATTTACTTAAATGAGATAATGTTTATGAAAGCTCTTTGGAAACCATAAAATCCTATGTAAATGTAGAGCTCTTTATTTAATAAAAATTTATGGAGCTTGTTCTTGAATTTTTAAATGGATTAACTTAGCCTTTTATGGTTCTCTCCAAAACAAAAACACAACAAAACAAAACCTCAACTGCTTTTCATTTGTAAATGAATCTTGATTGATTTGTATCCCCTGTGGAGCCACAGCCTTCAACATTAGAAGGGGGAAGAGGAATCTTCTCATCTAAATAGAGGAATCTATTTCCTTCTCTAGAAATGATCTCCATCTTGAGAGATGCAAAAGCAATTAGGAATTAAAGGCCTGGCCACCCCCTGATAACGAAGAAAATGGTACAGAAATATTTGGAATCAATGGGACAATTTTAAAGCATGGTAAAATTTGATAAACTAAGACCCCAGCAATTCCAAACTTGAGAATATTTAAACATGGCATGAATTAAACTTCAGATCATCTACATAAAGAGAGCTTACCAAGAAAATAAATTGTGCAAATATGATCTTCAAAGGAATTTTTAAAATTATAATCTTTTCAAGGAGTCTTAAAATCAGGTTAGCAATACCCAGCTTTCCACCCTCCATTATTCATTAAAGCAGGACCGCTGGATGCCTTCGGAGAAGGTTTAAGGACACTATGATACTATTTAAAAAGTTAATTAGAAAATTCCCTTTTATTGAGTACTCACCCTGAGCTAGGAGCTGTGTTAGGCACATTATATACTTCAAATACCTCTCTCTTTTTTTTTTTTTTTTTTTTTTGGCCATGCTGCGTGTGTTGTGGGATCTTAGTTCCCCATCAGGGATTGAACCCAGGCCACCGCGGTGGAAGTACCAAATACCTCTTAAGTAGGGATTAATCCCTCCATTTTACAAAGGTGGGCACTGAGGTTCAAGGCCAGGGGCGGGGTCTACCCAAAGTCACCCAAACAGGAAGTAGGAGCTACAGGTTCATAGGAATGAGTGAGTGGTAAAGCCAGATTCTGAAATTAGATCTAATATACAGTGGTACCCAATTGCATTTATCAGTGTTTTATTTTTAATGCTTTTTGTTAATTTAGCTGAGCTGCTCCCAGATTATTCCATATTAGTGAGAATATAAAGATGACCTGTTTATAACCCCCCCTCCTGCCAAGCTCTGGCTTCTTGCCTCAGGGGACTCAAGGGCAAAGGATGAAAGAAATCTCTGCGCTTGATTTTATCAATGCACTGACTTCACTTCCGGGAGTCCTAAAATCCCATTTTAACAGGAAAGAGCTAAATGGGATTCTAAATTCGATCTGTTTCTTTGCCTTTAACCTTTGCTTTTCGCTGCTTTTGTTATTATAATCATACAGAATGGCCTGCCTCAGGGAACCCTGCCCCCTCTGCCTGAATGTTAAAGTGCTCCTGTTCAGCTCGCAGGGAGACCATCTGGCCCCATTCACCTGTGGATGGCTGCAAGAAAGAAGAAATTAACACATCCCTTCACCGGAGGCTGGACATTCCAGGAGATATTTGCAAAATTTATGGTATTTTTACTTTACTTCCCCATCTCCTCCCCCTCTCTGTGCTATAAAAGAAACTGGCATCCAAACCCGGATAAGATGATTTATCGGAGACACTAGTCTGCCATCTTCTCAGTGTGCCGGCTTTCCGTTTTAAAGTCGTATTCCTTGCCTCAACACCTCATCTCCAATTCATTGGCCTGTTGTGCGGAGAGCAGCGCAAGCTTGGACTCGGTAACCATAACTTGGTTAATAGCAACTAATGTTTTACAGCGCATGCTCTTTAATTTATGAAGAGTTTTGCCCATCTGTCACCCCACTAAACTTCTCATTTTCTCACACATTCTGATATAAACCAAACCCCATATGGTAGTAATGACAATATTCTCCTATCAAATAAACGGTTTGACTTAGGGGTACACGCCATCCGTTTATTTTACTTTGTGTCCTAAATTCATTTTTGTTTCCCATTCCCTCTACATTTCCTGGCTCCAAACAGGATATTCTGATAGCATTTCCCGGCTCCAAACAGGATATTCTGATAGCATTTCCCACCAACCAGAAACAGGAAGCACCCGAAAAGCCAGGAGAAAAATGTCCTTGTGCCAAACCAAAGACAGACTTTTTAAGAAGTGAAAAGTTTGAGACATTGTGGACAGGTGCTCACACACTTAGAGGCTCTCCTCAATTAAACCAACCTCCCAACATTCTGGAGAGAGCACGGCTGACCCTCACTGAGACCCACAATCAGGCCACAATTAGAGAACAGTGTGTGGTCTTTCTGAACACTTTCACCTGCATTTTCTCATGAGCTTCTCACAACCCTCAGAGGTAAATGTAATGGAGGCATCATGGTGTCCATTCCCACCGAGGGTCCAGCCACAGGGTTGAGGCCATGGAGGCAGAAGCCTGGAAGATCAGGCCACACCCAACCCCACCCTGAGGTCTTTCCACTCTTGCAGAGGAAGTGTCCATCCTCCCCTGCCCAGCATCCACCATTTGTCTTTTCCATGGGCCCCAACAGGCTGCAGACTCTAGGCAGGTCTCCGTTTTTCCAGCTGTAAAATGAAATAATCCTACCTTAATGCCACCTTAAACGAGGATGCAGCCTGGGCCTTTGCAGAGGTTCCAGGCCATGTACACGGGCATAGAATTCTCTCCCCACTCAGATCTGCCACTTTGGAAGCATCATGTTCCCGCTCTGTTTTCCCCTGTAGATGGGGAATTTCTTGGGCTTTATCCATCAGGCACTTAGCACAGGGTCTAACAGGTGGACTCTATCCCTGGTAGACAAATTAGTTGCCCTATAGTAATTAACAAACACTTGCTTGGCAGACAGTACATTAGCACATAATATGGTATATTAACATATATGTGCTTATTAGCATATACAATCTTCCCTCAGTATCCATGAGGGCTTGGTTCCAGGATGCCTACAGATACCAAAATTTGCAGGTGCTCAAGTGCCTTATATAAAATGGCAGAGTACAGTTGACCCTCCACATCCTTGAATGCCAGCCATTGCTCTAAGAACTTACAAGCTTTAACTTAATCCTCTCCACAGCCCCTTGAGGTAGGTTAGGCACAAAAGGTTAAGTCACTCATCTGAAGTCACAGCATTAACAAGTGGCAGAGGGCTTCCCTGGTGGCGCAGTGGTTGAGAGTCCGCCTGCCGATGTGGGGGACACAGGTTCGTGCCCCGGTCTGGGAAGATCCCACATGCCGCAGAGCGGCTGGGCCCATGAGCCATGGCCGCTGAGCCTGCGCATCTGGAGCCTGTGCTCCACAGCGGGAGAGGCCGCAACAGTGAGAGGCCCGCATATGGCAAAAAAAAAGTGGCAGAGCCAGGACTGGGACTCTGACGGTCTAGGCCCAGAGTCTGTTAAAACTCAGCCTGAGCAAGCCACCCCACATCTCTGGATGTCAGTAAAGACAAAGAGGCCAGGCTGGGTGATATTTGAAAGGTCCAGTCAAACTCCAAAATACTTCTGTTGTACTTCACTACCACATGATCCCCCAACTGGAACAGACAGCCAGCGTTACTGAGTTTTTCCACATTAAGAGAAAATAATGATTGCCTTAAGAGCTTAAGTAGGTTTAGTTTAGACCACCAAACAGGGAGATGGAGATCCCAAAGCAAGAGCACAGGCAAGGGCCCTGTGGCCTGCATCCCCCACCTGCCAGTCCCTCTTCTAGAGAAATGTGACCATCTGCCACACCTTGCCTCTTACAGGACCAAGAACTACAGAGGCGTTCCGTTCAGTCCCCCATTGTTCTAAGGGGCTGCTTATACTCCAATGCTCCCCATCCCGGCCCCACCCCGTACTCCTTCCTGGGCACTGAATGAGTTAGGATACAGAAGTGTGGGTGCCCATGGGGATGAAGGACTGGGCAGGGCACGACCACTTTGCTACTTTCCTTGCTGGCTCCAGCTGGCCATCATTAAGTCAAGGAACAACCATAGAAAAGAGTGATTCTAGAGGCCGAAGCCCATCCCACAGCCACTGTTGCACGAGGAATGTGGGTTCCTGTGACAAGCCTGTGTCAGTCAGCTATTACTGCGTAACAACCAGGAAATCTCCTTGCAAACAATGACAAGCATTTATTTCTCCCATGCACATCTACAAGTCACCTAGGGTTTGGATGACCTAGCTGGGCTCTGGCTGCAGGTTTAGGGTTTGGGTCTGTTCCACACGTCTCTCTCCTGGGACCAGTGAGCTACGGGGAACACGTTCAGGCAATAGTCCAAAGCACCCAGAGGGGTGGGCTCAGAGCTCACACTCTACTGTGAGTGACAGACATGTGGAGCAGACATGACTCAACCTGCTACCTGGCCCCATGGTGCCCTCCTTGGCTCACGGAGGCTTGCACGTTCCCGCCAAGGTCAGGCCAGAGCTGCCAGCAAAGAAGACAGGCAGGTGCCCTTGAGAATACCAACACCCAAAATGTTCATGTTCCCCTCCCTCATGATTGGACCTTTGGGACAGTTCAGTCACCCTCTCTTATTTTGAGAGGGTGAACAACTGGCTCCTATTTAAATCTCATTTAAACCAGAAACACCAAAACACAAAACAAATCCCCACTAACCACCAGGGGACAAAATGATTTGCTGAGGTCAGACAAATGAAAATTCAAAACCCAGCTCTATCCACCATGTGATTTTGAATGACCTTTCACAATTTACTTAAAAGCCGAGTCTTAGCATCCTCATCTGTAACAGGAGAAAGGCAACACAGAACCCTCGCTGCCAAGGGGGCCCCCCCAGGTCCCCCCCCATTACCATTTCTGTAACATGGCCTGACTGCCACCTGCCAGCACCTGCATCTCTCTGCCTGGGGGCTTTCCCCGCCCACACACATGGCAGGACAGGATGACCAGTGGATACAGACCCATCCCCTCATCCCTCAGGCAAGATAATTCTGAGGTGTGTGTCCTACACTGGCCCAGAGATTGTATCCCAGTGGCCCAGGCTGGTAACTCATGGGGACCACACCCCTCATGGGCCGCCTTCCCCTCCTTTTCTCACTTTCCCGCTCCCCACTGGTGTCTTCTGGAATAACTTCCAAAACAAACTACTTCCAGTGATTAAGACTCCATGCTTTCACTGCTAGGGGAAGGGTTTGATCCCTGGTTGGAGAATTAAGATGCCCACATGCCGCGTGGCATGGCCAAAAAAAAAAAAAAGAGAATATATAAAGTCCCCAGACCAACCCCATTCTACTGCTGATCCCGCCCCCCCAAATGCCTGATAACAGATCCTTTAAAAGTGTAAGCCACAGTGGCTACAGGTACAAATGGACATGTGACCCCAGCTTCCTCTCCAAAGGGCTGTCTTTTGCTTTCTAACGCTTACAGTGGTGTACAGGGGAGTCACTAGGGATGGCAACGTGGCCCTATTTCACAAGACAACTTCTGAGAAAACCAGAGTGCTGCTGGTCCTATTGCATAATTAGTTGGGTTCTGTCCCCACAGCCTCCATCGTCCCTACTGATTCTCTCACTCCTCCCAGCCTCACAAGCTACCCAACAAGTTCTTCCAGGGCCTTTTCACTTTTCCTCCTGGAAAAAAAGGAAGCAACCAGCTGGGGCAGTCAGCACAGTCCTGGCCCCTCATCGGTGTCTTTATATATGACCTATCCCTCCTCCTCTCGACTGATCACATCATCATCTATTTTTCAGATGAGGTTTTTCTTTTGATGGCGGCAGTACAGAGATAAACAGGGCCAGAGTTCAGTTGCCTAGCATGGTCCTGCCAGAGCTGATCAGATGCTGACATGGGATCAAAGAAAGGGTTCCCCTCACAGAGGAGAGGGTCCATGCCTCCTGCAGGGACCTGGCCTTTCCCAGAGCCCCTTTTCAATGGCCAAAACTTGAAACATGGGAAAACCCAGGGAGGCCCAAGGGAAAGGTGGCCACGGGCTAGTGGAGACTTCTGTCCAAACAAATAAATTAGGGGGAGAATTAAAACATAAACAGCCAAGCACTTAGCTCACTTGGAATTAGGCTAAGCAAACCCTGAGAGCACAAGCTGTAAAACTGCAGTAAATGACACTGAATCCGTAAAGCTCAAATTCAACTGAGCTAAGTCATGATAGGCTCAGTGGTCCCCAGCCCAGGCATTAGAACCGTCTAAGTAGGGAGCTTGAGAAAACATTTTCCTTCCCAAACCCCAAGTGCCCCTTCGTAAGGAGCTCTTAAAACCATGCCGAAGGTGCACCCAACTCTCCAGCATCTGCCAGAGTGTGCAGACCGGATGAGAAGGAAAGCCAGACTTGGGATGTCATGAAGTGACTGAACCCTGGGCCTTCCCTTCCCCCTGCCTCAGGACATCTGTCCACGGGTATGGCCGGGAGTTGTCTCGGAAGCGTTATGACCATCTGGGAGCTGCATGGGACTGTGAAGACCATCTGAGCCAACCTCTGAATTTTCATGGGGAGGAAACAGGCCCAGAGAGGGAAAGCAAGTTTCCCAAGGCTGCACAACATCTGGCAGTGTCAGGAAACCAAGAGGCTGGTGAATTTCAGTCTGAGACTTTATAAAGCTTGGGAAGCGCCATGGGCTCTGTGGCACAGATGAACAAGGCTGGGCAGGGCCTGGCAACGCTGCTCCTTCCCATCTTCCTCATTACCCGATCCTCGGACACCAAAGGGCCATCTGGGGACATGGTGCAGCCCTTCTGTTAGTGTGGAAAGCCGGGGGAAGTGTTCAGATGGTGGTGTGGAGATGGTTGGGGGTTGTTTGGGGCGTGACGTGGGGTCAGAAAGCGAGAGGGAGGATCAGTCAGAGCTCACCTTCATAGCAAGGGATCAGCGTCCTGCCTTGGGCCTGGAGGTTGGATGGGATGATGTAACAGAAGCCGTGGGGCAGGATGTGGTCTGTTTCGTAGTAGATGTTCTTCCAGCGGTGGGCACAGGCCTAGAGGACAGAGAGAGGTTCAGAGGAGAAGAGTCAGGCTCAGGAGGTCACAAAGCAGAGCCCGGCAGTGCCAGGTGGTTCTGTAGGAGGAGAGAGGTGCAGAGGGGCCAGGAAGCCACCTTCTCTCCCATCCAGCCCAGGTGCTGTGCTGGGTGGGCATCAGCAAACTGCGAGAGTGCCTGGGGAGTGCCCCTGGGAGAGGCAGACAACCAACAAACATACAAACAAATGGGGACCCTAGCAAGTGCCGGAAAGGAAAGACACTGGGTTATGGACTGAGAATCTGGGAGTGGGGAGGACAGTTTTCACCTGGAGGCCAGGGGCAGCCAAAAGGATGAGAAAGAGCCAAACACACTGGGCACAGAGGCAAGTGCTCCAGGAGGGAATATCAGGGGCAAAGGAGAAGGCTGAGGGTCCACAGAAAGAAAGGAGGCCCGTGGGGCTGCTGTGGAGGGAAGTGAGGTCAGAGAGGGGACAGGGGACAGGCCCCGGGAGTCTTATAGACCTTGGGGATGACTGTTACTTTAGTGGATGTACTGACAGAGGGTCTTACACAGGCAAGTGGCATGGGCTGACTCACAGTTTGGAAAGATAACTGGGCTGCCAAGTGGAGACTGTAGATAGGCAAGGGTGGAAGTGAACATCAGGTGAGGGATGCTGCTGCCTGCACCAGGACAGGGGCAGTGGAGATGGGAGAAGGGGGTGACCTCACGATGTAGAGGTAGAGCTGATGGGCCCAGGGACCCACCAGATGTGGGCAGAGCAGGAAAGGACAGAAAAGGAAACCAGGCAGAGGATAAGACAAGCACCCAATACCCGCTTCAGGGCCCTCGGGCCAGGATGGATCCGTTGTGCGTGCCCCACACATGCATCTGTTCATTCGTCCATCAAGTATTTACTGAGCACCTACTATGCACCAGGCTCTGAGCTGGCACTGAGGATGCAGCAGTGAATAGTCACAGGTCCATCTGGTGCAGCAGACAGACTCGAGTCCTCAGCAAAGAACATACTGAGAAAAAGCCAGAGACGAGGAGTGCTGCTCCACCCAAAACAGACCCTAAGCATCAAGGTGCTACCTGCTTGCCCACGGAGCAGCCATCGGCCTCCATCAAACGTGAGACCCTTCAGAATCACATGGAAGCCTTACTAAATCACAGACCGCTGGGCCCCACCCAGAGAGCTGGCTCAGCCAGTCTTCAGGGCCCTGAGAATCTGCATTTATAACAAGCCCCCAGGTGAGCCGAGGCCACTGGTCCGTGGAGCACCTTCAGGAGCTCCTTTTCAGGTTCAGGGCAAAGCATTTGGTTAAACCATATGAAGTTGCTGATATTTGACTGTTTTATATCATTAATCAGAAGTAAATGTTTGTTGACAGTCTTTTGAAGTAAATTTACATACAGAAAAATGCACAAATCTCAAGTGTACCATCTAATGAGCTTTTACAAATATACTCTCGTGTAACCAAACCCTTAGCAAGATATAGAACATTTCCATCTCACCAGGATGGTCCCACATGCCAGGAAGTGGCCCGGGCCTCTCCAAGGAGGTGACATCTGAGCAGAGACCTGAAGAAAGTGAGGAACCCTGAGGTGAGCGAGAGCTTGGCACATGCGAGGAGGTGAGACCGACCCTCTGGTCAGCTCTGGAGGGAAGCCTCTGGGAAGCACTGGGGTCGAATGTGCCAGGAGACACCTGGAGGGAGGGCAGTTCTGGGAGCCAGAAGCAGGAACACAGACTTGCATCCTTCCCCACCGGCACTGGACACACCCAGCCTCACACTCCAATGCACCCGCGCAGCTGGTGAGGAGCCCAGCTGTTTCCTGCAAAGGTGTGCGCTCTGCCTAGCCCCACCTGTTTCTCGTGGACATTCACACTCACTTCTGTTATCAGGTTGCTTCACTCTGGCCAACAGATGCATTTTCTTAAAATACTGCATTTTAAAATAATCAAAGTGTTTCACTTCTTTGTTTGCATCAAACACACTGATTTTGTAGGCTGTAACATTCTGCATTTACATGGTCCACATCTGACTGCTTCTGTAACCCTGGAAGGTGGGGAGGTGTCTCAGAATTCGATTTTCTGTACAGGAACCCTGGGTATCAGAGAGTGCTTTGCTTAAGTTCCAGAGCTGGTAAGTGCTGCAAACAACACAGGAACCCACATTTCAGAGTCCTCCTTGTCTTAGTAGAAAACATTTCCAACTTATAACTCCCAATGCCCACCTGAGAAGCCATCAAAACCCACTCTTTGAGGCAGGTCGGGTAGCTATTGCCCTTAGAGCCTCTCCACAGGTCTCAGGAACCCCGAAATGACCTCTCTGGGGTCGAACAGGATGTCCAGGCCCTGGGCAGTGGGGGAGCTCTCCAGGGCCTGGCTATCCCTGAGGTTACTCTACAAAGAAATTCACTGCCTGCCAGCCTCTCTGGTCTTCATGCCTTCAAGCAAACTGCCCAAGGGCCCTTGACAAGGCTGCTCTCTGTCCACGGGAAAATGAGGACACTCAGAGCGGCGAGAAACCTCAGCCTGCCCACACTCTGCCTCCTACCCTATGACGTTAATCTCATTGTTCCTTACACTGCAAACCACCTTCATTCCTCCCCGCGCGGTACTATTCTGCACTTCTAGCATATTTCTCAATAGACTGAAATGATATCAGGCAAGAAGCTAAACAACAGTATCACTCGGTGGATCATCACTCCACTCCACTAAGGGTTTTAATTTTATTTTATTTCTGACCAAATTCTGATAGTTTGCAAATTTGAATCACTTACCATCTAATTAGCTAGTACATTAGTTATACTTTAGTTTATGGATTTGGCAAAGCTCGTGGGCTTACCATGTTTTACTGTATTTCTGGGTTAGAGGGACCAAAAGGGACCGAGGCGGGTGTTTACCATGACCCACGCTGACTCTTGTAAGGACGGACTTTGTGTATTTAATGTCTAGCTTATTGTCTTATTGATTGATTGATTGATTGCTGTGTGGGTTGCAGTATGCGGGCTTCTCATTGCGGTGGCTTCTCTTGTTGTGGAGCACGGCTTTAGGCGCACAGGCTTCAGTAGTTGTGGGTCGCAGGCTCTAGAGCGCAGGCTCAGTAGTTGTGGCGCACGGGCTTAGCTGCTCCGCGGCATGTGGGATCTTCCCTGACCAAGGCTCGTGTGTCGCCTGCATTAGCAGAAGGATTCTTAACCACTGCGCCACCAGGTAAGCCCTACTGTCTTTTTTTTTTAAGTGGCATAAACTATTTAAGAAGTGATCTCTGGGAATTTCTAGAAGATCCAAAGATTGCATTTCACAATAAACTAAACTAAAATTAATGCATTCTGTGAGGTCAGAGATCAAAGTGTCAAAGGCAGTTTGCATGTAAGAAAACAAGGAAAAGTGTCTCTGAACATAAACTACAGAAAGAAAAGACTTTGTTTAGTCCCAATTATCCTTATATATACACGCATGTCAATCTGACTCCTACATTAAGAAAAATTCCTAGGGACTGTCTCCAAAGCATTAATATCTCCATCAGTCTCTCCAAATGAGTTCTGCTGTGAGGGAGGCAGGGGGTGTGGGCAGAGCAGGCAAGACCAACAGGAGAAAGAGAGCACCCTCTGGAAATAGCAAGACTTATTCCAACTTGGATTCCAAAGAATTATAACAAAAGAGGGGAGAGGGTCTAGGACCACCCCAAACCTTTTTTTTAACATTTTACTGCAGTATAATGGCTTTACATTGTTGTGTTAGTTTCTGCTGTACAACAAAGTGAATCAGCTATACGTATATACGTATATCCCCATATCCCCTCCCAATCCCACCCCTCTAGGCGGACCACCCCAAATCTTAGCATCTTACATACTTCAGGTTATAAGGGTTGTTCTTCCTCCCAAAAGGATAAAGAGATGAGTATATTTCGAAGGGCTTTCTTGTATGAAAACACATGTCCTTCCTGGGGGTGGTGGGTACTGGGCCTTTCCGATGGCTCAGCCACAGCAGCATGTACGTCTCCCCCCACACCACGTCGCACCGCTCCCCCCCACACCACTCCCCCCTCCTCACCCTCTTACACATGCATTTGCCATGCACAGATGGCCAGAGCTTTCCCATGCCTCGGGTCCATTCAGCACAGGCTGGGCCAGGCCCTGGGCCACTGAGAACAGGGGATGGAGGGGATCAGGGCCCTGATGCCACAGATTCCACCCCCCAAAGAACCTTCCACTCCAAGGGAGGAGGGAATGGCCTGGGAGGTCCAGGGAAGGTGACTTCTGGGGTTCTGGGAAACTCATTCTGAAAATGTTCACCTACTGAAAACTCATCTAGATGTACACAGATGATTTGTGCACTTTCCTGCATGGATGTTAAAGCTCAGCAAAAAGTTCACTTAAAAAAAAATCAGGAAACAAAGCAACAGAAGTAAATGCAAAAGTGTATCCTGTGGCTTTGAAAAAATGGACAGATGAGAAGTGGTGAATAGATAGCAACTGCCCTGATGCTCGGAAAGGAAACAGCCAAGAGATAGAGCTGGGGAACACCGCTTCCTCCCAGAAGTCAGCTAGATGCTGACTTCAGTTGTTGTCTGAGGCTTGCAGACTCTGCTGAAAAGCAGAAATGTCAGACTTGAACATTGTGAGCTGCCCTCCCAGGTCCAAGAGACGACTCAGTGCCTGTACTGGGTTTGTTGAGTGGTTATTACCAGAAGTGATTTTTTCCCCCGACTTCTTAAACTGTCATCTGCATCTGGGAGTGCGGGAAGGGAAGGGGCTTGCCTCTAATCCCAATGCTGTGTTCACTCCAGGTATCATTTCTTCCCTGGGGCAATGGAAGGAACCACAACGTATGTGGATCCGAGACTGGTAAGTACTGAGCCAAGGGCAGCCTGCCAGACCAGCCCAACGTCCTGGGTCTTGCCACAGCTGGCTGCCGGTCCATGAGGCCAGAAAATGCCATGTGTCATCGAGATACTTGACTCCCTGTCACAGCTTTCAAACTCTCTGTCTGTTCTTTTTTTTTTTTTTAATTTATTTATTTTATTATTTTATTTTTGGCTGTGTTGGGTTTTCATTGCTGCGCACAGGCTTTTCTCTAGTTGCAGCAAGCGCAGGCTACTCTTGTGTGCGGGCTTCTCATTGCAGTGGCTTCTCTTGTTGCGGAGCACGGGCTCTAGGCACGCGGGCTTCAGTAGTTGTGGCATGCTGGCTCAGTAGTTGTGGCTCGCGGGCTCCAGAGCGCAGCCTCAGTTGTTGTGGCGCACGGGCTTAGTTGCTCTGCGGCATGTGGGATCTTCCCGGACCAGGGCTCGAACCCGTGTCCCCTGCATTGGCAGGCGGATTCTTAACCAATGCGCCACCAGGGAAGCCCCTCTATCTGTTCTTTACTTTGAAATCAGCACCAGATGCCATTTTCAAAAAAAGCCATCCAACCTTTCCCTCTTCAAGCCCAACCTTGGAATCCAATATTATGCTCCTTGGGGATACAGGTGTCATGCCCACATCCCCAAGCACCTCCCGAGTTCTCAAAACATATTTGAGTACAGTGGAGAAAGGAGAGCCTCTTCAATAAGTGGTGCTGGGAAAGCTGGACAAGTACATGTAAAAGTATGAGATTAGATCACTCCCTAACACCATACACAAAAATAAGCTCAAAATGGATTAAAGACATAAATGTAAGGCCAGAAACTATCAAACTCTTAGAGGAAAACATAGGCAGAACACTCTATGACATAAATCACAGCAAGATCCTTTTTGACCCACCTCCTAGAGAAATGGAAATAAAAACAAAAATAAACAAATGGGACCTAATGAAACTTCAAAGCTTTTGCACAGCAAAGGAAACCATAAACAAGACCAAAAGATAACCCTCAGAATGGGAGAAAATATTTGCAAATGAAGCAACTGACAAAGGATTAATCTCCAAAATTTATAAGCAGCTCGTGCAGCTCAATAACCAAAAAACAAACAACCCAATCCAAAAATGGGCAGAAGACCTAAATAGACATTTCTCCAAATAAGATATAGATGGCCAACGAACACATGAAAGAATGCTCAACATCATTAATCATTAGAGAAATGCAAATCAAAACTACAATGAGATATCATCTCACACCACTCAGAATGGCCATCATCAAAAAATCTAGAAACAATAAATGCTGGAGAGGGTGTGGAGAAAAGGGAACACTCTTGCACTGCTGGTGGGAATGTGAATTGGTTCAGCCACTATGGAGAACAGAATGGAGGTTCCTTAGAAAACTACAAATAGAACTACCATATGACCCAGCAATCCCACTACTGGGCATATACCCTGAGAAAACCATAATTCAAAAATAGTCATGTACCAAAATGTTCATTGCAGCTCTATTTACAATAGCTCGGAGATGGAAACAACCTAAGTGTCCATCATCGGATGAATGGATAAAGAAGATGTGGCAGGGGCCTCCCTGGTGGCGCAGTGGTTGAGAGTCCGCCTGCCGATGCAGGGGACACAGGTTCGTGCCCCGGTCCGGGAGGATCCCACATGCCGCGGAGCAGCTGGGCCCGTGAGCCATGGCCACTGAGCCTGCGCGTCCGGAGCCTGTGCTCCACAACGGGAGGGGCCACAGCAGTGAGAGGTCCGCGTACCGCAAAAAAAAAAAAACAAACAAACATACAATGGAATATTACTCAGCCATAAAAAGAAACGAAATTGAGTGATCTGTAATGAGGTGGATAGACCTAGAGTCTGTCATACAGAGTGAAGTAAGTCAGAAAGAGAAAGACAAATACCGTATGCTAACACATATATATGGAATTTAAGAAAAAAAAATGTCATGAAGAACCTAGGGGTAAGATAGGAATAAAGACACAGACCTACTAGAGAATGGACTTGAGGATATGGGGAGGGGGAAGGGTAAGCTGTGACAAAGCGAGAGAGAGGCATGGACATATATACACTACCAAAGGTAAGGTAGATAGCTAGTGGGAAGCAGCCGCATAGCACAGGGAGATCAGCTTGGTGCTTTGTGACCGCCTGGAGGGGTGGGATAGGGAGGGTGGGAGGGAGGGAGACGCAAGAGGGAAGAGATATGGGAACATATGTATATGTATAACTGATTCACTTTGTTATAAAGCAGAAACTAACACACCATTGTAAAGCAATTATACTCCAATAAAAATGTAAAAAAAAACATATTTGAATAACACATATCTTCCTGTTCTTAATTTTAAAATAAATACCTACCTCCCAGAAAGCTTTGACAGGTAGAAATAAGACATTAAAGAAAAAGCAAATGGATATGAAGCCTCCAAAACATGAATATGGACTAGATGGCCACTCCTTGTACCCTGTTGTCACCTGTCATTTCCTAGGGGCAACTTACAGCCTTTTCCTCAAGCTTCCATCAACTGCTTAGAATCAGCCACCAAGAAGAGATGGCAACTAATTTGGTTTCTAATTGTTTTAACATTGACGCTCAGCCCCTACATTATTCAAACACACTTTCAGACCCATTCCTTAGAGAGACCTTCTCCATGTGCTGAGAGTTAAAAGGGTAGAAGATTCTCTATACCCAAGTGATTTCCATTAAAATGTCTCTATACCCAAGTGATTTCCATTAAAAAGGACATATACACAAAATAAGTCATGCACATAAGGTAACGACATAATGCTGAGTTCCTAATGACACAAAAGATGCCAAGCTTGTTCTAGACAGCACCGTCACTGATGACAGGCTTCATGGAGGTGGCAGAGTCTAAACCAGGGAGGACAGAGGGGACTGGGGACAGACGTTTCCTGGCAAGATGGCACACGTGCAAAAAGCCACGAGAACAACTCAACAAAAAAAAATCCAATTTAAAAATAAGCAAAGAGGGCTTCCCTGGTGGCGCAGTGGGTGAGAGTCCGCCTGCCAATGCAGGGGACACGGGTTCATGCCCCGGTCCGGGAAGATCCCACATGCCACGGAGTAGCTAGGCCTGTGAGCCATGGCTGCTGAGTCTGCGCTCCGCAACAGGAGGGGCCACAACAGTGAGAGGCCCGCATACCACAAAAAAATAAAAATAAAAAAATAAGCAAAGAACTTGAACAGACATTTCTCCAAAGACATACAAATGGCCAACCAGCACATGAAAAGATGCTCAACATCACTAATCATTAGGGAAATACAAATCACAATGAGATACAATCTCATACCCATTAAGAGGGACATCATAAAAAAAAGTGTTGACAAGGACATGGAGAAACTGGAACCCTCCTCTTGTGCATTGTTGGTGGGGATGTAAAATGGTACAGCTACTGTGGAAAACAATATAGAGGTTCCTCAAAAAATTAAAAATAGAATTACCATAGGATTTAGCAATCCCACTTCTGGGTTTATATACAAAAGAACTGAAAACAGGATCTTGAAGAGATTCGCACACCCATGTTCATAGCAGCATTATTGACAATAGCCAACATGTGGAAGCAGGACTTCCCTGGTGGTCCAGTGGTTGGAACTCTGCCCTTCCACTGCAGGGGGCCCAGGTTCGATCCCTGGTCAGGGAACTAAGATCCTGCATGCTGAGCGGCATGGCCAAAAAAACAGACGTAGAAGCAACCCAAATATCCATCAATGGATGAATGGATAAAGAATATGTAGTACATACGTACAGTGAAATATTATTGAGCCTTAAAAATTAAGGAAATCCTGTCCTATGCTACAATATGGATGAAACTTGAGAACACTATGCCAAGTGAAATCAGCCAGTCAACCAAAAAAAAAAAAAAAAACAGAATACTACAGAGAATATTAACCACATTGACAAAACTTTAAAAATGTAACATCAGGGCTTCCCTGGTGGCGCATTGGTTAAGAATCCGCCTGCCAATGCAGGGGACACGGGTTCGAGCCCTGGTCCGGGAAGATCCCACATGCCGCGTAGCAACTAAGCCCATGCGCCACAACTACTGAGCCTGCACTCTAGAGCCCTCAAGCCTCAATTACTGAGCCCGTGTGCCACCACTACTGAGGCCCATGCGCCTAGAGCCCGTGCTCCGCAACAAGAGAAGCCACTGTAAGGAGAAGCCTGCACACTGCAACGAAGAGCAGCCCCCGCTCGCCACAACTAGAGAAAGCCTGCACGCAGCAACGAAGACACAGCACAGCCAAAAATAAATAAATAAATAAATTTATTAAAAATTAAAAAATAAATAATAAAAATGTAACATTAAGTGAAAAAAGAATATATGCAACATTTTTAAGTAAAAAATTTTAACTCACACACACACACAAAAGACAAATGCCTCATACAAATGGAATCATGCAGTATGTAAAGTTGCCAAACTCTTAAGAAAAGGAAGTTGGGGGGGAGGGGGAGAGGGCGACTTATTGTTCGATGAGTTTAGAGTTTGCTTTGCAAGATGAAAAAGTTCTAGAAGTCTGCTCTACAATGATGTATATATAGTTAACACTACTATACTATACACGTAACAATGGATACGATGGTAGACTTCATGTTGTTTTTGACCACAATATGAAAAAGCCATGAGGAAAACAGATGCTGCTGCATGCCCGTCCTTCCCCACCCCACCCCCCCCCGGAGTGGCTTATTAAACAGATGATGCAGCAACTGTGTAAAAGATGAGAAAATTAGCTTTACATGCAATGAATTAGAACAGGATAATCACAGCACCATGGGCACAAACCCTCCAGCGCTGCCTTCTTAGCTTCTTTGGCTCAACTGTCCCTGTGATCCTCATTGCTCTTCATGTCCACAGAGATGGCCCCCTCCTGATACTCATTTGCAAAAGTGCAGAACCCTCTGTAAATAAGCCCTCAGCCACGTGGAGGTCATCCTTCCATGGGGAGGGGACATGTTTCACGGGACTAACCACTGGATCTAGGTTCAAGGCTCTCAGGAACCCTACGTATTTTGCTGTCACCAGGCCACCACCTCCTTTGTTCTTAATATTGACCTCAGGGCCAGTCTGATTTATAGATGGATCAGCTTCTTCCCCTCCTTCCCGTAGGATGGCAGACAAGCCTCATGGAGCCTGGTCACGCAGTCAGGGTCAGGCCACCGTGTCTGAGGAA
Organism: Monodon monoceros; assembly: GCF_005190385.1. NCBI lineage: Eukaryota > Metazoa > Chordata > Mammalia > Artiodactyla > Monodontidae > Monodon > Monodon monoceros. Next base: position 54,868,447 of record NW_021703780.1, on the reverse strand, counting down.
AGGCAGAGGTTGGAGAGGGTCCAGGGCAGCAGGTGACAGTGATTAAAGGGCTGGGAACCAAGGCAAACTTTGGGATGGGGGCCTCCACAGGACTTATGCTGTCCAGTAGGGAGGCCCACTGACGCTGCAACAGCATCCAGCTGCTTCCTCCCTCCCCAAAGGGGTCCGACGGCAGGAGGCTTAGTTTGTGCTGATAAGGCAGGTGAAATTCAGACCAACAACCCCGCACAGAGAAGTCTAACACAAAATGGACTCTTCAGGGAGGGGTCAGAAACATTTTGCCTAGATCCTTAAGGAAAACCTGTTTCCCCCAGGGATTAAATATATGTGAAACCCTCAGCTTTATATAGCCTGTGGCCCAGAGGAAGCCCTCCATAAACAGCAGCTAGTTTTATTTTCCCGTCTTAATCTCATGCTTTTACAACAAAAATCTTTATACAGCTTCCAAGAAAAGGCCTATGAAGTCAGATACATGAGTACATGTACATGAAAACATCCATCCAGCTCCTCACTGAAATTGTGCATATTAAGAACTTTAGTGTTATACCTCGAGAAAACTGTAAAAGACAAAAATGGACAAAACAAGACCTCTGGGTCAGTGAGAGATTTTGTTGAGGCCAATAAAACGCTCTACAATGATGGAAATGTTTCCTCTGTGCCAGCCAACACAGCAGCCAGCAGACATCTGTGACTACTGAGCACTTGAAATGTGACTAGAGTGACTAAACTGAATTTTTTATCTAATTCTGATCAATTTAAATAATGACTGCTTTATTGGGCAGTCCCAGCATGTCGCAAGTCTCAAGGGCAAAGACATCTTCTTCCTTGCATCTCCCTCAAAGCACCTAATAGATCAGAATATATCATATGCACTTTGGGAAGGAAATAAATGACTATTTTAAAACAACGTATATGTATTTCATAAAATATACTGTGTAGGAATAAGTAGGAATGAAGTACTGATACGCACAATATGGATTAATCTCAAAAGTATTCTTTTGAGTGAAAAAAAGCCTTACACACAAGAACACACACTGTAGGATTCCATTTATATGAAGTTCTTGAAAAAGCAGAAGTAACCCACAGTAATACACATCATAACAGTGGTTGCCTTGAAGTGGGAGTAGTTGACTAGTAAGAAACATAAGAGGACTTCTGGGGACAACAGAAATATTCTATATCTTGATGGGTGGGTGGTCACACAAGTATGTACAAATGTCAAAACCCAAACTGTAATCTTAAGATCTGTGCATTTTATGTAAGTTATACCTCAATTTAAAAAGATACCCACAAGAAAATGCTTATGTAATGAACGAGATTTGCAAAGTACTTTTCACCTACATTTCATTTGCCATTTTTCAGTAACAACATCTCAGCACCCTGGACAGACATTATTAACATTTGACAGATGAAGAAAGTAAAAAGATTAATGATTTGTCCAAGTAGTAGTCCAGAAGAGGCAATCTCAAAGCCATGCCCTTATTGCCATGCCATTCAGCTTTCCTAAGGGGTCAAGGTCATTCATTTCCAGGGTGCCACCCTCTCCCCATGGCTCCCCCAGGAGGCCTTACCAGCACACGGCCATCAGCCTTGGGCTGCCGGGCCAGGCTCACCCCCATCCACTCATCATCTCTGTCTTCCCGGCAGGTCTTTCCACAGGGCATGCCCCGATTCTTCCCTGGAGGAAAGAGAGAAAAACCAGGCTTGGACTGAGGAATGCTACTCTCCTGTCTGCTTTCCAAAGGGCGTAACAAACAACCCAAGTGTTTGTTACTGTTACCGAACGCAGGACCCTGTGCCCGATGCACAGTGAGGCCAAACAATACGAAAGTCGGAATTGGGAACAGAGAAAGGTTTATTGCAGTGCCCTGCAAGGTGACAGGTAGCTCAAGGCTTAGAAAACTCCACACTCCCTGAAAGCTTACAGCAAAGCCCTTTTACAGGAAAGGTGAGGCACGGGCGGGGTTAGTTTCTGGAAGCTTCTTGGTGTCAGATCCTTTGTTCCTGAGGTCGGGTCACGATGTTGCTGTAAACGTCCACCAAACAAATGTTAGTCTCTGTTATGACAAGAAGGGGCAAGGTCCCAAGGATCAACTTTCGCCCTCCTAGGTCCAGGCCTCGTTAAGAGGAGGGGTCCCTGCGCAGGCCGGTCACCCTGCCCGGGAGCGCTGGTCCAGCACCCAGCCCGGGTCCTCCCGCCAGTGCCCAGCCCGGCTGAGGAGGCAGATCTCAGCTGGCGGCGCCCTCAGGGCCAGGTCCCCAGGGCCAGGTCCCCAGACCCCGCCCAGCCGTCATCACTGAGGGAGCCAGACGCCCAGGACCCAGCGGGCCCTCAGGCTCCTTAGGCCGCCCAACTGGGGGCCAGGTCCCGCAGACTGCGATCCAGGGTGACCGCCGCCGCCATTAGGTCGCGGAGGTGGGCACGGGGGAGAGGTTCGCCGCTGCCTCAAGGCCGGAGCCCAGTAACAAGGGCTCTGGAGCCCTGCAGGACACAGCCCTCGGCCTGTCCCCGGGCCCCCAGCTCACCCGCCGGCGGAGGCCGAAAGGCCTGGAGGGCCCCGGGGAGAAGGCCGTGACCCGCCTGTCTCCACACTCTCCGCCACGACGACCGCTTCCCTGCTGGCCCGGCGGAGCAGGACCTCTGACCTCTGCGCTCCGGCTCTCGCGGTAACAGCCCCGCGGCTGCCCCGCCCCTATTACATTACCAGCCCGTAAATAAGGAACTGGTAACAAGATGCAAGTTGACTCCACCACCACGTATGTTGTTTAATTCAGTCAATTTTTTTTCATAGCAAGACTTTCTCAAGGAAGGAAGCAGTACATTGATTTATATTATGAAGTAAGCTCCTTAATTTGTTATATACCAGTAACAAACAGCCCACAAACCAGTCGTAGACACCACGGACACCTCCCCTATTTCTGCTATAGAAAATCGTGACAATTCTTCATTTAAAAAAAATAATAGTTAGAAGATCTTGAGGGGAAAGGACTTTGAAGAAAGTGAGGTCTTGAATTGATGAGTACAATAAAATATAGCTCTTACTTATTGAGAACCGACTATGTGCCAAGCACAGTTCTGTGTATTCATCTCTATTATCTCATCAATCCTCTCAAGGTAATCCTTATGAGATAGCTATCTTCCTTCTGATTTTATAGGTGAGGCAACTGAGGCCAAAGAGGCTCTGGGACATTCCCAGTAAGTCCCAGTGAGTAACTGGTAGAGCTGGGCTCTGAACCCAGGCAGATCTGACTCCAAGGATGATATATTTTCCACCAGACCAAGCGGGCTCTTATAAACATCCCTCAGTCATATCTTTTCCTACTTAAAACATAAAACCTAACATTGCTTTTAATGGCCTCCCACCTTGCACGTAGGATCGAATCCCAACACCTTACCCCAGCCTGTCAGGCCCTGTGTAGTCCAGCCCCAGCCCACCTCACCAACCTCCTCTGCTTCCACGCTCCCCTGCTCACCACTCCAGTGATGCTGTGCTTGCTCTAAATTTTAAAATGGCACAAACTTTCCTCCACTTGGAGGTTCTGCCTCCTGTACCTGCCCGGCTTACTGCTGTGCATCTTTCCGGTCACTGTAAAAGTCACTGCCCCAGACCCTCCAATCTAGATCAGATCAAATACTCACCTCCCCTCTGATCTTCTCACACTCAATTATTTGTTTAATATCTCTTTTGCCTACTAATTTATAAGGCCCAGGACAGCAGGATCTTTGGTGTATCCCAGTGTTTACAAAGTAACAGATACTCAATATGTGGTGGGTGGATGGGTGGAAGGAAGGAAGGAAAAATGGATGAATAATCAGGAAGAAAAAGAGGAAAGTGTGAGGGTGTGATACCCATTCCCATCTTGGCAGTGAAAATCCACTCACCTCGAGCCATGTCCAGTTCGGTGCATCTCCGGTCAGGGTTGGTGTGGACGCGGCACTTAAACACAGCCCCAGGGGACTTCACTGAAGTGCTGTACTTGGAATCCGCCTTTGGTGCACCCACAAGGACCCTGCACATCAAGAAGAAAGGGCATTCGGTCACAACCCGGTACTAAGAAAGGGCAGCCAATGGTTAAATCCTCACCCAACCATGGGTGTGTTGTCTGAATGCTCCCTGGGAGATCATACCCCAGCACTACACAGTGCTGGAGCGGGGTGGGGGCAGAGAAGAGGGACTCCTACAGTGAACCTGTTATGATTTTAACATGCCTGGAAAAAAATCTGAGTTTGGTTGGGAACACATACCACCAACAAACGGTTCGTATCCAGAATGTATAAAGAACCCCCACAGATCAATAACAAAAATACAGACAAACCAATAGAATAATAGACCAAAGGCTTGAACAGATCCTTGATGAAGAAAGATAAATGGCCAATAAACGTATGAAAAGGTGCTCAACTCTATTAGTTATCAGAGAAATCCAAATGAGATACCACTTCACACCACCTAGAAGGCTAAAACCAAAAAGACTGAAAACGCCAAGTGCTGACAGGATATGGAGCACCTGGGACCCTCACACCATGCTGTGGGGAGTGTAAACCATCACGACCACTTTGGAAAAGTGATTCAACTCCTAAGAAAGCTAAAACAGTGCCTACCTTCTGACCCAGCTATCTCATATCTAGGAACATACCCAACAGAAACGCACATATGTCTACAGGAGACATGCACAAAATGTTCACAGCTGGGTGTGAAACGGCCCCAAACTAGAAGAAACCCAAAGATCCATCAATGCTAGAATGCATAAATAAACTGTGGTGTAGAAACAGAATTGTATACAGCAATGAAAATCAATGAACAGTCAACTGCAACCTCATGGAAGAAACTCACAAACACTGAGCAAAAGACATTGGGGACAGTGGTGTACTCACTGCCTGATTCCACTTATCTCATGTTCAAAAGTAGGTGAAATTTAACAGTTGTGTTAAAGGTTGGCTACCTCGGGAGATGGAAGAGGGTTGTAACCAGGAAGAAGGGCTCCTGGAGAGAGGTGCTTAAAATGTTCTCTTTTTCAAACTGAGTGGTGTTTATACAAATTTGTGAAAATTTATTCAACTGTAGATATGTCAATGGGCACTCTTCTGGATGGGTTACACTTCAACCTTTTAAAAACTTTAGTGAATAAATAAAAAAAAATTTAGAAATGCCTTTTGACCCATGTCCCCCTCTTGCCCCTCCCTGCCACACACACATGTACATTTAGGGGTGACAGGAAAGAAGTAGCAGCAATGTGGAATTATAAACTGCGTCCTCTAGCCCAAAGCAAACCGGAGATAGAAGAGTTTGGCTACAACAGGTTGTGCATCTTTCATCTTGAACTGAAAAGCTGCCCTGGGGATGAGCCGTCCCCAGCAGGGCCCTTGCCCACTGGAGGAAAAGAGCAAGACACACCAAGATGACAGAGACACACATTTGGGTACAGAACATGGGGGAATGGCACACATTCCCCTCCAGATGTTACAAAAACAATTCTGACCTACAGTTTTGTGCACTGTTTCTGGAAAGCAGTCAACCAAAGAGCTGTAGCAAAGAATACTAACTACCCCCAGTCAGGAATGGTTGGTGCTGAGCTACAAGGACCTGTACAACGAAACTTTAAACAAAACCCATGCTGATGTTCAAAGAGTAGACAGTGCCAAGCCACTGCAGCCTGGAAGGCAGATGCGATTCCCTCCCAAGGCTATCGGGCATGTTATGAAATAGATCATTTCCCACTGGCCTTGGAATGGAAAGCATTCTCCGTCATGCATCTCTGGAAAAGGTGTCTAAAAGCACAGGTTAGAAGGACCTTAAACAGCCTCCCTAGGGCTGTAGAAAGCTGACAAAGGCTCCCCCCCAACTCTGTCCTAAAAGCCACCTTCATCTTGGGATCTCAAACGTTCACCCCAACCCTGGTCTCAGAATGACGCTGCTCCCCTCCAACGCTCCGGCTGAGCGAAGGGGTGGAGATCTCCAGATCCGAAAACGGAGGGCTGAGACCCTCAGACGGGCCTTCAGCAAAGGCTGGCAGACCCCACAGGGACACCACCCTAATCTGGCTCAGAGACATGGTGTCAGGTTCACAAGGAGGCACGTGGGTCCCCTGAGCCCAATCCTTCAACCCCCCAGGCTAGGAAGGGTCTCCTTAGTGGAACCTTTCTTTCCAGGTCAGTCTCAGAGAGTCTGGATCTGATCCTATGAGGAATCAAATCATACCACACTGAGGGGTGAGAGGAGCCAGGCCCCCAGCAGTGAGGGCACCCCCAAGCTGCCTGCTGCCGCTCAGTAACAGCCCAGGATCTGCAACCCCCCAGTGCTCCCCAGGCAGCTCCCAGCCTCTGCCTCACCACGATGGGCCACAGCTGCAGGACCCCCAAGCAGAAGGGGGGCTGGAACCCATCACCTTTGGAAATCCTAGCAAGCACTTTCCCCACAGACCACACTGCTACCATCAACCACATGAGGGCAGCTTAGCCGGCCTGCGACTGCTCTCACTCGAATACAGGACGACACACCAAATGAAACTCCAGGGAGAAGAAAGCCACATGAAGGGGTCAATTTCCCCTCCACCCCGGCTTCTGGGGCTGAGCTCCAGAGCCACTGGGGCTCGGCCAAGGGTGGCTCTCTAATGCTGGCTGTGTTTACACAGGTGAGAGGCATCAGCAGCTTGCCATCTCTACACTGTAACACCCACCGCCTTTCCACATGGCAGGCCATAGGAGCTGTGGAACATAAAATACCTCCTCCACTAGAAAACCCCCATGGGACAGACCTGGGTCCAGAAATTCCCACCAACTCTGAATTTATATCAGCACAGCGAATAAACGCCAATTGCAATCCATGCTATTAAAAAAAAATCACAAGAACTAAACAAGGGGGAGAATTCATCATGTACAAAGGAAGGGAAATGGCTGCAAGAAACAATGGCCTGTTTCTCTATTATGTCCCCCACAGTGGCATTGGAACCCCAGACCTTCCACAGACTGCCACTGCTCCAGACTTCTCAACACAGATACGCAGGTATCCAAGCAGGAAGGACCCTGGAGAGCTTAAATCCCAGCACTGCTTTTCCCAGCCGAGAGCTGAGACAGAGAAGCAGAAACTTATTTCAGAATCGAAAGTTGGAGAAGGGACCTGCTGAATTATGTTTTCCTTCCAAGCCCAAGGTACTCAATGATCCTAACAACAAGGGCTGATCAAGCACTGATAACAACCATCTGGTTCAAACTCTTAATCAGCTACTCAGAGGAGGTTTTTTCCCCCAAATCTAACAAGAAATGAAGCAAGAGATAAGGGGGCGTGTGTGCACTTGTGTGCATGACATTCACAGTGGTGGCTCGCTGGAGGACGAGCCCGTATCTCTGTGTTCACAGAACACTGTGGCTTCCTCCGCAGCCTGGTGCTGCTCTTTACCTAGGCCGCCGGCCAGCAAGACTGCTCTACAGGCCAGCCGATGAGCTTGCCTCTTCTGAAGTTAGTTCAGCTGGTTATTCGCCAGGCTGGTCCCAAGAGAGAGGGCACTGGCCCAGAGTTCAGGGCATGCCACTGAAAGATGCCATCTGCTTTTTTTCTCGTTCTCAGTTACAGAGAGACATCCCAGCCACTTCAAATGTCCACCCCACCCCCCCGCCAGAATCTTTCCCGGCACTCTTGACAAGACAATAAGATGTTTCTTTCCTCTGTACAGTTACCATCTAAAGGAGTGTCCCCACCAACAGGCTCCCAGTGATAAATCATCAGGCTGTTTCGGACCTTTGCTTGCTACTGCAAGTGTGGTCCTCAGGCCAGCAGCATGGAAAACACCTGGGAGCCTGATGGGAATGCAGAATCTCAGGCTCCATCCCCAGCCTGCTAAATCAGAGCGTGCATTTTAACAAGCTCCCCAGGTGATTTATAATCTAAGAAGTGTTACAGAACCACCTACGCTGATTACAAATAATCACGTTCATCTGGGGCCCGTATGAACTGATGACCCCGAGAAGCAAGGCTCTCCTCTCTCATCCCCAGTTAAAGAAGCATACAAATTTCCCAGACATTTTAGCCTCCTCCTTAACTCAGAGCTTGGGTTCCTAATTACAAGGACAACCAGCCTGTAATGGGCCCTTGGAGTGTGCAGGTGCTGGGCTAGGCTCCCTCCGGGCACAATTGCATTTCATCTTCACAGCAAGCCTATGGGAGGCACTGATATTATCCCCACTTTACAGATGGAGAAGCAGGTGGCCACACAAGGTCATGGGACTTGCCTGAGCCCACAAAGCACGGTAAGACACCAAGTGCAGCACGCACCCCAGCAGTGGGGTGCAGGGCCCACTCCCCTACTCTGCCCATCCCACGTCAGCCAGAAAGGAGGAAAAGGGAGCCAACAGGTGTCGAGAACCCTCTCTGGTGCCAGCCACTCACACATGTGACCTTGTCTGAAAGAGGCATGTGATGCTCTGCAGGTGGCCCTGAGCTTAGAACTTAGATTGGAAGCTCTGTCCCCAAAGGACAGACAGGGGTTTGGAACTGAAAGATGGTCCTTCTCCTCCCCATCAGGCTGAATTTCAATCATCTTCTTGCTTTCCTAGAACGTTCACATGGTTGGCATGGTGCTACCCAGAGGTTAGCCTCTCTCTGTCTCTCTTTGTATTTTATTGAAGTATAGTTGATTGAAAATGTTGTACGGCAAAGTGACTCAGTTATACATATATATTCTTTTTCATTTTCTTTTCCATTATGGTTTGTCACAAGATATTGAATATAGTTCCCTGTGCTACATAATAGGACCTTGCTGTTTAGAAGAGAACATAGGCAAAACATTCTCTGATATAAAACATACCACTGTTTTCTTAGGTCAGTCTCCCAAGGCAATAGAAATAAAAGCAAAAAATAAACAAATGGGACCTAATAAAACTTACAAGCTTTTGCACAGCAAAGGAAACCATAAACAGAACGATAAGACAACCTATAGACAGGGAGAAAATATTTGCAAATGATGCAGCCAAGGGCTTAATTTCCAAACTATATAAACAGCTCATACAACTCAACAACCAAACAAACAACCCAATCAAAAAATGGGAAAAGACCTAAATAGAGATATCTCCAAAGAAGACATACAGACGGTCAATAGACACATGAAGAGATGCTCAACATCACTAATTATTAGAGAAATGCCAATCAAAACTATAATGAGGGGCCGCCTCTCTTAATGAGCAGTTCACGAACCTATTTGGAAATGTGGGCCCATCCGTTCATCTGCCAGCCCCAGTTATGATCATGGGTTGTCTGATTTCCTGCTCAAGGCAATCCTGTCAGGCAGCTTCTAGTGTGCACTTTACTCAGAAACGGTGGGTCACATTGCTGAAAAGTGGCTGGGATTTGAACCCAGGGTGTCCATGTCCAAGGGCATGTTCTTTCCAGTCCCCCCGAACACCCACTTTTATTTATTGATTTATGGCTGCATCAGGTCTTAGTTGCGGTGCGCAGGCTCTTTGTTGCGGCGCACGGGCTTCTCTCTAGTTGAGGCGTGTGGGTTTTCCCTCTCTAGTTGTGGCGCACAGGCTCCAGGGCTCGTGGGCTCTGTAGTTGTGGCACGCAGGTTCCAGAGCGCGTGGGCTCTGTCGTTGGCGGCACGCGGGCTCTAGTTGAGGTGTGCGAGCTCAGTAGTTGTGGCTCACGGGCTTAGTTGCCCCACGGCATGTGGGATCTTAGTTACCTGACCAGGGATTGAACCTGTGTCCCCTGTATTGGAAGGCAGATTCTTTACCACTGGACCACCAGGGAAGTCCTTCCCTCCTATTGTGGCAGTTTAAATGCACTCCATATTTCCAACAGAGCCACTTCCTTAGTTGACCTGTGTGTGGGGAAGCAGGTTACCAAGGCTCCAGTCCAGCCTCCCATCCTACTCTGAACCCATCCCTCACCTCCTGAGAGCAAACCACCAGTCAATTCCCCTGGGAGCAGGTGGCAGAAAAGGGCTGAACCACAGCTACTTCCCTGGGGGAGGCTCGGAACTGACATCATCCCAAGGGCTCCCTCCCTTCCTACAAATACCACAGAAGTGATTCTGCAGGGCGAAATTACAGCCAGATCGAGGACAGCAACTGGGGATTAAAAACCTTAAACCCATTAGGTTTGCTTTCAGGCATTTGATCCCCAAACGAAAACTTCCCTGGGGACCACGTTTTAGTTACAGGAGTGGAATTCAATCACTGCGTGTCCACCACACCTCAGGGAAACCCCAGGTATCACTCCACATCCCTTACTGCGCAAAACACAGCCAAGACTTGAGCAGTGGGAAAGCCAGTGCCAGGAAAGCCACCTTACCATGCCAAATCCTTCACTCCCCCGAGAAGGAAATAGGTAGAATTCCACGACCAACCGGGAAAGAACAGAGTCACGGGGAAGGTCCCACCCCGGAGAGAAATTAGCCCCCCTGGCCACCCTAGATGGGAGTAAAGGGTCCTCAGAGGCTGCTGCCCCATCCAGGGGCTCAGGTCCTGGTAGATGTACCCGGAGAAGGAAACATGGCAAAGAGCCGAGGTTTTCCTTCCCCACCTGAGAGCATCAAGTAAACATTAAAATTCAAGAGGCAGAGCAAGCTGCAGAGCTCTGGAGACCTGAGTCCTGAAATCTTCCTGTTGGTTTCTCGTGAAAGTTTCCTTCTCCAAGAAAAATAGGTCAATACTTTCACATTTACTTTTTTTTGGGGGGGTAAAATTCTCACCAGCACCTTGCAAGTGTGGACCTACCTCCCAGACTTACCTGGAGCCTGGGATGAGGGCCAGAGCTCCCCAGAAAAGAAGTGACCTCCCGCCTGCTCACTGAGAAAAGAGGCATGCAAAATGCTAGGATTTACCTCACACCTGTCAGAATGGCCATCATCAAAAAGACCACAGATAACAAATGTTGGCGAGGCTGTAGAGAAAAGGGAACCCTCCTACACTGTTGGTGGGAATATATTGGATAAACTGGTGCAGCCGCTATGGGGAACAGTAGGGAGGTTCCTTAAAAAACTAAAAATAGAACTACCATATGACCCAGCAATTCCATTCCTAGAAAAAAAGAAAAGACTAATTCAAAAAGATACATGCATCCCAACGTTCAAAGCGGTATTATTTACAATTGCCAAGATATGGAAGCAAACTAAGTGTCCATCAACAGATGAATGGATAAAGATGTGGTATATAATATAATGTAACATTACTCGGCCATAAAAAAGAACGCAAATGGCAAAATTTCAATGGATGGACCTGAATGGTGTTATTCTTAGTGAAATAAGTCAGACAGAGAAGGATAAATACAGTATGTTATCACTGATATGTGGAATCTAAAAATGCAACAAACTAGTGAATATAACAAAAAAGAAGCAGACTCACAGATATAGAGAAGAAACTAGTGGCTAACAGGGGGGAGAGGGGAGAGGGGACAGGGCAGGACAGAGGAAGGGAATTAAGAGATACAAACTATTACGTATAAAATAAATAAGCTACAAGCATGTATTGTACAGCACAGGGAATATAGTATTTTGTAATAAATTTAAAAGGAATATAATCTATAAAAATTTTGAACTATTATGTTGTACACCTGAAACTTATATAATATTGTAAGTCAATTATACTTCAATTTTAAAAAAGATTTTAAAAACTCTAGGGTTTACAATCCCACAGGTCTCCAATTAAAGCAGCCATCTCAGATCCTTTTGGAAGTAGACATACAAATGAATACACAAAAATGCAGATTTATGTAGAGCATGACCAAAATTTTAGAGACCACACATAATAGTGTCTTATGCAAGACTCTGTCATTCATTTCTGTATTGAGTGCTGACACTGAAATTTTGATAAATAAATGGATCAACAAATGTACTGAAAGCAAACTTTTAGCATCTAAAGGCAGGATGAAGACCATTAGCTTCAAATGTCAGATCAAAGTAGCAATAGAAATAGCTATTCATATTTATCCAGGGTTTACTCTGTTCTGCATGTTACATTCCAGACTTTGCAGACATCATCTCATTTAATCTCCCCACAATGTGATGAGGGACAAATTCTCATTATTCCTCTTTTATAGAGGAGGGAATGAGGCTCAAACAGCTGAAGTAACTTGCCAAGAACACACCGCTCCTAAATGGGGGCCAAGTCAGGCACCCCCCCCCATTATGGCACAGACCACGGATTTGGTTGTTGCTGGGGAACCAGGGGCCATAATGAAGGCAGAGCCAGGTAGAACCCCACTCCTCTGCATCTGGAACATCCACTCCAGGACCCAGCCTGATGGAGAAGAGGTGCCAGGACCCTGTGCAGTGCTGCGGTGTCCCACACACACGGCCGACTTTGCTCTGGCATCTGTGCACGTTGCAGCATTTTAACACTAAACAGTCCAGAATGGGAGAGGTCACCTGGGCTTCAACACACCAAGGGATGAGCTGAGATGGAGGAAATTCGTTCCATACTTTTTTTATGCTCAGATTTGCTCTCATATTTTTGGCCGCCTGTACAGAAATTCTGACTCTGCGTGGGTTTCTTTAACAGACCCAGGGGTAAATCCTAAACACAGGCCGCCATGGCTTCCTTTCCCATCTACTCTCCAAACAGAGCTTCTTAAATAAGCCATGGGAGCCCAGAGGACTCAATGGAGCAGGTGGAGGGATGGTAACAAAAGCAGCCCAGGGAGGTTAGGATGAACACACGGAATAGAACGCTCCATCTTTCCTAGGACACTTCTGTCTTATAGAGACTTAAGCATGACAGCAGGACCTACAAAAGTCCCTGGCAGAATCACTGGTCCCTGTTTACTGAGCGATCAAGCATCTCTGGAAAGCAGAACCCCAGGATCTCTGCACAGGTATCCCGTGGGTCCTGAATAAGCATCTGCTAAGGGTGTCACCGGGAAGCAACCACGACCGTGATTCCGTAACTTTTCCAAGAAAGTAAGACAGAATCTCATGACACAGATGCTTGGGTGCCTTGAAGCTCCACACTCAGACTCTTGACTTCTTGAGAGGCAAAGGCGCAGGCCCCAGCTCGACCACTGTGTCACCATGTGACTTGGGCAAACACCGTCTCTGTGCCTCAGTTTTCCCCTTCATGAATGGGGCTACAATGATAACCAGCTGAAGCAATTGCAGAGAACATTAAGTGAGTTAATACGGGCTTAGCGCCCTGTAAGTGTATTCCTGCTGCTACCGCTGCTGCTGCAAATTTAAACTCACAAGTCCTTTTTGTTCTCCCAAAAAAGCAGACACTGGGGACCAAGTGAGCCTGTGGTTTCAAAGACTGGATTTTTCCGAATCCTGGATTCACTTTCACTTCCTAAGTGATGCTCAAACACTTTGCTTTGGTTGGTCGCCAAATCCACGTGGCTTGAGGCTTTGCAGTTCACAAGGTACCAGGGTTGAGGTCTGGCAGCTCCCTCCAGCCAAGTGCTCGTCAACGACTCAATGGCTCAGGGTAAGGTGGGAGCTCTCTTCCTCCTCCGTCCCTCACCTGAGACTTCCCAAAGGTCAGGAAGAGACACCCTGGGAGTCTGCCTCGGAGCCAATTCTAACAGCCCAGAATCCCAGCGCCCCCAATACTGATACAGCGGGATAAGCAGAGGCACAGATGATCCCAGCCACACCACAGGCCGAAGAACACACCTCACATCTCCGAACACAGCCTTTCACACACGATGGGCTCCGTGGCCGCCGTAGAGGTAGGTGTGCACCACCTGAAGCCTTTTGGCTGCAAGAGGACAGTCAGCTGACAGCCTCCAGCTGCAGCCCCCTCCAGGCAATCAAGCTGAGGCCACGCATCTCCCAGGCAGCCCCAGGGACTGATTATAATCTTGGGGTGGGCGTGCCCGCGGCAACACTTGAATCAGATCCCAACCACAGTCCAAGGCTCTCCCTGCCCAATCCTGTCTCCTCCCCAACTCCCAGTTCTTTCACCGGCCTTACCGCCCACCCCCATAATTCTCTTGCACAGGCCCCCAATGTGCATGCATCACCAAGGCTGGGATGGACCTTGGACAAGGTGTGTAACTCTGTAAGCCTTTGTTCTCTACCTGGCAAACTGAAAACCACTCACTAGGTTGTCCCAAAGATCCCACTGGGGACTATTACGCTTGTGAAAGCACTGGACCTCTTGTAGATGCCCTGCAAATCCTATCTGATGGGATCGTTCATTTTGTTTTGTTTTGTTTTTAACATTTATTTACTTATTTGGCTGCACCAGGTCTTGGCTGCAGCATGCGGGATCTTAGTTCCAGACTCTTAGTTGTGGCATGCGGGATCTAGTTCCCTGACCAGGGATCAAACCCAAGGCTCCCTGCATTGGGAGCACGGAGTCTTAATTACTGGACTACCAGGGAAGTCCCCATTTTGATTTCTTAAAGTTATATGCTACTTCCTTGAAAACAAATGATTTCTGAGAACACCATGGCTGCTTTTAACAAATGTGAATATGGCATTTTCCCCAGACAAATCACAATGGGAGTTATCAGAAGGAGACCATTTCCTGACCAGCAGCAGGTCACCAGGGACTCAGAGCTGGCCAGGGCCCGGCCCTTCACACTTTCACACTCTGGGCTGCTAGAAACTGGCTGAGAAGAGTCTGTCTTCTTGCCCTGGAAGGTTCTCTCCTGAGGGACACAGCTGCCTCTCCCCTGGCCAGCGTTCAGCACTAGCTCAGGAAACAGCACCCTTGCCAGCCTCCTGAGATCTTCAGGGAAACGTCCTGGAAACCCCAAGGGATGCTTTCCGGGTCCCCTTAGAACTCGGGCCTCATACATGTGTCATCCCTTCTTGAGTGCTCTGAGAAAGCAGGCTCTGCAGGGCCAGTAAGAACCAAGAACGAGGTTTGAAAAAGCTACTTCCAGAAAATCCATATGGGGAAGTGGAGCTACAGCCCCACCTGAGAGCCTGACATGGGACAGAACGCCACAGAGAGGGCACCACAGAGGTTAGGAGGAGGCCCGGCTACCACCATCATTTCTGGGTGTCTCCTCGCAAAGCCGGGTGGGGCTGGGGGTGAGGAGCGGGGCCCATGATCCCAGGGTCCCCCTTCTGAAGGTTTTACTTTCACAGGACTCTCCTCTGCCCATCACAAGTCCCTAGGGCTGCCCCAGGACCAGCCTCTCCCCTATGGGAGCCCACATCTCATCTCTGCCTGACACACAAGACGAGAAGCCCACAACCTTCTCGCCCATCAGGCTGTGAGTGTATTTTTCATTCGTGAATACCCAGCCCTTAGCACAGAGTAGGCACTCCAATGTCTGATGGATGAAAAGAGGCTGCCCAGTCTTAACTTTTAGTTAAGCTCCCTCATTTCAGTTTTCATACTCAAATACAAGGGTCGACTTTTCTTACACTGCCTTTTGATCATTGTCTAGCCTTTTTTTTTTTTTTTGCCGGAGGGATGGGGGGGTGCCAGCACCACATGGCTTGTGGCGTCTTGGTCCCCTGACCAGGGATCGAACTCAGGCCCATGGCAGTGAAAGCGCCGAGGCCTAACCACTGGACGACCAGGGAAGTCCCTGTCTAGCTAGCCCTTTAAGACACAAGTCATTGCTCCAAACCAGTACCAGCACTTTCTGCGACGGTGAAAATGTTCTGTGTGCTATCCAGTACAGTAGCCACGAGGCACGCGTGGCCACTGACCACTTGAAATGTGGCTAGGATGACTGTACGACTGAATTCTTCATTTTATTTGGTTGTAATTAATCTTAATTTAGACAGCAATATATCTGGCTCGCGGCAACTGCGCTGGCAGTGCCAGACCATCTAGCTTGTTCTTTTAATTCTCAACCTTCATGCAAATTGAGGATGCTATGGTCCCCTCGGCTCTGAATCACCTCCTGTTCCTCACTGAGCGATGCTCTAACAACCTTAACAAAGCAAAACGCCGGCGCCTCTTCCATTTCCGAGCACTTGCTCTGGGCCCGAGCACAGCCGTCTTGATGCGTCCCCGGAGATGAGGCAGGAAGCACGTCTCCAGAAAGGAAGCCAATGCACCCAACCGCCTAGGACTCCGGGGCGTCTGGGGCCAAGAGGAAGGAGGGAAGGGAGGGTGTGAAAGAAACCCGCTCTGGGGCTCTACGCCAGCCAGCAGGGCTGCATTTATTTATCTCACAGGGTGTTACAGTTGTCTGCCCTGCAGCTGAGGGACCAGTCCGTGTCTAAAGGAAGGGGACAGAAATCTGCTTTGTCCGTGTTCCCTGGCACCTCCTGCTATTGTTCAAAGGGAGCAAGAAGACCCAGGTGGTGGGAGGTCTAGGGGAGGACGCTAGCTCAGAGCAGGGAGATGCCCTCGGGGTGTCACTGGAAAAAAAGAAACCGAGTCACTTGCATGTTTGCATCCAAACTGATACAAATGACATCTATCACACTGCCTGCCATATTCTGGTCCACCTGGCCATGGGGACAACGCTCACTGCCCAGAGCATTGACAGACAGCAGAGGCCACTCAAGCCAAACCCTTGGAGAGAGGCTGGGTCCAGGACTCTGTTCCCAATGCAACATGACTGCGTATGCAGGACGCAGTCCCCAGGGCTCGGAAAGCGAGGCCACCCCATCCCTTACACAGAGAGATAGGACCTCTGATCAGTGAGAATTTTTACTTAAAAGAGAACTGCTAGGAATGCTCAGTTAGGGGATTAGAGAAGAAGCACTAGTCCTACTGACGGACCATATGCAGGAGCTTTGTGATGTGCACCTGGGGTCCCCTCAACCTGGGGACCCTCCAGTTCCGGCCGCTGCAGACTGTCGTGCCTGGGCTCTCTCCCTGCCCCTCCCCCTGCACACTCTCCTCCCTCCCTTACCCTACACACAACAAATCCTTCCACCTGTACAGAAGTGTTTAATTAGCACAAAGCAAAACTACTGAACCACTAAGACTGAATGAAGAAGCTTAAGAGTAAATTCTGCTCAGAAAGAAAGACAGCAGATACAACGCTTAGTGAATGCTGCCTCCTTTTCCTTTCAGAGTTTTAACACATTGTCCTCTTGGTGTCTGTCACTTACCTCCCACACCCAATTTGACTCTCTGTGATCGTTTTTTTAAGTCCCCCTCATGTAGGTGGCTATGCTCTTCCATTGGACTGGAGCAGCCCTTTGGTAAATTACTCCAAAGTTAAATACAGTTCCCTAAAGTGCACACTTCAGCTCCACTGGCACTCTGGAAACGCACAGAAAATGCTTTAAAACCTCCCTCCCTCTCTGACCCAGCAATTCTAAGCCCAGGAACTTATTCAAAGGAAATAATTAAGGATGTCCGCAAGGCTTTTGTTAGAAGGATGTTTACCCGGCTGATGTTTATAATTGTGAATAATTGGAAACAACCTGCATGTCCCTCAAGCAAAGCTAAAAGATCCAGGGCCCAAGGACTGCCTGGTAGGAAGAGACCAACAGTCAGTCACTAAGTCAAGCAACCAACCCCAGAGTTAAGGTAGAGACCTAGGGTAGACCCAGATTCCGCAGGGCCTGAATCCTACAAACATAGGGGGACTACCTCTAAGAAAATTAATACAAAATTACAAATACAGAATTAGGCACAGGGCCTCGGTAGGGAGGGGCCTGTGCAAGTGAGAGGCCTTTGGTGGAAGTTTCATTAGCCTCATAGTAAGCCTAGCCTCTAAACATATAAAGAAAAGAAAGAAGTTGAATATAGGAGATGCTGAAAGTCTCTTGCTTCAAAGACCACTGGCATAACCAAGACTGGGCAGCATAATCAGCAGAGAATAACCGTCAAGGTCTAAGACCAAGAATACTGGGGGGAAGGGAGAGGAGAGAGAAAAGAATAGGGAGGAAGACGCTAGGAAGAAATAACAAGAGGACAGAAGACAAGGAGATAAGCAAAAACTAAGACAGAGTTAAGGCAGTGGGGGGCAGGGAATAAGAAGAGTTGCTTTAAATAGATTGCAGTAGAGATTAGTTGGTACTTGAAAAGCTATAGGGACAAGCGCTCCAATAAAAAGAGCAGCCCACTCAGTATCAGAAGCAAGAGAGAGCGATTTTGAGACTGGAAGCCTGGCTGCGGATGGACCCCTGAAATACTTGAAATATTGAAATATACTTGAAATATTCATACCACACAGCCTTTCCTCATCACCTTTTTAAAACAAAGCAGGCTGGACTCTTTTTCCAAGTCAGATCTGCTCTTGACTCCCCCTACTTCCAAAATGGGGCAGCTTTTACCCGTGGCCCAAAGAGCTCAGAGACCCATGAGGCTGCGGAGCTGCAGACCCCATGTGGTGCTCCAGCTCCCCTGCCTGCCCCTCCTCAGCAGCCCCCTGCCCAGAGTAGCCCTTCTATTTTTTTTAATTAATTAATTTATTTATTTTTATTTTTATTTTTATTTTTGGCTGCGTTGGGTCTTTCTGTGGTTGGGGCTACTCTTCGCTGCAGTGTGCAGGCTTCTCATTGCGGTGGCTTCTCTTGTTGCGGAGCACGGGCTCTAGGCGTACGGGCTTCAGTAGTTGTGGCATGCGGGCTCAGTAGTTGTGGCACGCAAGCTCTAGAGCGCAGGTTCAGTAGTTGTGGTGCACGGGCTTAGTTGCTCCATGGCATGTGGGATCTTCCCGGGCCGGGGCTCAGAACCCATGTCCCCTGCATTGGCAGGTGGATTCTTAACCACTGCACCACCAGGGAAGCCCCAGCCCTTCTATCTTTAACAGCCCTCCCCACATGCTTTGTGCCAAGGTCACACAGTTCGGGAGCCCGGGCTAGGATCCTGGGATGTGTTCTCCAGTTGCTCCTGCCCAGGCTACCTTCTCTACCAAAGTCCACAGTGGGTGCTGAGTACAGAGGACACAGAAAAGGCGTCAGCCTGCTTTGCTTTAAAAGGGGGATTTGGCAAGTGCAAGAAAAGACAGCTGGTCTTAAACTCAGCAACTGGGGTAAATGGTAGGGAGAGAGATAGGGAACTGGAAAGGAGCTACACAAAAACCTTAAAAACTTGTTTTCTTGGAGGCAGCTCTCCTAAACAGCATGATTGTTAAAGGGCTGGCTGGTCACGGAGTCCCCACTTTTCCAGGAATGCCAGAGGACTCGAATCTACAAACCCTCCCTTTTCTATCAGCCTCTGTCAAGCTCCAAGCAGAACTGCATGCTGAGCGCACACACAAGGCTGACCTCGCCCTCCCAGCCTGCAGCCCCCAAGGATGTCCACACTGGTGACCACACAATAAAACCAGCCCCAGACCAGCTGTCATCTGGGGCCCCACTGGGGAACTACCCACACCCTAACTCTTTGAGGAGGAGTTGACCCCTCCTGTGGCTGTTTCATTCCCTCTTGTCCATAGGAAAGGGCCAAGGGGAGACCAACCTCCCCTGGTGCTTCTCCCCTGGGGTTGAGCACTCCGTGCCCCTTCACAGGTGGTGCCTCATGGGGAGAGCTCCCACCTCTTGGGACTCTTAAGGGGACATTCAGGGGGCAACTGGACTCCTTGACCTCTACCGGTCTCCAGGGTAGCTGCCCCAGAAATCACCCACCGGTCCCACCGGACTTGTCACTGGGGTCCAGGACCATCCCCTTCCCTGCCTCGGGACCCTCTCGGCTCACTTCCGCAGAGGGCCTGGTGAGCGAGAAGGGGGACCACACAGTCGGCATCCCCGCCCCCCGACCCCACGCACACCCAGCCCACTCCCCTCGCATCTCGGGGTTACTCTGCTTCCTGAGCAGAGCCGGCGGGAGAGGCTTAAAGCCGGGGCGAGGCGGGTGGGGTGTCACCAAGAGTTCCCCTAACTGAGAAGTCTGTCTCCGCAGCCCGGGGCCTTCGGGATTCTGGCCGGGCTGCCTGGGGCCCACGGGGGCAGAAGAACCAAGTTACTTTGCGACCTAGAGAGTTAAGCCGAGTCTGGCTGGGAGGCCGAGCGACGGGCAACCCCGGCGGGGAGGCGCCCGGCCCCCTCCGACTCGGGCGCCCACCGGGCAGTACGCTGGACCGGGAACCGGCGTCCTTCCTCCTCCCCGCCTTTCCTCGGCGGCCGAGCTACGCACAACCGAGACATTTAAATCGCCCCCTCGGGACGGCGGCGTGGAGAGGCCGGAAAGGCGGCGGCAGCGACGGCCTGGCGGCTGCAGCGGGACGAGCCTGGCCGGGGTCAGGGTCCGGGCCGGGAGGGCACTCACCAGCGCGTGTTGTCGTGGAAGTGCTCCAGCACCGCGTAGCCGAAAAAGGACCCGGCGGGACCCTGGAAGCGCACGGGGCGCTGCGGGTCCAGATTGTAGGCGCCCGCGGGGCTCCCCGCGGCCACCAGCGCCAGGAGCAGCGCGCGGAGCCCCCCGGCGCCCCTCCGCGCCGCCAGGCCGCCCATCACCAGCCGGCCGCCGCCCTCCCCTGTGCCCCGAGAGCAGGGCGCCGAGCGTGCCGGCGGCGGGGCTGCTGTGTCCACCGACGGCCGGGAGGCTCCTGGGGCCGGAGTTCTGAGCTCGGACGCGGGCGCGACGCGGTGCCGGGCCGGGGGCGGTGCGCCGAGCTGCCGCCGCAGGCGAGTACAGGGGCGGCCAGGAGCTGGCGGCGTCCTCCGTCCGGCCGAGAAGTGTGCGCGCTCGGAACAAGCGGGTCCCCGGCCGGTCGGCACTGGACTGCGGAGAGGCGCGCCCGCGGGGTGGGCGGCCTGGGCGGCAGGCGGCGAGACGGCGCAGCAGCGCCCTCTGCGGGCCACGAGTCCCCCTCCGCCTCCCGCGGCCGCGGAGGAATCTGGAGACCTGCCCAGGCGCCCCACGTCCCCTTCCAGATAGCGCCCTGGGCGCTCGGTCCCTAGGCGACCCTAATTCTCCCCGCGGCTGTGCGCTCTATTGTACTGGGTCTTTATTTGCGTCTCTGGTTCCCTCTCAGCCTTACACTCACACCAAGAACCAAAGGAAGCCGGGTGAAGTTTATCTACTCTAGCCCTGCCCATCTGCTGCCCCTTCACTCAACTGTGAGATAACCTGTAGCAGGCAAGCCCCTCCATAAACGCCGGCTGTTGTCAATAACAACGATAGCCACGAGGGAGCAAGCAGAGGACCCCTCCACATGATACTCACCAGGCCTCCTAACCACTTATCCCTAAGTGTGGTCTCCGCACCGGCAGCATCAGCATCACCTGAGAACTTATTGACTACAATAGAATGCCAATAGAAAGGCCAATCAGCAGATCCCACTCCAGACCTGCTGATTCAGAACCTTGGGTTGGGGTCCAGCCTTGTGTGTATGTGTGTGTGTTTAACTGGATAAAATACACATAACATAAAATTCACCATCTTAACCATCTTAAAGTGTACAGTTTGGTGGCATTAAGTACATTCACATGATTGTACAGCCCCCACCAGCCACCTCTAGAACTTTAATCTTGCAAAACTGTAACTTTATATCCATTAAACAGTAACTCCTCTTTTCTCCCCTCCCTCTAGCCCTTGGCAACCATTCTGTCTGTGAATTTCGCTACTCTAAGTACCCCACATGAGTGGAATCATACAGTATTTGTCTTTTCATGTTTGACAATCCACTTAGCATAATGCCCTCAAAGTCCATTCATGTTGTACCACGCATCAGAATTTCTTTCCTTTTTAAAGACTGTACTTACACACCACATTTTCTTTATCTGTCGATCCTTTGAAAGACACTTGGTTTGTTTCCACTTTTTGGCTATTGTGAATAATACTGCTATTAACATAGGTATACAGTTATCTGTTCGAGACAAGTGCCTTCCATTCTTTAGGGTATATGCCGAGAAGTGGAATTGCCGGATCACATAGTAATTCTATGTTTAATATTTTGAGGAACTGCCACACTTTTCCAGAGTGACTGCGCTGCATTTTACCTCCCCACAAACAATGCACAGAGTTTCAATTTCTCTACATTCTCACAACACTTGTTATTTTCTGGGTTTTTTTGGGGGGGGCGGGAATTGGTTTTTAGGTAGCAAGTAAAAAAAGCAATAAAATTAAATTGGGAAAAGTTGGTTTTAGCCGAATTTCACCAAGCTTGGTTCTCCATCTGAGCTACCCAGCCTCACTAGTGGCGCCCCTTGGCCACCCAGTCACCTGAGAGCTCAGCACAAACTGTTACACCTATTTCTCTCCCACACCCAATCCAACCAGTCTGTTTATTCCACCTCCTCAAGCTTTCAAATCCACCAACTCATTCTCATCTACTGGGTTCAGTTCAAGCCCTTGTCTTTCCTTGACCACACTTTCAGAATCATTACCTTTTTAATGTCTGTTAGAATCTGTAGTGATGTCAGGTTTTTCATGCCTGTTATTTGTAATTTGTATTTTTGGTCTTTATTTCTTGATCTGTCTTTGTAGGAGCTATTAATTTTCTTAATTATTTCAAAGAACCCACTTTTAACTTTGGTGGTTTTCTTTCTATAATGCATTTACTTTTTAATTTTAAATTTTTATTTGATTTCTGTTTTTAATTCTTTCCTTCTACTTTCCCTGGATTTAATTTGCAATACTCTTCTCTAGCTCCTTGAGATAGTTGCTTAGATTTTTAGCCTTACTATTTTTCTAATTCTTTTCTATTATATACATTTTATATAATATATAATATATATTATATAAAATATATACTATATATAATACATGTGTATACACATACACTAAATTTCCCTGTAAGCACTGTTTGAGCTGCATCCTACAAGGTCTAATATGCTCAAAATATGATGATCTGATATATGTAGATTTTCATACATTTATATGTATACATGCTCATAAAAAGAGGTCTGAGTGGGGAGGGGGGAGAGATAATAGAGGGGTGGAAGAGTGGGAGATACAAACTATTAGGTGTAAGATATGCTCAAGGATGTATTGTACAATACGGGGAATGTGGCCAATATTTTGTAATAACTAAATGGAGTGTAACCTTTAAAATTATATTAATTTTTTAATTTTTTTAAAATAAAAAAGAATGGAAATAATACAGAGGAAATTGGTGGAATAGGAAATGAATAAGCAATAAATAAAATTAATAACCCCCCCCAAAAAAGAGGTCTGGATGTTTACCTGAAATGTTATATGTTCATATATATATATATATATATATATAACTGGTTATATATATGTTACATGTCATTTATATATATTATATATATGTTTTATATATATAATATATATATGTGTATATATATATAATATATATGTGTGTGTATATATATATATATATAACCTGTAATGGTTATAGCTCAGATTGTGGGCTGTTCTTGCTGATTTATGTATCATCTATCCATCTACCTACTTACTTACCCATCATCTATCTTTCCTTTTGTACTGCTTAAATGGTCTACAGAGAGCCAGCAGTGGATGTAAAAGATGCTCCACCCATAAAGCCAAAGCATTCATCAAAGTGAAAGCCTGTTAGAACAGCCTGGCCTCTGTCGAGGGGCTGACACCTGCTTGCACTCCCAGTAGAGGTTAAGAAGGAGAGCAGCCAACCTGTGGAAGAAAAGTATCCTCATGGTACTGTCAAAGGAGGGGGAGAAATAAAAGGACCAAGATCATTCACACACCAGATAATCATTCTCTAAATAATTGATACTTAGCTTAATGCATTTCTTGATGTTAATTCTTTAAAAGTTCTCCAACTTTATTTTTCGTATAAGACAAGCTACACTTCCACATGGTTTTGAAATCCAGGAAGTTCATGGAAAGGGCAAATACTATCACCAAACCTTCAACTATAATAGCAGGCAAAGATTTAAGCAAATACTTTCCCACTGAAGTATTTCATATGCCAAAAGTCTCACTGTTATTACTGGGTGCAATATTTCCAACCTGCTTCCATGCTCAAAAAAATGTTTTTTCCAGAGATCCAAATTTAGTGAAACTGCTTTAAGTAACAACCATCAATGTTAGCATAGATAATGCCAAAGTTTTATTTTTTTATTTATTTTATTTATTTTTGGCTGCTTTGGGTCTTCGTTGCTGCGCGCAGGCTTTCTCTAGTTGCCGCGAGCAGGGGCTACTCTTCGTTGCGGTGCACGGGCTTCTCACTGTGGTGGCTTCTCTTGTTGCAGAGCACGGGCTCTAGGCATGTGGGCTTCAGTAGTTGTAGCACGCAGGCTCAGTAGTTGTGGCTCGCAGGCTCTACAGCACAGGCTCAGTAGTTGTGGCGCACAGACTTAGTTGCTCCACGGCATGTGGGATCTTCCCGGACCAGGGATCGAACCCATGTCCCCTGCATTGGCAGGTGGATTCTTAACCACTGCGCCACCAGGGATGTCCCAATAATGTCAAGTTTTGAAAACATGTTTCACGTCAATGTAAACTAGCATATGCCACTTTACAAAATGTAAAACTTTTCAAATGATGATATTTCTAGGAGGCAGTTCAGGGTGATGAGTCAGGGGCTCTGGTGCTCATAATCCCAGTGTGGTGGGTTGTCAGGTATATAACCTGCTGGGGCCACCATAACAAAATCCCACAGATTGGGTGGCTTAAACAACAGAAATTTACTTCCTCACAGTTGTGAAGGCTGAAAATCCAAGATCAAGGTGCCACCAGGGTCAGTGACTGGTGAGAACTCTTCCCTTGTGTTGCAGACAGCCACCTTCTTGCTATGTGTCACACAACCTCTTCTTTGGGCAAACACATGGAGAGAGAGGCAGCTCCCTGGCATCTCTTCTCATAAAGGCACTAATCCTATTGGGATGGGGGCTTCACTCTTATGACCTAATTTAACTTCAATTACTTCCTTACTCCAAACACAGCCACGCTGGGGGTTAGGACTTCAACGCATGAATTTTGGGAGGACACACACGTTCAGCCATAACATCATGTATGTCACCTTGAGAAGTTCCTTAACCTCTCCAAGACTCAGTTTCCCTATTTGTAAAGAGAGGCTCACAGAGGGTTGCTGTGGGGGATTCAGCGAAATATGCCTCCTAAAGCACACAGTACAGTATTTGGCACATGGGAAGCCAGCGATAAGTGTTAGCGATTTAATCATTATTATTACGCAATTTCTTTTACTCTTAGAAGTAGCTATTTGCATTTGGATTAAAAGAGAAAAAATTCAAAGCACTGTCCTTAAAGTAGCTTCCTTGTTAAGTGAGCCATTTTAGAGCCTTTTTTGGCTTAAAAATTCAAGACCTCACATCCCCACGTGCTTCAGGTACAGCTTGTGGAAGGCTGAGACGTAACCCACAGTGGTGCAGCCACGACCTCATCCTCACGCGAGCAGCCCACACCAGCTGGGCTTCCTTCTCTACAATCACTGTAGCAAATTGTCAAATCTGCCTCTCACCAGTTTCCCAGATGTGGGCCATTGGTGAAGACTCCACAAATGTCCTCCTTAGAGATTTCCCGCAGCTGCTACCCACTGTTCACAGGGTTTAAGTGCACTGTGTGCAGTGACTGTATACGTGCAGCTAAAAGATACCCTTCCTTGGTGCTCCTAAAGCACTCTTTGCCAGCCATCTCCCCCCATTTCAACCCCTTTCATAATGTTATTAACTGGTCTGTCATCTGCTTCCCTCACTAGACTGCTCTCCAGAAGGGCTTCACTGTTACAGCTCAAGCACTTAGCAGCCTGCTAAGGAATTGGGGCTTGGCGAGGCAATTCTTCAGTTGTTTCACGTGGCATCACCTGAGGGTCTCAGTGGTACTTACCTGGCGGCTGGGCTTGTCTACAGGATCC
Organism: Monodon monoceros; assembly: GCF_005190385.1. NCBI lineage: Eukaryota > Metazoa > Chordata > Mammalia > Artiodactyla > Monodontidae > Monodon > Monodon monoceros. The sequence continues at coordinate 54,842,882 of NW_021703780.1, read as the reverse complement.
AAGATGGCTTGATTCACACGTCTGGTGCTTTGGTGGGGATGACTGAAAGTCTGGGCTCAGCTGGGACTGTCAACAGTAGCACAGACATGTGGCCCTTCCAGCATGGAGAGAAATGGGCAGATTTTCATTTCTAACAATGGTCATGCATTCCCCTCAGATGGTGGGCCCTGGTAAACTTTCCCCAATGTGCAAACATCAAAGTTGCAAACGAAGGGACTTCCCTGGTGGTCCAGTGGTTAAGACTCCGCTATTCCACTGCACGGGGTGGGGGTTCAATCCCTGGTCAGGGAACTAAGATCTCGCGTGCCACGTGGGGAGGCCAAAAGAAAAAAGTTGCAAACCAAATTGTCATGGCAACATTTAGCATATATGGTCTGCACTGGTGGCCTTTCAAATACTGAGATTCTTCTACAGATGCAAATACTGCCCACAGGTTCCATTCAGGTTGGACAACGAAGCATCAGTTACAGCCTCTCCTCCCATCACAAGTCTCTAGAAATGAGACAAATGTGTTTTGTTTGTTTTGTTTTGTTTTTTCGGTACACGGGCCTCTCGCTGTTGTGGCCTCTCCCGTTGTGGAGCACAGATTCCGGACGCGCAGGCTCAGCGGCCATGGCTCACGGGCCCAGCCGCTTCACGGCATGTAGGATCTTCCCGGACCGGGGCATGAACCCACGTCCCCTGCATCAGCAGGCGGACTCTCAACCACTGAGGCACCAGGGAAGCCCTAGAAATGAGACAAATGTGTTTTTGATCCATAATAATGTTGGAAAATTGGAAGGGGTTTCCTTTTAGATAAGAAATATTTAAAATCCCTGAAATACGGAAGGCAGTCTTATCAGATTTTGAAAGGAATTCTATACTTAGGTACACATGGGAGAGGACTCTTGCATAGAAGTAGATAGAAGTTGGGCGGTGATTCCAACGATGCTCAAAGCCTGAAGGTATGTATGGGAGAGAAGGAAAAGAGCAGCTTGGAGCCCCTGACGGGGCACGAGCTGGGGCACCTGAGTAGGAGCTGTCAGGTCCATGCCTTGTCCTCATTGCCCCTGGGACTAGGCAGCAGCAGTAGAGGTGCCCGCTTCCATGTAGGACCATGGAGTATGAGTCTTTAGACAGTGTCCCAGGGGGCTGACTGCACCAGGGAGGAGTGAGGAGTTCCTGCCCCCAAGAAAGCGCCCTCTGGTGGTGCTGTGTTGCCTCTCATTCCTCATCCTCGAAGTGGGCACAACAGGCAAAGGCCAGCCAACAGGCGTCCTCAAATACATGACTCCTCAGCTAAGCATCACCAAGCAGCTGTGCAAGAAAGATGTCACCCTCTTACCAAGTGCTACAATTACACCGAGAAAACAAAGCTCATAGACTGAACTGAACTGAATAACTGCTATTCTCAGGGAGATGTAAGATCACCATGTTGCAAACATGATGAATGATTAAGTATCTGATCATTGAAAAAAATCCAACATATCGGCTGAATAGGTTGCCAAAGAGCAAATTTGTGAGTTGTAATATCAAGCCAAGAATTCTTCCAGAAGGTACCTAAGGTTTTAAAAATATGAAGTAGAAGAAATGTGGACTATAAAGTGGACTTCAACAGATATAAACAATAAGGTCCTACTGTATAGCACAGGGCACGATATTCAATATCCTGTGATAATCCATAAAGGAAAAGAATATGAAAAAGGATGTATATACATATGTATAACTGAATCACCTTGCTGTACAGCAGAAATTAACACAACATTGTAAATCAACTGTACTTCAACAAATTTTAAAATAAATAAATTGGACTTCATCAGAGTTTTAAAAAAAAAAAAACAAAACACTTCTGTTCTTCAAAAGACATTGGCAAGAGAATGAAAATACAACCCCAGACCTGAAGAAAAATCTTTGCAAAACATGTATCTATTAAAAGACTTGCATCCAATAAGTAAAAAGAACTCTTAAATCTCAGTAAGAAACAACTCTATTAAAATATGCAAATCATTTGAACAAACACTTAACTAAAGAAGATATATAGATGTAAACAAGCACAGAAAAACATACTCGATATTATTAGTCATTAGGGAAATGCAAATTAAAACCATAAGAAAATCTGATATCACTACATACCTATTAGGATGGTAAACATTTAAAAGACTGACCACACCAAGTGCTGATGGAGAGGAACGAGAACTACCATACACTGCTGGTAAAACGGTGCAACCACTTTGAAACACAGTTTAACAGTTTCTTTAAAAGTTAAACATATACCTACCATATGATCTAGCCCTTCCACTCTTAGGTATTTATCCAAGAAAGCTTATGTCATATAAAGATTTGAACACGAATGTTCATAGCAACTTTATTTGTAATAGCTCAAAACTGGAAACAACCTCCATGTCCATCTATAGATGAGTAGATAAATTGTGGCAGATTCATAAATGGAACACCACTTAGTCCTATAAAGGAACAAACATGTAATAACATGAACGAATCTCAAAAAATTATGCCAAGTGACAGAAGACAGGCAAAGACTACATCTGGTATGATTCAATTTATATAAAACTCTAGAAAGTACAACTAATCCACAGTGACAGAAAGGAGATCAGCGATTGTCTGGGATCAACGGTGGGAGGGAGAAGAGGGAGGAATTACAAAGGGGCACGAGGAAACTACTGGAAGTAATGGAGATGTTCACTATCTTGATTGTGGTGAGGGTTTCATGCAGATAGACACGGGTCAAAACTTATTGAGTTGTATGGTTTAAACACGTATAGCTTATTGCAGGTCAATTATACCTTAATAAGGCTTTTACTGTGTAGATATACACCCACACACATACACACACAGAGTTTCTCAAATTTGTGGGACCATGACCCCTTTTCCCTGCTCTCTTATTACCAGTTTGCAGAACCACAGCGTATGCAATGAGACAGACCTAGGACTGATCCTGGCTCTCATACTGGCTATGGGCCCTTCAGTAAGTGATTTGTGCTTTTAAAACCTCAGTTTTCTCATCAGTAAAATGGAGCTGTGGTCAGGATTCAAGTAGTGAATGTCAAATGCCCACCACATAGTACAGTCTTGAAAAACTTTAATCCACTAATCACTCCAGAAATCAAACCAGCCATACTGATGGTTTCCCCAATTGCATTAACTTTATTTGGAGCTAGAGAAACCAGCACTCAGTCATCTGGAGTCCAAAGGTCCAAGAGGAAAGACATTGAAATGCTTAGTACTGCCCTGCAGGCCCATCTGCTCTGCATTAGCTGGTTTTCCTCGGTTTATTATTCCTGGTGTTAAATCTCCTCCAATTCTTGTGTGAAAAGTTCGGACGCACAATAACCTCTTTATCACATTTTCAAAATCTGGGCCTGTTCTGGAAAGTTTACACCTTTTTCTTGTTGCCATTGTTTTCATGTGGATTCAGATTTCTGAAAAAAGGCACTTGGAACATTTTACTGGAAACATTTATGTGTAAGCTGGATGCAGATAAATATCATTGAAGAATGAAAATGAGATGTCAGAGGAATTAGAACCACACCACGTGGTCTCTGTGTTGTTCCCCAGCTGTGGTTTTGCAAGGAGGACCCGAGGCTGAAGCTGGTGGTCAGAAGCCCAAGGCTGATCAGTCCCCTCCCTCAGCCTCTCTCCTTTGGGGGTAGAAACTGGATAATACCAAAAAGAGAAACAGAAACATGCCAATGTTAGGATATGGAATAAAAAGCACACATAACTCTGTAAAAATAAATATATCATAATAACAATATTGGTAACCATTCACTGAGTATTACTTGTGTGCCATGCTTCGTTTGCTAAGTGCAATTTTATTTAAACCTCACAATAAGCCTATGAGTTAGGTATAGAGTCAGTGAGGACTCTCTGAGGCACCAAGTGACAGAAAATTCACTTCAAGCTGACTCATAATATAAAAGAATTTTTACTGGGTATGTCAATTAAAAATCCAGATTTAGTTCTGGCTTCAAGTGAGACTTGATCCAGCAACTGTAAAAGATATCCCCAATGACTCAGATTTTCTCCTTCTCCTCCCTGCTTTTTTATTGGCTTTCTCTTTGGGATTCATGCAGTCAACCTAGAAGTTCCAGGATTTCCCATGATGGCAAAATGAGAGATCAAAAATACAGTAACAGAAATGAAGAATCCCTCTGATGGGATCATTTAGTAGACTGGACATGACTGAGGAAAGACTCTTTGAGCTGGAGGATATGTCAACAGAAACTTCTAAAACTGAAAATTAGAGAGAAAAAAGACCAGGGAAAAAAAAGGAACAGAATAACCAGAACTGTGGGACAACTACAAAATGTGTAGTATACATATAATGGAAGCACCAAAAGAAGGAAAGACGGAGAGAAAGGAACAGAAGAAAAATTTAAAGTAATAATGACTAAGAAATTGCCCCAAGTTAATGTCAGACACTCAACCACAAATCCAGGAAGCTCAGAGAACAACAAGAAGGAAAAATGCCAAAAGAAAGAAAGAGAGGAAGGAAGGGAGGGAGGGAGGGAGGGAGGGAGGGAGGGAGGGAGGGAGGGAGGGAGGAAGGAAGGAAGGAAGGAAGGAAGGAAGGAAGGAAGGAAGGAAGTGAAAGAGAGAATGAGTCCCCCAGGAGCAGGCTAAGGTGTGGAGACATCCAGGGCTTACCTGTACACTGACTTGATCAGTTCAATAAAGTGTACACCTTAAGGAAAAGAAAAAAGAAAAAAAGATAAAAGAAACCATACATCTAGGCATATTGTATTCAAACTGCAGAAAATCAAAGATAAAGAAGTAGATGAATCCACTATCAGAGGTGGAGACTTCAACACCCCTCCATTAGAAATGGACGGGTCCAGCAGGCTACATCCAGCAGGATGTAGCTGAACTCCACAGCACCAAGAAGCCATTTCCAAAAGTTAACAATAGGAGACACAGACAATAGCAGGCAGAATGTTCCATGAGTGGGCCCCAGGTCTGCCCCCTGAAAGGGGCTCCCCAAACATTATTTTTTGGGATCTTGGCCCCATGCTCTGGGGGATGCTTCCTTCCCCGTTGTCCTCCTTGGCCATATCTAGGTTGGCCATTGCTGGCTTTGCCTTCCCTGGGGCTGCACTAGGACACAAACCCTGTGCCACCTCCCAGATTCTCTTGATGGTGTCCTTCCCCCATGGTTCCAGGAATCCACCCTGAAAACATCCTTCCAAAGCACAAAACAACATATACACAAGGCCATTCATTGCAGCCCTATTTGTAATAGCAACTCAACTGGAAACAACTCAAATGTTTGTCAGTAGGGGTCTGGTTGAATAAATTACATCCATGCGATGAAATTCTGATGCAGCTGTAAAAAGAATGAGGAAGTTCGCTGTGCAATGGAGTGATCTCCACAATATATTGTTAAGTGAAAAAAGCAAGAGGTGGAACAATGCATATAGTATGCCAATTTTGGTGTAAGAAAAAGGGGAAAATAAATACATGTGCTTATTTTTGCCAGAAGGAACACTGAAAAACGGGGTAAAGACTGTCGGGAGGGAAATGAGATTTCTCTAAGGATACCTTTTAATACTGTTTTGACTTGGAACTGCATAAATGTTTAACATATTCAAAAATAGTTACATCAGAAAGGAAAAAATGCAAACCCCCAAACTGAAGGCAGAGCTCTGAGGATTCAGTGATCATTAGGAGTTGGTGAGCAAGGGAAAAAGGAAAGCCTTCAACTGATAGCGGGTGACGTGGCAGGAGCAGATCTAGGGGGATCAAGATTCAGTCTGGGACACGCTAAAGTCGAGGTGCAATTAGACATCTAAATGGAAATGTTGAACGGGCAGTTCGGTGAGTCTGGGGACCAGAAAGGAGATATAAAATGAGCATCGTTGGCACGTAGTGGGTGTTTAAAGCCATGAGACAGGATGAGATCACCGAGGGGATGCAGATAAGAGAGAGGAAAGGCCTGGAGCCTGAATCCCAGGGCCCTAGGTTGTCAGCAGTCAGGGAAGCGAGGATGCCCCAGCCAGCGAGGCAGGAGAAGTGGATTCCAAGTGAGGGGAGGGGGTTCATGAAAGACAAAGGGGCCACATGTGCGAATCAGGTGAGACCCAGCGAGACCACCTGCCTTAGCAATGGACCTGGCCAAGAGCAGTTTCCAAGGAGGGGTTTAAGGGGAATAGAAGCAAACATGTCAGGGACAGTGAGTATAGTTATCTTTTTGGGGGGGCTTTCTCTAGTTGTGGCGAGCGGGGGCTACTCTTCATTGCAGTGTGCGTGCTTCTCATTGCGGTGGCTTCTCTTGTTGCAGAGCACGGGCTCTAGGCGTGCGGGCTTCAGTAGTTGTGGCGCACAGGCTTAGCTGCTCCGCAGCATGTGGGATCTTCCCGGACCAGGGATCAAGCCCGTGTCCCCTGCATTGGCAGGCGGATTCTTAACCGCTGTGCCACCAGGGAAGTCCCAGTTATCTCTTTTTTAAAGTGTTCTCTAAAGAGGAATAGAGAAACGGAGCGATAGGTGGGGGAAGATGCGGAATCCGAGAGCTTTATGTTTTGACGCAGGAGCAGTATCAGCACCCAGATGGTGATGGTCCAGCAGTGAGGGGAAAACAAGATTGCCAGAGAGAAGGTGTAATTATATAACCTCTACAAGGAGGGAAATGACGCTTCGGGAGGCAGTCAGCAAGGGCTGGGATGGTGACTTGCCAAGGTCACTGGGCAGAACGTGACCCCTACCACGAACTCCGTCATGTTACGCAGTGAGGACCAGCCTCTGCTCTGCCCATAAATGGCCACAGACCTGGAGCAGCTCTTGCCTCCCAGGGACAGTCAAAGCAAAACCACCTCCATCAATCAGCCCCCAGATTAGATATGAACGGCTGAGGGCTTGCCAACCAGCTCCAGGTCTGACAGCTGCCTGGGAAGATCGGGAGGCTCTTACGCCCCAGCACGCCTCTGAGAGCTTCCACCAAGCCTCTGTGAGAGCGGCCACGTTGCTCACACACAGCCGTCCAAGGTCAGAGGACAGGGGACCCCACAGAACCCACCACAACTGGCAGGCAGAGCATCACAGCCAGGACCTATACGAAACTCAGAGATGGGATGGCCCAGGGATAAAAGTTCTCCCTCTCTCCTTACAGCTGCAGGATCTGCATGCTGGTCTATGGTGATACTGCACTTGAAAAAAAAAAAGGGGGGGCACAGTTACCCATACCCCCTTGCAATATGACTTTGCAACACTTCTCATTAAAGTGGAGCCTGTGTCCCCAGCCCTTCAATCAGGCTGGCCTGGTGACTTGCTTTGACCAACAGAATGTAGTGGAAGTGATGGCGTGCAGGGTGGGAGCCTGGGCCTCAAGGCCTGCGGGCTCTTACCTGCTCCCAGCCCCCTGCTATGCTGCCCGTGAACAAGCACGTGCTCCCTGCTAGACTCGGGCTGACCACGCAGCAGAGACCAGGCACCCTGGCCCCTGGACCAGCCAGTCTCAGCGGACACAGAGTTGACTCTGGGTGCATGAGTGAGCCCAGCTGAGATGGGAAGAATGCCCAGCGGATCCAGCCCGAAGGGCCACCCTGCAGAGTTATGAGCTTGATAAGTGGGGCTGCTTTAAGCAGCAAACATTAACTGATACATCCAACCGATGTCCACAGGTGACCAGGAAGAATTCAGTCACCACTGGTTGACAACACATCTTTGGTGAAGGATTATTCAATAAGACTTTAAACCTCAATTCTTGGCACAAGAGAGTGTGGGCTGAGGCCAAGCGTGGGAATGGAAGGCAAAACCCCGAGGGAAGGACCAGCAAGGGTGGGGTGGGCCCAGAGGTGCACATGCAGGATGGCACACCTGGGCAGCCCTCCGAACCACACCCCGTATCAGGCCTGCGACCCCACGCCTCTGCCCACCAGCCCGACACACACAGGCAGTTGCTCCCTGGAGCTCACATCACCAGTGCAACCCCAGATGACCCCTTCTCAAGAAGTCACAGGCCCCCTGTTCACCAGAGTCTGGACGCCATGGTCCTGCAGTCTGGAAGCTAGGATGAGGAACAAGGTGGACCTTCAGGCCAGTCATCCAAGTGGCGTGGGGAAAAACACGCCCTCCCCCACCTCCCACTGCCAACACAAGCTGGAGAAAGCTGCAGGGGAATCAGAGTCACAAGACAAGAGTAAGGGTTTCACTTAAATCAAGAAAGCAAAAGGAGACTTCAGAGCAGAGATGGAGGATATCGGTGACTTTGCTAACGATTTAGCGTGAATTTGAGAGGGCCCAGTGGAAGGTCTGGAATCATTAAGTTCAGGGTTCAAATCCTGCCTCCTGGATTACTGGCCTACAGCTTCTTGACGTCCATGGTGACCCAGTTTCCTCACCTCTGCCTGTTCACGGAAGTTGAAGACAATAAGGCATGCACAGTGCGGAGTGTAAAGTGAGTCAGCCAGGGCCAATTTGTTTCCATCCTACTGTTCTGACACCTGAAGTTTCAACCACCGCTTCTGATGATCAAAAACGTTTCAGGGCTTCCCTGGTGGCGCAGTGGTTGAGAGTCCGCCTGCCGATGCAGGGGACACGGGTTCGTGCCCCGGTCCGGGAAGATCCCATGTGCCGCGTAGCGTCTGGGCCCGTAAGCCATGGCTGCTGAGCCTGCGCGTCCGGAGCCTGTGCTCCGCAACGGGAGAGGCCACAACACTGAGAGGCCCGCGTACCGCAAAAAGAAAAAAAAAAAAAAAAAAGTTTCAATGACCATCTTATCTGCTCTTTCTGTCTCCTGAGTGCACTCTCTCTCCTCTCCCTTCCCACCCCATCTCTGGTTATGTAGTGCTAGCAGATTCCATTACTCCCAAGGAAAGAACCAAATTGTATATCATCCACCACAAGACTATGAGGCTCCTGACATTTTCTGATCCTTGCACATTTTCTTGCTCAAGCTTCTATCCTTGTCACGGCTCAATAAAGCCCAGTTTCACCTTTTAAAACAACTAAAGGTAAAACCCTAATGAGTCAAATGGGACAGCAACACCTACACCCCTGGGAGGGCTTGAACGAGTCAGTGGGTTCTGAGTCCCTCATGCTGTGAGAAGAAGATGTTCCATATATGCTCACTTCCTCCTTCTCCGTCCTCCCTCTTTAAAGGGGAGTAGTGAGCTCTGTGGGTGCCCTGAAGTGAATCTAACATTAGCTATTAGCGTGTGTAAAAGAGGAGAAGGCAAATAGTCTTGTAAGAGCAGAAGGAGGGAGAGAAGGAGGGAGAAAGAAACAGAGAGGCAATCAAAGGGAAAGACATCAGCCCTGCCCACTTCCACGGGATGCAGAGGTGGCTCTTTCATTCAGGGACACACCTGTCAGGCAAACAGATCTAAACAAATGCAAAGGGAAACTCATTCCAGCCACAAGGGCAACCTACCTTGTCCTTTGATGGTCAACCAAGGACTGCCAGCCACCAGGAACCCCACCAACAGAAAGAAAAACATTCACAAACAGGACAACTAGACCCAAAGAAAATAGAGCTGTAGGATAAAGAAGGAAAAAAAAATTTTTTTTAATTCTAATTAGTATTTTCAGAGAGATTTAAGAGTAAGTTTCATTAGAAGACTACTTCAGTTAAAAAAATTAATACTGAATTTATTAACATCACAAATGTAGAACCTTATTTAAGTTCAGCTTATTAATCTCATTATTGTAATTATAAATCTACCAAATTTCAAGCAATTATTTTCAGAACCTTTTTATAACTTCATTAAATTCTCTTTATATTTGAAATTGCTACATTAATAAATTTATCATACTTTATCTTATTTATAAGCATTTCATGTATTCACCTGACTCCAAAAACCTTCCAAGTACTTAAGTATTTCCTTATTTAACCAAGGTTGATAAATCTAACTGATAAAACTTAAAATAATATGTATCTTCTATGTTAAATATTCTAATGTGGTTTATAAACTTAATAAGGTTTCAGCTTAAAATCACAAATCTAAATCAATTCTTCAATTATAACTTTTTAAATGAATCCAAGGCTAATTTATTAGCTAATTTAGTATGCCAAGTTATCTTAAAAATTCAAATAACCCGGGACTTCCCTGGTGGCACAGTGGTTAAGAATCCGCCTGTCAATGCAGGGGACACAGGTTCGATCCCTGGTCTGGGAAGATCCCACATGCCCTGGAGCAGCTAAGCCCGTGCGCCACAACTACTGAGCCTGTGCTTTAGAGCCCACGAGCCACAACTACTGAAGCCTGCGCGCCTAGAGCCCGTGCTCTGCAGCAAGAGAAGCCACCACAATGGAAAGCCCGCGCACCACAACAAAGAGTAGCTCCTGCTCACCGCAACTAGAGAAAGCCCGTGTGCGGCAATGAAGACCCAATGCAGCCAAAAATAAATATATTTACTTATTTAAAAAAAATATACAAATAACCCCAAAATATTAGGACCATGAACTTGCTTCACTTCGATATTTATATTCAATTCTAAATTCAGAATCATCCTAGAGAATGATCATGTCCTTCTAAACAATTTTTGGCCAAGCCTGAGCGCTGAATTAACCTGTGGGAGATTTGGTTTCTCCTAAACTTGTGGGTGTCCGATAGGGTGAAAATCTCAGCGTAGAGATTGTGCGAGCAGGTGTTCAGATGCTGCAGGGGACTTGGTGGGCTGTGGCTCTTTCTCGGCCGGAGTCCTGCTTCCCTGAGAGCCCAGGGTGTTTTGGCATCTGACCCTCAGGCCCAGCCCCCAGCTCCAGAATAGACCTCCCCCAGGGCTGCTCGCTGGGAAAGACACCTGACTTCTCAAACCCGAAGACATGGAGGGTCCTGGTGCCTCTACCCCTTCTCTGCTGAGGATCTGCCCCCTATCCAGGCTGGGCCCCTAGACTGGCCAGAGGCCTCTCAGTGCCTTCACTGGTCCTGGGAGCAGCCTCCCACACACTGCCAGTTTGGACCTAGGAGTAACTGACTTACTGTATGAAAGAACAATTGGGGCCAGAGGAAACATATATTAGAATCAGAAGGCAAGTCCAGGACAAAGAAAGAGAACAGAAATAATCAAGCCACCAGGGGCAGCCCAGCTGCTCAGATTCTCTGCAGTTGAAGCCTTGGAATCTGTATTTTAAAAGCTCCTTGGGCCATTCTAGTTTTAAGAGTTATGAAACGTGGGACCTAAATTTGGCACCAAGCTTCCACGTGGCCAAAGCAAAAAGGGAAACATGTTACATGATACATAAAATAGTTCTTGTTGCCCAAAAGAGAAAATATACTGAAACTTTCCCCTGCACTTGTCTGTAAAATAGATTTCTTACATATTGGTGACTTGTAAAATAGGTGTAAAGAACATATAATCATTGATTCCCTGAAGTTCTTTCTTATGGTTGCCTTTGAGTAAAGCCTAAGGCACAGTCTGAAACACAGATGAGCAAAAGCAGTTCTGCAGGGACCAAGGAAACAAGGGCTAAGCACGCTTTTCCTATTGGTCTGAATACATTCAAAGAGAGAAAACTTTTTAAAGCCTTTTGATGGCAGAATCTTTTTCAAACAAAACCTAATGTAAAACCTCAATATATAAAACAAATAAAAGTCAAGCAGCTCTAAGTGGAAAGGAGGCCCAAAACCCTGCGTTTTTGTCCCGCCCCTGCCCCTACCGGGTTCCCTGAAGCACCGCCGTCAGGGAAACTTACAGCTGTGACGGCAAACAGGTCTGATACACTGTATGAACTCAACTGATTGGTAGTGGCCGTACTGAATTGATAAGTATTTTGATAAATTGTTCGCATTAAGGGCCCCAAATCTTCACACCCTCACTGCAGTCACACCCTTATAAAGTGACTTTTTGAATCCTCCTTTCAAGAGATGGTGTGATTTTCCCCACCCCTTAATTCTGAGTTTGGCTTAGGTTGTGATATAAGCAGAAGCTTCCAAAAGGGCTTGCAGGTTGCCATTTCTGCTCTTGCATCTGTACCTTTGTTACCAACCAGGGTCCTTGGACACATTTAATCAGTAGAAATTGATGAGGTCAGATGAGAATTTCAGGCAAGGCTCTATTGGGACTCGTGTTGCAGCATAAGGGAGCGAAAGCAAGTAATAAGTTGCCCTTGCTCACAAAGGGGGCTGGCCCCTTAAATAGGGTGAGGGTAGGGGCAGACTGGTGGGCTGGGCCGGAGGGGTGGCTTAGGTGATCTGCTCATCCTCTCGGTGGCACTATGCACAGGGGGCATGTGCAAGTACCCTGCTTTTGCTCCCGGCACTTCAGAAGGGGCAGTTGGGTTTTGGTCTTTCTGTATCACATTGTTCATAGTTTGCCCCAGCTGCTCATGCACACAGTTTTTTTTAGTCCCTTATAGTTTCTTGTATTCTATTGCTCCAGGAGAGTTTGTCCAGGTACAAGCACTGCAGCACAGGGTCCCAGGTCCCAGCCCATCTCAGATCCCTGGCATGGTGAGTAAATGGCCAAGCCAGGACTCGAAGCCTGGCAGGCTGGCCCCAGAGCCTGCACTCATAGCCAGCACGCAATGTCACCTCCCCAAGAGATTGGGGAAATTAAGCTCTTTGGACAGATTCTTTCCCTGGGCCTAAACTAATCTTCAAATCCAACATGGCTCAATCCCAAAAGAAAAACACATCTAGGAAAGTAGGAGTGAAAACAGGGAAGGTCGGGGACTTCCCTGGTGGTCCAGTGGTTAACACTCCCTGCTTCCAATGCAGGGGACGTGGGTTTGATCCCTGGTCAGGGAACTAGATCCTGCATGCTGCACAGTGTGGCCCCCGCCCCTCCAAAAAAAGAAAGAAAAAAGAGAAGCGATTCTTTCCAGTTGTACTCATTTCTGCTGGTGTATCCTGATCAGTTGTGATGTGTTACAAGTAATTGGTTCCTTAAAATATTAATATTTGTAACTAACTGACTTATAAAGCAAATTAAACAAAGTCCAGGTTCTGCCCATAATTCGGTTCCTCTTGTTCCCTTGTGTTCCCATATGCCTCAAGAGAGAAAGAAGTCTTTAAAAATTTTCCCAGTCTTAAAAAACTTTTTTGTTTTTAATTACAAAGAAGGTACTGGTACACTTTCTCTTCTTTCTTAATTCACTTGTCCATCCATTCATTCATTTATATTCGGTACATGCTTATTGTGTGCTTACTACATATGCTAGGTCGTAAGGACACAACCATGGACAAGACACAATTTGCCTGGCCTCTTGGAGCTTTCATTCTAGTACAAAGAAAACAACAATTTTTACTGAGGGTAGGCAATACTTGATGCCATAAAAAAAACTAAAGGAGGATGTGGAATACAGATTGGGTGGAGGTGACCAGGGAAGACCATTATGACCACTATTGTGAATTAACTGTATATGCTTCTAGTTTATATTTATTAAAAATATGTGTATCTGGGCTTCCCTGGTGGTACAGTGGATCCGCCTGCCAATGCAGGGGACATGGGTTTGAGCCCTGGTCCGGGAAGATCCCACATACCATGGAGCAACTAAGCCCGAGCGCCATGGCTGCTGAGCCTGCGAGCCACACCACCTGAGCCCACGTGCCACAACTACTGAGCCTGCACTCTAGAGCCCGCGAGCCACGACTACTGAAGTCCACGTGCCTAAAGTGCGTGCTCCGCAACGAGAAGCCACCGCAATGAGAAGCCCGCACACCACAACCAAGAGTAGCCCCTGCTCGCCGCAACTAGAGAAAGCCCACGCGCAGCAACAAAGATCCAAATCAGCCAAAAATAAATAACTAAATTAATTAATTAAAAAAGTGTGTATCTGGAATTATGTAATAAATATATACTAAATATAATCACAGTGCATAGGAGACCTGCTTCTGGGAGGATGGGGTAGACATACTTCTCCCTAGTCCTCCCAAGTACAACTGAAAACCCTGGACACTGTATATAAAACAAACCTAAGAAGACTCTGAAAGGTGGAGAGGAGGAGGCAGACTGGCCAGGACACTTGGGACCTGAGGAGTGACATGCCATGAGTTACCGAGGCTTTCTCTGCCTCATATACAGCAGACTTGGACCTGAAGAAACTGGCTACCTGGAAACCGGTAGCAAAGAACCAGGAAAGGAGCAGCCTAGCAAGACACAAAGCTTTTAGACAACCACGGCTCCACTCCAGCCACACACCAAAAAAAACCTCCAGCAAAAAACAATGTGACCCCCCTCCCAACCCTGTCAGCAAAGGCCCAGTGGGGAGCCTAGACCTCTAACAACTGCCAAGCTATAAGGAAGGACCCAAAACTCATGCAGGGTGATGTCAGAGAAGGCTGAGCAGGAAGCAGGGACTTTCATCCCTGGTGGGTAGCAATGAGACCTCCCAATCCCACCCATCCCCATGATGTCAGTGGAGACCATATGGGAAGCCTGGACTTCCACCCCCACCAGCAGCAACTAGGTCCCCTCCCCTTTCCTGCTGGGGTAGAGGGAGAGGAGGCCCAGGGGAGAGTGCACTTTCACTACCACCCAAAGGTAAAGAGGTCTCCCTCCCTACCACCCCTCCCATGGTTCAGTGGAGGTCTAGTGGGCAACTGTTAACTCTACATCCCCACCCAGCAGTGATGAGGAGGCCCTCCCCACCTTGGGTGTCAATGAAGGCCTAGTAGAGAATCTGGATTTCTATCCCATCCTTTATTGGACAAAGACTTTAAAGCAGCCAGCATACATATTCTTCAATGAGCATTACAAACATGCTTGAAATAAATGAGAAAACAAGGTCTCACCAAAGAAACAGAATATCTCTGCAAAGAAATGGAAGATATAAAGACCCAAGTGGGAATTTTAGAACTGAAAAATACAATGACTGAAATTAAAAACTCAATGGACTGGTTCAACAGCAGAATGGAGGGGACAGAGAAAAGAGTCAGTGCACTTGAAAACAGAACAAGAGAAATTACTCAATCTGAACAACAGAGAGAAATTAGACTGGAGAAAAAAAAATGAACAGAGCCTCAGGGACTTGTGGGACTATAACAAAGGATCTAACATGTCATTGGAGTCCCAGAAGGAGAGCAGGGAGAGGAGAAAGAGGGTAGGGCTAAAAAAATACTCAAAGAAATAATGACTGGGGACTTCCCTGGTGGTCCAGTGGTTAAGAATCCATCCTCCAATGCAGGTGACGTGGGTTCAATCCCTGGTCGGGGAACTAAGATCCCACATGCTGCGGAGCAACTAAGTCTGCATGCCACAACTACTGAGCCCGTGTGCCACAACTACGGAGCCCACACACCACAACTAAAGAGAAGCCTGCACGTCACAACTAGAGAGAAGCCAGCATGCCGTGACGAAGAGCCCACATACCGCAACTAAGACCCGACACAGCCATAAATAAATAAATACTTTTAAAAAACCAAAAAAAAAAAAAAAAAAAAAAAAAAAGGAAAGAAATAATGGCTGAAAAGTTCCCAAATTTGGCAAAAGACATAAACCTGTAGACTCAAGAAGCTGGGCAAACCCTAAGATAAACCTAAAGAAATCCACACCAAGACACTACATAGTCAAACTTCTAAAAACTAAAGACATCACTTTATCCTGCAAAAATATTTTTTTTCGCATGTGTCAGTTTTCACTAAGTTATGCTACAGTAACAAACGATCCCCAAATCTCAGTGGCTTATAATAATAATAATTTCTCACTCTGTTACACGTCTGGTCAATGTGACACTATCCCAGGGTCCAAGCTAAGGGAGAACCCATTAACTCAGTCTCATGGCAGTGATAAAGCAGCAATAGCTGAACTATTATGCAAGGGCTCTTAAAACTGCTGCTCAGATTTGGCAAAGTCATGTCCACTCAAAACTCATTGACTAAAGTCACACAGCCAATCTCAGTGTTGGTGAAGAAATGTATTTCCACCCACTACAACAGTAGGTACTTCAAAGTCAGATAACGAAGTATGTGGATGCATAACCCAAATATAGGGAGGGAGAGAAGAATTGGAAACAACAATCCAATCTACCACAATCTGCTCACTGGGTCATAAGGATTCATTTCCTTCCTGGTTGCCCGTAAATTACATTAATTAATGCTCCCAAAGACTTCCCAAAAGTCTCACCCAATCATAGCGTCAGACATAATGTCCAGGATCTCATGAGCCACACTGGATCCTGAGTTAACTTTTCTTGGAAACCTGGAATGAAAAAGACAAATGATATGTCCTACTCACTCCCAACACACAGTAGTGGAAAGAGAAATGACAGACATGGAAACACACTACACATTCCCCATTTAAAAGGGGAGGGCAGCCCAATCTGGGTGTGAGGTAAGCAAGAAGCAGCCCTCCTGCAGCAGGGGAATAAGCAATTGGAAAATTATAAGAGATGTACCCATAGCTGCATTTTAACTGCATTTAATCGTCAGAGTAAAATTTTAAATGGCCATATTGTTTACTAAGTGTCATATGTTCACACATGTTTGGCATTTGGACACTTCTGAAGAACGTAACAAACAACAAAGCCTGACTAAAGAGGATCCCAAAGGAAGGCGCCAGGAAATTGTTATTATTACAATGGCCGGAGGATGGAAAGAATGTCGCGGCCTTGCCTGCACCCTCACCCGCCCCCACACTGCCACCACGGAGAGTATGCTTCAGGCATAGCTATTTCAATGCAGCTTTAACACTTTAACCAAATATGGGTGAAGCCCAGCTTTGAAACGTAGTGTTCTAAGAGTGTACTGACTCTGAATGCTCACCCATGCGTCACATCTTTGGAATGTTTGGGGAAAGGGTGCCAGACAAACCTGGCTCACAGTCTTCTGAAGTGTGTCCGTGTTTGGCAACCAAAGGCTGTTGAGAAAAAGACAGGTTGGTCCTGGATTGTTCTTTCCAGTGTGCTTACAATATGAATAGCAAGACCGTCATGGAGTACTGAATGAAAGTGACTAATTACACACAGCCTAAATGTTCAACAGTAGAGAACATGGCGTTAAATGATGGAATATTGAGGGTAAAATATTAGGCAATTAAAAATGTTTTCACAAGGGGCTTCCCTGGTGGCGCAGTGGTTGAGAGTCCGCCTGCCGATGCAGGGGACACGGGTTCGTGCCCCTGTCTGGGAAGATCCCACATGCCGCGGAGCGGCTGGGCCCGTGAGCCATGGTCGCTGAGCCTGCGCGTCCGGAGCCTGTGCTCCGCAACGGGAGAGGCCACAACAGTGAGAGGCCCACATACCGCACAAAAAAAAAAAAAAAAAAAAAATTCCAAATGCTTAGCCATTCAGCTCTCTTGACAAATAGTTCCTCATTATATTCACCCAGATACAACATAAATTCTTAACTATTTTGAAATAGATTTCAATTTAGGAAAAAACACAATAGCACATTTTATATAGTAAATAAACTTTATTTATCTGTTCTTCTGAGATGACATTGCCAACAGTCACAGATTTGCATACGATACAGTTATGTATTGACTATTTACAATTTACAGTAGTATTTTTTCCTCTGAAAAATATAAGTACAAAAGCTAAGTAAACAATGAGGTACTGCCATTTGGATTTATCATATGTCATAGCTTAAAGAACTAGTCTTTAGCAAATATTCAACAAATCAATCTGGATAAAATAGTCAATTAAATGCTCTAATATATCAGGAAAAAGTCCACTAAGTTCCACCTCAAAATGTATTGCACAAGTCTTTTAAAAAAATCACCCTAAAAATAAATAGGAAAGGCAAGCAGTTCTTTAAAAAGAGGGACAAAAAGAATGGAAGAAAGGAACATTAAATGAGCCCATAAATCAGGTTAAGTTATTCAAAGTATCTTTTAAACAACACAAAACTCTTCCCAACAGAAAAACTGAAGAATCCCCCCCCCAAAAAAACTATCACCGTTTCTCCACTGATATAATCTATTTTAAAGGCAGTCTGCAATCTTTCTGTGGCCAATGTCAGATTTTTCTTGGTCTTCTGGCTACATGAGGGGCCCTGAATAACGGCTTCGTTCTCTAAGAACAGCAAACGTGCACAGTTTTTCAGGCCTGCCCAGCATCACTCTCCCCACTTCTTCAAGATGAAGGCCGGAGCCATGACTGGAAAAGAAAAAGGGTTAGGATAAAGAAAGAAAGAAAATGACATATGTATACTACTATGTATAAAATAGATACCTAACAAGAACGTACTGTATACCACAGGGAGCTCTACTCAACGCTCTGTAGTGACCTAAATGGGAAGGAAATCTGAAAAAGAGGGGATATATGTATCTGTGTAACTGATTCACTTTGCTGTATACCTGAAACTAACACAACATTGTAAAGCAACTATACTCCAATAAAAATTTAAAAAGAAAGGAAGGAAGGAGGGAGGGAGGGAGGGAGGGAGAAAGGGAGGGAGAAAGAAAAACCTTTTAAAGCTAACTTTCGTGAGATTTATTTTTTCAAGTTAAAGTAAAATTATATCAAGATTATATTCTATGGTCTGAGGACTGAAGCAGAAATATTCTAAGTATTAAATCCTAAAGGAATCTTCTAAAAATTACTGTTCTTGGAATGACCTTTTAGTCAGCAGTCCTGGAAAGCAGTATTTTTAAGTGAAATCTGGAACTGCAACCTTTCAGCACATATTGAAGGCTACCAGGTCATGACTGGAGAAAGCCAGGAGTAAACGTGCTGACATGGCAGAATCTCACAAGAACACAGATTGGATTTAAGAGGACAAAAGTTTCTTCCTTTTTCCCTAATGTAATGATTTTTCTACATATTGCAGTTCTCCCAGGATGCCAGGCATGGTGGCAGAGGATAACAGCATTTTGGTGTGAAAAAGCTATGTATGCCTCGTGAAATTAACAAACTTAATTTTAAAACCGTAAGCTGCTATGAAACATGATGCTAAAACTTCCTAAAAAGGTTTCTCTAATTAAGATGCTAAAAGCCAGTGGTCAAATCAAGTATGAGGTTAAAAATGCATAAAAATAAAATACCAAAAAAGATTAGGTAATAGAGACAAACTTTTCAAATATATTTTAGTTCTAGAGAGAGTATCAAGGTCTTCTCAACTTGTAAATGAACAATATAATCCACCACTCGTGATCTATCTCCAAGAGTTTACTATTTATAAAACTTGTTCAACACTCATGTTAGTCCTAGATACGTAGAGAAGATAAGAAAAAGATCTCCTATGACATTTAAAACCCTTTGTCAGTTATTACTTTCAAACGTTAGCTTGCACTGTTGCAGGAAAAGAAGTTCACGCATGATTCAATAATGCTGCACAATGTCAATGTCATGAGAGACCCAAAAAAGGCTGGGAGAACTTTTCTAGTTCAAAAGAAACCTGAAGAACATGACGACAAAATGCGATGTGCAATCTTTCAATGGATCCTGGAATTTTAAAAATTATGAGACATTATTTGGAAAAATGGGAAAATGTGGATATTTACTATATATTAGATAAGAGCATTGTGTTAATATTAAATTTCCTGAGAGTCGTAACTGTATTGTATGTAGGAAAAGGCCCTTGTTCTTAAAGATACTTGGTAAAGTATTTAGTTTATGTTTGCAAGTAACTGTCAAATGCTTGCAAGCACCATGTTTGCAAGCAACTGTCAAACGTCACAGAGGGAAAAATATATATGGAGAGAAAGCAAGAGTGAGAGCAAGTGAGAAAATTTGGCAAAATGTTGATAACTGGTAAATGTAGGTGGAGGGTATATGGATGTTAACTGCACTATTTTTACAAATCTTGTTTGAAATTTTTCAAACTAAAAGCTGAGGAGACAATCAATCAACGGAAATGCTACAGAGTATACCTTTCAAGTGATAAATGATACTATTTAAATGCAATAACAAGCATGATACAGTATTTATAATATTATAAACAAAGGTAAATGTTACGACTTATTGAATTAGATTTGGGATTTACAAGACTAATGACAGTTTTAGATAATCACTAAGGCAACTGACATTAAAAATAAAAATGAGATTCAAATGTAGGCAGAAAGGATATTTAAAGCAAAAACGTTAAAAAATGGTATATATTAACATTTTAAAACTTGATACTGTTAGTTGAACACTAGCTTAATAATCAGAGAACCTTTAATTTAATTATAATTAAGTTCTATAGATTGTGATCCAGCTTATTTGTCACTTGTGAAAACTCTTGCAAAGTTTGAGGTAAAGACGTACCCTAAATTTTTAGGGGTGCTAAATCACACTAACAGCATGGATAATATGTGGAGGTGATGGGAGGGGTGTTTAAATGTGAGGACAGCCAACTGTGTCCAAACTTTTTAGATGCCTCCCCCTCATTGTAATAATATGTTAATTAAAAACAGCCACATTCAATTAGAGCAGGCTGCCTAAGGGTCTCCTCCTCAGGACAAATGTGCTACTTCGTTATACTGCATGATC
This sequence comes from Monodon monoceros, assembly GCF_005190385.1. NCBI lineage: Eukaryota > Metazoa > Chordata > Mammalia > Artiodactyla > Monodontidae > Monodon > Monodon monoceros. Next base: position 54,822,595 of record NW_021703780.1, on the reverse strand, counting down.
CCAGGAAATAACAAAACTGCCATTTATTTTAAAACCAATTTTACTAGTGCTCATTATTTCAGATTAGCCTTGACTCTAAGAAGGCTTTACAATATTTTACATTCTGGATTCGTGAAATACATCACTTTTATCTAGAAAATGATTTTTCATTTTTCTCTCATAATCTTTATTAACATTCTTGAGAAATAAAAAACAAAAAGGAATGTAAAATACATAAAGATTTTTTTGGATTCTTTAGCAAAATTTCAAAGACCAATTCTGAAACTTTCAACTACTGTTGAAAGAACTATAATTTCCTAGAATTATGTAACATTTACTGGTGGTGATTATTAATCTATATATTATTAATCTATAAAGCAAAATTAACAGAAAATCCCTATATTAACCCATAGCATAATCATATTTTCATTAAACAAAAGAGCAAAAGAACTCCAGCATAATGGTTAGTATCATGCAATACATTTAATTTTTGCAGAAAAGACAAAAGACATATTTTTCTTCACTCACCACATGCTAACTAAGCACAGACTGACGGTTTACTCAGAAGATACCACTGCGAGGTGAAGTATACTACAAAGCCAGGAAGAAAAAAAGCTTATTGGATTAGTTTTAAGACAACATAACACAGAGATTATATGTGTATATGAACTTCAAAGGATTAAACAGAATGTACTTAAATTTTTCTCACATCTCCCCAAATCAAGGGAGGATAGGCTTAGGAATCTGTAATAGCTCCCTTCCATCCTAAGTAAATATAACACTATGTAGTGGAGATTTTACTTGGAACTTTAATTTAAAAGTTTAAACAACACAATTAAAGATGTACTTTACACCTTACGTACATATTTATATGCTAGACATAATTAAGTCATGATTATTTGATTTATAAAAGGATTTCTTTCATAATTCCATTAAAGCACACATTACAATTTGATTTACATAATTTCAATTTACCACCAAAAATCTGGGGGGAAATGTTGATGGATGTGAATATAGTGTGTCTATATGTTGAATCATCATTCCTAAAATATGTCTATTTTATCAATGAATAACTCTCGTATATCAACAGTATATCAGGAATGGTTTCAGGAATGATAACCCAAACCAAAGTTTCTATTCAAGGGGACCCAATATCCGCAAACACACTTTTACTATAGCAACCTCCTTAAATAAATCCTATGTCCTATTTAACATGGTCATAAACCAAGATTATTAATTAGCTTCCTGATTTGCTTTAAAACAGCATCAGCAAAAACAGCTGTTTATAAAATCTGAGTCTATTCTTAGTGTAACCAACCTCAGAAGCATCATTTTATTTATCTTTTATATTTAATGTACAGTTAGGAAGGAACAGCAAGATCAAAAGACAAAGTAGAAAATATCTGCAACACACAACACAATAAGGCTAACATCCTATTGGAAAACTGGCAAAAGCATGTGAAATATATGTATGCTCCCTGTGTCTATGCTTGTTAAGTACTGAAAAACTGAAACAATCTAAGTGTCCATGGATAGGAAATTGATGAACTCAGCTGTAGGACATCCATATAATCAACCAATCAAAGAATAAGGTAAATCAGTTTATAATGAGGTGGAATTATATAAAAATAAGTGAAAAAAGCAAGCCGTTGCATACTCTCATTTTTATAAAATAAAATACTTAAATGATAAAGGAATAATTATAAATACATAATTATAAAGCTGGGGGATGTTCACCACACCATTAGCAAACATGACCTTGGCAAGGTGGAGACAGCTGGGAGGCTGAAAATCATGAAGATCTCCCCTTCTATGTAATGTTTCTGAACTGTTTGCAATGTTTTTTCACAATGATCACATATCATGTAATTCTAACAATATCAAGAGGTAAAACCACTTTTAAGATAACAAATATATGTTTTACACGTGCAGTGTTTTTCACTATGCATCATTTTTATGTGCATTTGTTTCTTGAATCCACCTTGCATGCATCTACTGAGACCACGCAAACGGAAAGGTAAACCTCAACTAGAATGGAGAACTTTTATACCTAACAATGCTGAAAAGTTCTGACGATTTTATTAATCTGGAAGAGATTTTTAAAATTTCAGCCAAAAGGAGAGAAGTCAGAAACATTAACTTAAGTACAAGACTGGTCTAGGGTAAGGACTGGTCAAGAACTTGACACAACACAAAGGATCAGCATGAAAGCAAAGCAATAACAAAGTCAACAGAAGATCAATCTTTAAAAATGACTAGAGTGGATGAGAAATGAAAACATGCCTAATCTTTCTCATCAGAATAGAACAATTTTCTTTTAATGGAGTCATCAAGAAAATAGCCATCCAGTTTAAACGTGTCATTAAGTTTGCTAACATTCTAAAGAGAAAAGTATATTCCTAGAAACACATTTTAAAAGAGATTTCTATATAACAAAAGAACCTCTCAATTCCAAGAGATGATTTAGCACCTGATTAAAATAAACTTTCTTACTGTAGTTATCCTAAATAAATAACACTCTCTTTAAAAAAAAAAAAGTCTGATGGTGTACTTCCAGGGCAGTCTTATTCAATTAGACAAGCTAAAGACTTCCGTATTGGGACTTCCCTGGTGGCGCGGTGGTTAAGAATCTGCCTGCCAATGCAGGGAACACGGGTTCGAGCCCTGTTCCAGGAAGATCCCACATGCCCTGGAGCAACTAAGCTCGTGCGCCACGACTACTGAGCCTGCGTTCTAGAGCCCGAGTGCCACAACTGCTGAGCCCACATGCCGCAACTACTGAAGCCTGTGTGCCTAGAGCTCGTGCTCCACAACAAAAGAAGCCACCGCAATGAGAAGCCCATGCACCGCAACAAAGAGTAGCCCCCTCCCCGCTCGCCAAAACCAGAGAAAGCCCGCGTGCAGCAACAAAGACCCCACATAGCCAAAAATAAATAAAATTAATTAAAAAAAAAAAAAAAAAGACTTTCGTATTCACTCTTGCTCCCGCCCTGAAACTCAAACATCCAGTCTACTCTTGCCATTTACACTACCTAAACCATCACAAACCAGGCACAATAAGCTAAAAACTGAGAGGCGGGAAGAGGCTGCTCTAGGGAACACAAAGGTATGTGCATTTGGTATGTGCACTTTCTGTAACTTCTGCCTGCTGCATGTAAGACAATTTTTTCCCACTTGAATGAAATCTAAAACTTTAAAATTTACAACTAACTTAATACTTTAGAGGAAAAGAAACCTTAGAGATAGAATAATCCAACATACTTGTTTTAGCAATAAGGGCCAGAAATATGCAAAAGGTTTGCTCAAAGTTACACAGGGGCTGAGCTGTTGAGGGCTAGCTCTCACCAAGCAAAGCTGCATGTGGTGGCACTCAGAGGTGCTGAAACTGGAGATGGGACATGTTTTGAGCTGGTTTCATTCCTATAAAGTGACCTGACTGTTGTAGTGAGGTCTTTCATGGTTTATCTTACACACATTATTGGTTAACCTTTCCAAGTCTCACCTTCTAGGAAAGACTTGTTCTACTCATCACTACATGTGGCTCAGGAACCACCACCACCAGCCCCACCGTGATCACAAAACCCCAGTGCGGGCACTATACGTACTTTGGTTCTTCAACAATCCTAACAAGATAACGTTAGCTTTGTGAAGAAACAGAGGCTCTGAGACTTGTGTGTGCACTTTCTTTAACTTCTACCTGCTGCATAGAAGATAATTTTTTCCCACTTGCAAGAAATCTAAAACTTTAAAATTTATAACTAATTTAATACTTTAGAGGAAAAGGAACCTTAGAGATAGAATAATCCAACATACTTTTGTGAAGAAACAGAGGCTCTGAGACTTGTCAAATGAAGGACTAGTATTCCTTCTCTACACATTGTGACCCTCAAATAAACCAGACTTTACTTATGCTCTATAATTTACTCTTACTTGACAGATAATGGTTTCTCATCTATGAAATACATTCTTCAAATTAGGTTAAACTCTGAAACCACTTGTTAAATAATAACTGTTGTATTCTGTAGTGGGGTTTTTCAAATAAAAAGTATAAAAGTCACTAAGGAGAGGGGAGATACGGTAAAGAGGGGACATACTGAAAAATACCTTACCAGCAGTCATGGACAGTTTTCGATCAATGCCACAAAGCAAACATATAATCATTAGGGTCATAAAGCAAAGTTTTTAGAAAGTATTCCTCCTCTCATACCTGTTAAATAATGTAAATGCTGACGTGGCTGCACACTCTCAGCAAAACGTGCAATCCACTCTCTCTCAAGCATCCCAAATACTAACGGACAGGGGAGGGAGCTCTGCAATATGACGGGGTTTGTTTGGTTTACTTATACCAGCTTTGTAGCCCCCAAACCTACAATAACAAAATAGTCAATACTGTTGATTTTTAATAGAGGGGAAACTGTAGCTGCGGTTACAACAAATTACAGAAATGGTCCATCTGGAACATATATTTAAAACTAATGTGACTAAATAGCTTTTAAACAATTATTTAATAAAACCCTAAAAAGCTCTGCTTTCTACACATATAGGTATCTTTCTATTGGATACTTCCATAGAAAAAGAGAAGTCACTATTCTTAGCAGTGTTTTGCTCTAATCAGCTACAGTTCATTGGGGTATGAAACAAGTTATAATTTCTTTAGGAGGCTTGTTCAAAGACAATGATTCTTACCACTTATTTTATGAATGACAGCAATCTTGAGGCAAATGTGACTTATGTTTCAACTTTCTCAATCAACAGTAATCTTAATTTTCCATCAAATAAGGAAACAATCATGAGTCACTCTATCTTGTACCAAAAATCTCTTTATGCTGACAAAAGGTGACTCAAATTGATAAGTCATCTTTGGGATCTCCCTCACTTCATGCTCACTATAACTTAGTTCATCTTTCCTAAGCATCTATTTTTATTATTTGAATTACATTACTTAAGCATATCTTTTATTCATGTATGAATGAAGATGCTACCCCTTCCCCTTAAAATTAAAGGTTCCACAAGGGCAACAATCATATCGTCCATGTCTTCAATTTTCCTACATTTGCCATAACAAGTAAGATGTTACAGAAAAAAAACAAACAAACTTTTTGGCCAACCCAACAGAAGAGAAGTAGGTGACTGTCAACTGAACTCATTCATTAAGCAAAAGATAATGATGGATGAGACTCTGCTTAAAATAGTAGTAGAAAAAAAAAAAGTAGTGGAAAGAGTGGGACTTTCTTTCTGGGCAGGTCAGCCTCTGGGATAAAGAAGGATTATTTCAGGAAGTCAGTCACCACTTCATCCCTATCTAGAATGAATACCATTTTATTCACAAAAGAAGAGTGTAAAGCTTTTCAAAGATTTCTTTTTAACTAAACTTAAGAGGGCTTCCCTGGTGGCGCAGTGGTTGAAAGTCCGCCTGCCGATGCAGGGGACACGGGATCGTGCCCCAGTCCGGGAAGATCCCACATGCCACGGAGCGGCTGGGCCTGTGAGCCATGGCCACTGAGCCTGCGTGTCTGGAGCCTGTGCTCCGCAACGGGAGAGGCCGCAACAGTGAGAGGCCCGCGTACCGCAAAAAAAAAAAAAACCTTAAGAAAGAAACTTTTCCATCCACCTTAAAAGGTTTTTAGATGGTTCACTATTTACATGTAATCAATTCGATTAGTTTCCTTCAAGACAAACCAATCTAAGGCTGTATGTGTGTGGGGGGGTGAGGGGGAATGTTTCCTACCACATTTGCCAAAGCAGTGACTTAGGATGAGTCTATACTATATTCTAAATCCCGACAAAATGTAGCCCAAGAGTAAGATGAGAGGTTGGCTATATCCCAACATCAAGATAAAAAAGAGGCTACAGGAGAATGAATAAAGATAATAAAAGCTTTCTATTTACATCCATCATTTTAAAATATTTTCTTAAACTGGACTATAATGACAGAATTGTGTCAACGGGCTCAAACTGCATTGGAGATTTTTATTTTCACAAAGACACAGTTGTTTACTCAGTGAAGAGGAAAACCACTCTGAGTGGACTATAGATTATAGAATTGGATGTTTTGCTATAATTTAAAACAACATTCTCTCTACTGATGAAGGGCATACATTATAGTTACATACTTCCTTATCAAAAATATCTATAACCAGAAATAACTACAGAGGTATGACAATATTTTTCAGACCACTAGATACCATGGAGAAATGCTTCACCAAAAAAAACAAAGGCTAACCAAAATAACTGCAACTGTCCCAGAAAATATACAATAGGCAAATAATACAGTATACAATGGAGTATTGAGACAAAAGTCAGGGATGCTGGGATGACTTTAGAGGAAGCCAGAAAGAGGTCAGAACATGCAATGGGTCAAAGGAGAGGAACTTCATAGATGGCTGATAAGCGCTGGGGTTATTTAGCCTGGAAGGTAAAAGCCCTCCATCCAGGCCATCTGTGGGTTCTTGGTTGAGTTCCATGGGTTAGAACCAGAACAGATTGGTGACCACAATAGAAAGGGAGACTTGGGATCAAGATAAGCCAGAATTTTTGTAAGAAACATACAGTCTGTAGAGATAAGATAGGATTTTTTTTTTTTTTTTTTTTTTTGCGGTACGCGGGCCTCTCACCGCTGTGGCCTCTCCCGTTGCGGAGCACAGGCTCTGGACGCGCAGGCTCAGCGGCCACAGCTCACGGGCCCAGCCGCTCCGCGGCATGTGGGATCCTCCCGGACCGGGGCACGAACCCGTGTCCCCTGCATTGGCAGGCGGACTCTCAACCACTGCGCCACCAGGGAAGCCCAAGATAGGATTCTTAAGGGTAATTACTTATTGACTTAGTCCTTCTTACTGGAGATACTCAGACATGGGCTAACCCATCACTAAAGAGTAGATCTTTGTTTGATTTAAATAGGAGAGTGAAAAAAACAGCAGTACTGGGATCATGAAATAGGTAAAGAAATTGGGGGAAAGATGTGGAAGAGCTACAGGCTATTAGCAAGACAAGAAAAGGAAGCAGAAAGAGACAGCTAAGGGCCAGACAGGAAAACAGCACAAATTTCATACTATGCTTAGAATGGATCTTCTTACTGTATTATTGGTTCAGCACAAAAAGAAGTTAGGCAAAGGGAATTTTGCATAATTTATGAAGTGTGTGTTTGTTTCATTTCAGTCACAGCTGACTTGACACAAAGGTTTCTAAGAATTCAGTTATCTACATTTCCCTTGCAGGGTATATGTCAAAAGCTCAAAAAATGCTTAAACTCTTATATCAGAATTATTGTATTTAGAAATCAAGTGAAGTAGAATAAGGAATTGTAATCTACAAAACACCTAACATCATGATATCATTCGGTTTAAAAACTTATTACTGGATATACCAGAACAAATGCCTTTTCCATCCTTCCCATAAAGAGCCCAAGTTCCAGAAATCTCATATAGCACATACTGGTGTCAACCTCATATATACTATTAAATAAGACTGTTCTTTCCTTGAGAGCATCCATTCAGATCTGCCCTCAGTTTAATTTTCTTAATGTAGTTTCACTCTCATTTTTCAGGCTATAGTACAATAAAGATGAAAACTTTTAAATTTCTCTTACCAACTCAAAGTCTCTGTAAATGAGACAGAATGTAAACAGATGAGATAAAGTTGTCTTCTATCTGTAGCCTATTCTTTAAGCTTACCATGAGCCGAGCATCTTCTCTTTCCAAAATTTTCTGAGTCTGATCATCAGGGAACTTCAGTACAGTGGTTATAACCTTTGCCATGGTCTACAAAAAAGACAAGAGACGATCACTAGACAGTGGAGCAGATGGGTCTCACCCCATTCTGGCATGTTCTGCTGGTGGAATTCTTTAGTGCTCTCAATGGAAGCCACAACCAAAGAAGTATGATGTGAAGGTACTGGTCAAGGAAATAACAGCCAATGCTAGAATTTCAATTTGAAAGGATCCCTCACAAGGTCTGGGTTGATATTATTTTAAGAAGATGTATTTACAATAGCACGAAGCTATATACAGTTCTAATGCTCTTGGCCCTCTGTCTTATTAAAATGAAACTTTATTACTCATTCATTTTATAAGGCTTTTTATTTGTAGAAATCTACCTAGTAAGTGATGTATTGCCAAAACATATGCTCTAAACAATCAGATTTAGAGACTCCCAAGTTCAGCTTGAACTAAATCACATCATATATCTCATAAACACGGGCTACTGCATGAACATGAACATGCTTATAGGTATTTTTTAATACATGCAGCACATCAGCCTAATAGAAATACAAATTACATTTTAAATAAACACAAGATGTTTTGTTTGGTAGAAAACAGGATGAATCAAAACATTACACATGGTGGCTTGCAAACAAGATCATAAACTGTGCAGATCTCAATAAATATACCGTAAGTCAGACTGTCACCCATAAGCTCGTGGAAAATTCTCCTCAAAGGTTGAAATTCCCTATTTTGTATCAAGATGAGATGGTTTGAGGGAGACAGAGAGGAAAGAAGATACCACTTATGAAATAAGTAGGATAACAAGTTCAGTGCTTACATACAAATTCAGGTACTAGTGCTCTCCTGAGGATTAGTAGTAGTACTACTTACTGTAGTGCTACAGAGGATGGAAGGCTCACCAGAAAGCTGACTCTAACATTCTTTGCTCATAGTTACAAGACTGTGTGTGTGTATGGCAGGGCGGGGAAGAATGTGTGACTACAGAAGGTCACTGAGCAAAAGATGACATAATAGAGTTAACTAAAATTTTAGGAACACACATCATTAGAAAAAAAGTATAATTATTTCCAGGAAGGAAAAGAACTAACATTTTAAAAAATTCTTATTATGTGCTAAGCCTAGGCAAGGCACTTTACATATTTCTAATACTTATTTCAACTAGCAGATCAACTAATACTATTCCTCAACCACAAACCCCACAAAGAGCAAGATTTTAGTTTCAGCCCTCCTTCCTTCCTCATCCTTTAAATTGTATTGCCTAGATAGAACAGAATCTTCTGTGCTAAACTGAAGTCTAGAAACCAAGCGTGTATGTAGCATGAAATGGGAAGAGAAATATGAAATAGCAACTATTTCAATATTCCTTTTATTAGCACTCTGGAAATTTTAAATGGTTTCTGGTATACTATCTATGAAGACTGTTTTTAGGAAGTACCAAAAATCTAAAATTCAGGGATTCACAATTATAGGGAACATTTCTTTAATTTCAATAGCTTAACAAGTTCAGAAACCCAAAATCCCATTTATATTCACTATGAAACTGCATAGTGCACATCAAGGCACAAACATGTCTGTCAAAACAAAAACAAAACAAAACAAAAAATAAATCCAAATGTGGCTAGTTGCCTCTTCACACTTCTAGACAATGTTAAATGGGAAACCCACCTCTAAATTCATCACTGATGCAGCATGTGCAGTTGATTACCTAGTAAAGACTTAAAAGCTCTTCCCTGGCTTGTCAGAAAACACTTTAATGGAAAGCCCAGGCTCTCTGTAGAATCTTGGGAAAGAAATCAGACTGTCTACTCTACATTGTCTACATACAATATCCTTAGGTCCTGGGAAGTAAGGAAAAGTTCAAATGAGCCACCTGGTTTAGAAGTGGCCTCTGCTGCCATGTTTTCTTTAGGGAGAGTCAGTAAAGGGTAGAATGAGAAACACTTTCTATTGAAAAGGAGAACAGGCTGAATTTAAGCATCAAAAATAGCACGGAGGCTCAAAACCCAAGAAAAAGAAAGTGCAAGGACAGAAGAAAGAAGGGGAGTTTACTTAACTTCGTACTATAAGAATGTGTATCACATACGTGGTCTTAAAAAAAAATCATCTGCCTCATCAAATAGGGAACACTGTGTGCAAAAGCAGATGAAGAAAGACAGGTGGGATGACATACAGATCCTACTGGGCAAGAAACAACGGCACATGGTGATCAAATCACAAAGGCCACAATATACTCTGGCTTGTTCTAAAACCACAACCTGGTCTCCATTTCAAATTCTTTGTGAATGTATGGAAATTAGGCAAATCAACAAATGTCTAAAAATAGCTCTGATTCTGTCAACCCCTGCTCAAAAAACTTCAGGGCTGCCCCCCAACAACCTACAGGTAAAACTCTTGAGAACACTCCAGGCCCTCCACACCCTGCAGCCCTAAGCAGAGTCACTTCCACCTCATAGAGCTGGTATTTTAGTTGGAGCAGCCTACTTGTCATTCCAAAGCCCACACTCAATTTCCTGTCTTGGACTTTCTGTCTGGACTTTCCTCCTGTCTGAGCTCATCTATCAAAATCTCTGCCCCCTTGTAAAGGCCTGTATATACATCTCCTTCTCCATGATGTCCTTGACCTTCCCACAAGTAAACATGAGGACACTGTGCTACGGTCTGCATCACACTGCGCTTAGTAAACAGCTCCACTTTCTCACTATACAGTAAACACCTTAAAGTTAGGGATGGTGTCAATTTTCATCTCCTTATCCATCATGGTGATAAACAAAGGACCACATACAGTAAGTGCTCAATAAATATGAAGTATATTAAACTGAATATCTACTGCCAATTTTCAATATTGACTTATAAAATGTGATGGCAGAATAAAAGACTACTCAGTCTTGGTAACCAGAAAAGCACACTGAGTGCTGAAGATAAAGAGAGCCGCCTCAACACAGATTCCCAGCCATGTGTTAGCTGGGGCTGCCCATGCCTCAAGAGCATCCCTTCTAGCTGTCTCCCAAGTCACAGCCTAGGAGGAAATGCAGAGCCCTGAGACCTGGCTGAACTGGTACCACCCCAGAACGTATCTCATGCTGGGCTGGGCCTTTCTCCAGGACTCAAACTCTGTAGGGATCTCACCCCATACAGGCTCACAACATCCAGAAGATACAGGCTGAGGCAGTCACACTCTCTTCATTTTGCAGATCGAGAAATGACTAAATAATTTATTTAGCAACAACTCTGGGATGATAGCTTTAGACTCAACGAATAAACCAGAGTAGCTGAAGTTCCTGAAAGGCTATTTTTCATAAAGAAATGCTTTTCCCCCTTCCCTGCAATAACAAGGTAACTTTAAACTATCTACCCCACCTCAAATACAGGCTGCTATCCAATCAGGGCATAGTAAGAGAAAGTTACATTTCATTGGCTTTGTTTTTTAAAGATAAGGAGAAAATGAGTTTTAGTTAGCCTCTGAATTAAAAAAAAAAAAAGTCCTTAAGAATAAAAGGTACTGAATTACTGTGAATTAATATATCCCGCCTATGATTCATGTTCAGGATCACACTAGATATTACTTTAATTTGAACTATCTGATACAGTGAAATTAGACTTCTATAGTGTCAAGGATTCAAACGACTTCCAGCCCTATAGCTCCTGGTGTTTAGCTGAATCTACGATTCATAACAACCTCTTTTTTTTAAAATAAATTTATTTTATTTATTTATTTGGCTGTGTTGGGTCTACGTTGCTGCGTGTGGGCTTCTCTCTAGTTGCGGCAAGTGGGGGCTACTCTTTGTTGTGGTGCACGGGCTTCTCACTGTGGTGGCTTCTCTTGCTGCGGAGCATGGGCTCCAGGCGCGTGGGCTTCGGTAGTTGGGGCACATGGGCTCAGCAGTTGTGGCTCGTGGGCTCTAGAGCACAGGCTCAGTAGTTGTGGCGCACGGGCTTAGTTGCTTCGCGGCATGTGGGATCTTCCCGGACCAGGGCTCGAACCCATGTCCCTTGCATTGGCAGGTGGATTCTTAACCACTGCGCCACCAGGGAAGTCCCCATAACATTCTTAAGAGATTTCATGTCCTAATTTTTAGGTCTTAAATATATTTACCAAATCAATTCCTGAACTGGTTTAGCACTCAGTAACCCCCACAGACCCATAAATTAAAACACTGATAATTTCTTAGAAAACTCATTATCCCATTCTCAGCCAACATATAAGGACAATGTAAAAGTTCATGACGGTAAAAAGTTGAAACAATATCAGAAACAGAAATTGCTTCAAATGAAGAACTTTGAGAAAAGGCTCATGAATTTCCCTAAATGCAATCAATTCAATTAAAGATATATTTACAAAATGTCTGATATAAGGCTCTTTTAAAAACACTGCTGGGGATACAAATAACAGTAAGACAAGACTCTATACTCAAGGACTTTATAATAAATTTAACATTCTAGAAAACAAATTAACCAAGCATTATTACTTACACAGTGTGGTTATTTTTAAACGGTTAGTATTCCATATGTGCAAGAGTAACTTTCTTACAGTGACTAAAGTAAAATATTTCTAAATATCCCTACATAGTCATTCTTAATTAGGACCATTTCCAATACTAGCCATGCTATCCTCACGTCTCCATGAAATAGTCTCCATCTATTCTCCTACCTTTAAGATTTGAAGTCAAAAGAACAGTCACATGCTTCACAGAGTATTAAGTTAATGAAATTTTTGTTTTTATTTTTTAGCATCATCCACCAGTATTTTCTAAATTAATATTTTATAAATGTGACAAATATAAGCAAGATCTGCCAATTCACTTTTGCAAACAAAGAGCAATAACACAATTACCTATTGCCTACTATCAGCATGTATGGTCTGCTAATAGTAAACATACAACATCAATATGTGTATTAAAAATGGGACATATTTCCTTTTAAATTAAACCACATGCCAAATCACCAGACATGATTTATACCTTAGTCTCACGACCCATCATATACTCAAAAAGCACTTTTCGCAAATACTCAAACTCAGTAGGTTCTCCAAAGAGCGAGACATCAGTATGGTACAAACTGCGACCTGTCAAATAAAAAAAAAAAAACAGATCAAACTGTAAAGACAAAACCAGATAAGCGGGCTTCCCTGGTGGTGCAGTGGTTGAGAGTCCGCCTGCCGATGCAGGGGACGTGGGTTCGTGCCCCGGTCCGGGAGGATCCCACGTGTGGCAGGGCGGCTGGGCCCGTGAGCCATGGCCGCTGAGCCTGCACGTCCAGGGCCTGTGCTCTGCAACGGGAGAGGCCGCAGCAGTGAGAGGCCCGCGTACCGCAAAAAAAAAAAAAAAAAAAAAAAACCCAGATAAGCTACTTATTACTTAGAAAAAGACAAACTAAAAGACAATCAAAGGAACAAAGAGAGAGGCATCACTCTTGTATTAACTGTGTTATATTGTAAGTATTGTACTGCATTACATTACATATACACTAAGCATTCCAGTTGGTATTTTTCCCTTGGAAGAGAAAACAAGAATTATTATAGCAATTTTATTTCTCACATTCCCCCCATCCTCAAACTTCTTCTTCATCTTTCTGGCATGGCAATTTAAAAAGACTAGACCTGTGGGCTTCCCTGGTGGCACAGTGGGTAGAGTCCGCCTGCCGATGCAGGGAACACGGGTTCGTCCCCCGGTCCAGGAAGATCCCACATGCCGCAGAGCGCCTGGGCCTGTGAGCCATGGCCGCTGAGCCTGTGCTCCTCAACAGGAGAGGCCACAACAGTGAGAGGCCCGCGTACCACCAAAAAAAAAAAAGACTAGACCTAGGGAATACAAAGATTCCTCAGAACTGGTATTTCTTTCCTAAATATTATGTGGTTGGCTTCAGATATCCTACAATGACTAAAATGATCATTTTTATTTTGTTTAAGAATTTAGTAACTCAGAATAGTATTCTAGATTTTCTAGTATTCCAAACCTGAAAGCACTGAAGTTTAAATCAAGTTTTCTAAACAGTTCTGAAACACAAGGTAGATAAAATAACTTGAAAATGCATGAAATAATAATGCCAATATAGTGGTTTTCAGATACTTTGATTCAACATCTTAAAAAGACTGTCATATAATTTACAGTTCATCTATTAATCAAGCTCCATTTCAATCTAAAACTAAAGAATAAATACAGTTCAGGTATATGAAGTCACACTGTGACAAACTTTAATTTGAATAAATTCAAAATTATGCATTATGTGAAGTCTATACTTGCATCCACTTCCAGAAGTATGGCACACTAGGTAATCTGAAAAGCCTCCTGCACCAAGAAACATCTAAAAGCATAGCAAAGAGATTAATAAGCCAATTCAAACAGACTGCTTGGATTGTTGACAGGATTAGATGAGTTGATAGACAAAATGTGTTTTATAACAGCGCCTGATACTTAGTATTATATATGTGTCAGTTATTTTAAAAACTGTACATATGTGTTCATTTTACAATTTAAAACTGAGAAAAAAGGAAAATTAAGTATGAAATTCTTAAGTTGAAACTAAAAAAAAAAAAAAGAATCAATACTATTCCCTATGCACGGCTGGGCACTGATTTAGCAGTTCTGTGCTAAGAATCACATATGTTGACTTAGCTATGGCAAACAGTCTTTGTAGCAGGAATTTTCTCTGCAATGAGCCATAGGAAACTCCCAAGTTGGTTTTCTCTTCTTTTTGAAGTGTGTTTTGGAAAGAATCTAAAGAAAGTCCTTGTTTAATTAAAAACTGTATAGTGTCTTATGTTATTTCACAACAGTAAGAGCTTTCAAAAACACAAAAGAATGTGAAATGGTTTAGATTCATGTCCCAGTGCCTTCCATGAAAAAGCAGAAAGGTTTACAAAACATTTAGCAAAATAAAGCTATTCTTAATGCAGTGAGGCAGTGAAACTGAGAATGGGAAATTGTTAGATTATTCAGAGATTATTTGAAGTCATGACTATTTCAAGGGAACAACTACATAAAGACTCAAGCTCATCTTTAGACTCCTTTGTAAGTGGCACACATAACTTAAGTCAACAGAGTAATACTTCCAAATCATCCTTCCCCACCTTGAAATAAATATTTTTATGAATTATTTTCTCCTTAAATCCTGGTTTAAAAATAGCAATTACAGCATTATTGTAATAGTAAAAAACAGAAGCATCTAAAATATGTAACTCTGAGTTTGTATGGGTATATATAGTGGATTACATAAATGTCTGGATACACACAGAAGAGTCTGGAAAAATATATGTAAATTGTAAACTAGGTTCAGCTGGAGAGTGAAGAATGAAGTGGAAACTTGCAGTTTCACTTAAAATGGCAGCATTTTTTTTTACAACAAATATGCATTAATTTTTAGATTACTACCATTCTTTCCATAAAACTAGTTGTTACTGGTGAATTACAAAGGTAAAATATATTCCTTGTAAAGAATGAGATTAGCAAAGACAAAAATGAAAATCATCCAGAAGTCCACCAATACAAGATAACCATAGATAACATGATGAGAGATCATTCCTACCTTTGTAAGGTGTCCCCACAGTTGCTGCATATACATTCTTTTCATATTCCTTCAAACGATCTTCTAAATTGTGAATCTAAAAATAACAAATATTCCAATCATATCATAAGATTCATATGGAAAGCATATGTAAAAAAAAAACTGCTGTAGCCACTAGATTTTCTTAATGCTGAATACAGGATATAGGCCAAAAAAAATTAATACATATGGTTTCTTAGATATGACACCAAAAGCAGAGACAACGAAGGAAAAAACATATAAAATGTTTGTGCCTCAAAGGACATTATCAAGAAAGTGAAAAGACAACCCACAGAATGGGAGAAAATATTTGCAAGTCATATATCTAATGAGGGACTTATATCCAGAATATATAAAGTACATTTACAATTCAACAACAACAAAAAAACAAATGACCCAACTTAAAAATGAGCAAAGGATATTGCTCCAAAGAAGATATACAAATAATAAGATGCTCAACATCATTAGTCACTAGGGAAGTACAAATTACAACCAAAATGAGATATCACTTCATAGCAACTAGGATAGTTATAATCAAAACACTTGCTGGGGAAGATGTGGAGAAGTTGAAATTCTTATACTTTGTGGTCAGAATGTAAAATGGTGTCCACAATGCAAAACCGTTTGATGGTTCTTCAAAGAGCTAAACATATAATTACCATATGATCTAGCAATCCCACTCCTGAGTACATAACCCAAAGAAGGAAACAGGTATTCAAACAAAAACTTGTAAACGATGTTCCTAGCAGCACTATTCACAATAGGCAGAAGGTAGAAACAACTCAAACATACATCAACTGATGAATGAGTTAACAAAATGTGGTATATCTATACAATGAAATATTACTCTGCCATAAAAAGGAGTGAGGTACTGATATATGCTGCAACATGGATGAACCTTAAAAACATCATGCTAGGGCTTCCCTCGTGGCGCAGTGGTTGAGAGTCTGCCTGCCGATGCAGGCGACATGGGTTCTTGCCCCGGTCCGGGAAGATCCCACATGCCGCGGAGTGGCTAGGCCTGTGAGCCATGGCCGCTGAGCCTGCGCGTCCAGAGCCTGTGCTCCGCAACGGGAGAGGCCACAACAGTGAGAGGCCCGCGTACCGCAAAAAAATAAATAAATAAAATAAATAAATAAATAAAAAATAAAAAGCTCATGTATTAATATGATCCTAGTTATATAAAATACTCAGAATAGGTAAATCCACAGACACAAAAAGCAGATTTGTGGTTGTGAGAGGCTGGGGGGAGGAGGTAATAGGGCGTGACAGCTTAATGGGTATGGGGCTTCCTTTTGGGGGTGATGGAATGTTCTGGAACTAGATAATATGAATGCAAATGTTCTTGTTTAAATATATGTGATCACAAATTTATGAAGATATGCTCTAGCACCTTCAGGTTTGGGAATAAAATTTCCTGTGTAAGACAAGATTGCAAAGTCAATTAATAAATGAGTATTAAATCCGTTATTTTTTTAAAACTAGCTAAATGAGTTCCAAGAACATACTAACAGAAATCAAGGAAGTCATCTCAAAATAAAAGGCACCAATTAGACCTGTACCTGTTCTCTGAACTCTTGCTCTTTCAACTTTGAATCACTGATTAGAGTAGTCTTCTGTGCTAGTTGTGTCTGAAAGAACAAGAAGTCAGATCTGAGATGCATATGGGCTTCATCATTGCCTGGATACATTTCTATACTGCTTGGTAAATTTCTCCTGAGAACAAGGCTCTTTATGTTTTAACCTAAAGTACAGAATGCTCCTGAAAATGGACTACCTTCACTCAAATTCAATGAAAAACTAGTCTTACCTGTAGCTCCATAATTGTTACCTAAAAATGGAAAAGAAAAAAAATATATTAGTGCATATAATAAAATCTACAAGAAATAATAAAATGGAGCAATATGAAATTACAAGGAAACAAAAATTTAGTGTTACAGTCTTAAGAGAGTGGTTAGATTTGAGATGAGACAACTTTAAATATTTGCTTTTAAACCTGGTCTATGTTGCTATACAAACTATTAAAATGTAAATATACATAAAGATAGGTAAACACACACAAAAAATGACTGGAAAGTCACCCACCAAACTCCTAACAATGATTACCACTTGGGAAAAGGAGGTACCCACCAGGAAGGGTTTATCTATATACTTTTGTATTATCTGACTTTTTCTTTTTAACAAGCATGTATTCATCTATTATCTGTGCAATTTCAAAAAATTAAACATATTAACATCTATTTATAGCATATGGGCACTTTAAGGAAAATTCTAAAGGACCATTTCTGGGAATCCACTCTACACAATAATCACAAATTACTTTTCATTGAACTCAACACTGACATGTAGTTCAAGATATCCCAGAAGCACCAAAAGATGCTCAAAAAGGAAAAGAATAAAAATTCATAAAGAATAAAATAGAAAAATATTTTTTAGAGTAGACATAAAAGTTAAGGATAGTTTCTCCTTTCTTATGCTACAAGGTAAAGGATTCAAAAGACCTCCTGAATATTAATTTCATAATGTTTCAATACTCTATGGCATCTTGACACAGGCCTCAGTGCCACTTTATGCAACATTAATACTTAATTTGATACTAAGGAAAAGAACATGTTACAGAGTAGAATATACTTATTTGGCTCATACGAGGCAACATTTAATAGCACCAAGTATATTCATATTGTGACCAAATGGCAAAAAAACCCACCTAAAATAATAGAACTTAGTAGCTAGTAAAGAAAGAGAGAAAGAGTCTACTCAGCTTTGCTCGTTGCTAATAATCAAGATATATGTACCAAGCAGCACAGCATAGCAAAGCCTTTTATAAAGTCCTCTTCTCTCCATTTTGGAAAAGTGATCCATGTAATTGGTTGTCTATAAAATTGCTTTCTGGTCACTGACTTATGTAATGAATCCTCTATAACTAAAGGATGAAGCCATGAATGTGTCCACCTTTCCCAAGACCCTTATGACAGAGCTATGAAGACCATACTGGAATGAGCGAGAACATTTTAGATGTACAACGGTACACTGCCCGGATTCTTGAATGGGGGCCCACAAGCCCTGCGGGTGTGCACTTGTTGGGGTGCCCAGCAGGACAAGAAGCCACAAGGTAAACATGGCCTTTCATAGCATCAGTTTTACTTAAAGATTGGGATTATTAAAAAAAAGAAAGAAAGAAAAAAAAAAGCCTGGATATGGAGTGCCAGATCTCTTCGAATTCAGTGCAATTTTCCAAAATAATCCCATTGCATCTACAACTGGTCTGTTAACAAAGGAGAAAAGGAGACATTGTTTTTCTCAAAGGTATACAACTAAAAACATTTTTATGTAACTACAAATAAAGATATATTATAGAGCAGGGGTCCCCAACCCCCGGGCTGTGGACCGGTCCACAGCCTCTTAGGAACCAGGCCTCACAGCAGGAGGTGAGCAAGCAAAGCTTCATCTGCCGCTCCCCATTGCTCACATTACCGCCTGAACCATCCTCCCCCCACCCCACCCCCTGGTCCGTGGAAAAATTGTCTTCCACAAAACCAGTCCCTGGTGCCAAAAAGGTTGGGGACTGCTGTTATAGAGAATGTAAAATTTATATGAATTCTTAGCACAAAATATAAAAATCTAAAATTATCATACTTTCTATGGACCATTTTTGGCTCTGCCCCAGGGCTATGAGGTTAACTCTCCTCTGCTGTTCTTTCCACAGGAAGGACTGAGAAGCACAGGTATCACAGAAACACCCTAGGCTCTGAAGTCTGGAAGATTGGTTTTATATTCCCCATAGAATATTTATTGTGTGAGCTTCAACATTTTATTTAACCTCTTTGAACCTCAGTTTCACTGTCTATAAAAGAGAGGCAGGAATCTCCCTCTTGAAAGTCTTTTGTTAGGATTAGATGAGGTAGGTAGGTATGTTAGTAGGCGAGCCAGTGAAAACGACAATGTTTTCAAGGAGCCTATGGAGCCAAGTCCAGTTCCCCTCACTTTATCATTGCCAGGGTTCTCCTCCTGCTCTAGCCTTTGCTGGTATTTCTTCTGCAGCTCCTCAAGTTGAGTCTGTAGATCTATTACTTTTGCAGTCATTTCTTCTTCACGAGCCTTTAGAATAAAAAAAATATTAACAAACATATCAAAAAGAATGCAGTAAAGAGGCAACATGATCTAGAGAAAACTACCTTTGTAGGAGAAACCAACACCTACACATTTTTGGAAACACAAACCACTGTTTTTACTGTAATTCATTACTGTGCTCTAAACACCTTCCTTCACGCCCCACTTTTAACTCCAAGCCCTTTTAAAAGCTGCTCACTCTTCCTAGGATGACTTTTCCCACCCTCAGTCCTCCTGCCCCCACCCCATAAAGCTCATCAAGCTGTTTCTTTCCCCTTAAACTAGGGTTCCAAGGTTCAAGCAACACTTAGGTGTATAACAGCGTTGTGACAGAACTGTAAAACAGAATCTCTGTTTTAAGACTTTGGCCTTTTCTACACTAGGATTTGATTTCTAGAAAATATCCAATATAAACTAGTTTTATGCACAGCACTGCTCAACCAGCTGGCAACTTACTGATCACAAGAAGTTGTGGAGGTTTTTTCTCAGCCCCTTGGGAAGGGCTGCACAAATCAAGATGGTTCTTTGCCCTAGTTAGCAAACCTGTACGTTCCTTTCACATCTACCTGCAAACCATACCAGCAGTTCTTTGGAGTAAAATGTTCAACTAAAATCTATTTTTGAAAAAAAATTACTGTCCAATGTATTGGTAACTAACGTAATGTATCCATTTGCCCTGAACTTTGTAGAAAACAGACAAGGCTGCAAAAGTAATACATGATTTACTGGTTCAAAAATCCTTTTTGTAAAATTTGGCATACAAATCATTCTCTCTTCTGTTCTGACTGCCCTGGTAAAAGGCTGTTGCCCACCCTTAAATTTTTTCATTTGTCTTGATAATTGGCATCATTTGTTGTACAAAGCAGTCCAGACCTCTCCTTGCTCTTATAAATCTTGCAATAACCTTTTAGCACAACCTTTGTGCTAAAAGAATATTTGACATTGGAATATTGATCAGATTTGAGTAATGAAGACAGGACAAGTGCTTGCTGAGTAAGAGACTAAACAGGAAAACAGCCACAAGCAGCTATCTGATTTAAGAGCCAAGAAACATCATTCTCAAAAACAAAAACAGGCCCCAAGGCACAAAATAAAGCAACAAACCACAAGACACCTCGAAAATCTAACTTTAAATACCACTTGTCATGAAACTTAGACCAACTAAAAAAGAACGAACCCCTTCTCTCAACATAAGCAAAGCAGGGGTATCTTGTAAATAGCCTCCTTCAACATCTGCCCAAGGCACTCTAACCCAGCCTCCACCCCTAAAACACCACTGATCAGAAACTACTGTAAATCTGTAACTGCCTGCAATCCTGGTTTACTTACTGTTTTTATTCTACCATCACATATCCTGTGTGGATGTCTGTGTCAATGTGGTCTAGTCTTGTTTGAAAGGATCACCTCTTACAGCTACTTATTCAGTTAGGTCCAGATTCTGATATGACAATCAGCTATGTCTGACACTGCCTTTGGCAGCTGGGAGATACCACTAGAAAGCAAGCCCGCTAAAAATTGGAAAAGAATCCTTGACGTGTTGTTTCTAATTTAAGAAACAGTTCTATAATTTCCTTTGTAAAAGCTTTCTGTCTTCTTGAAGGGGGAAAGAAAGCAATACTGCTTGCTCTGAAGTAAAAACAGTTAAGAAAAACTAAACTGAATATTTATGCACATACATGGAAATTATGTTTTAAAGACTATTATGCCAAAACCAAATCACTAAAATACAGTAAATGTCAAAAAGAAACCAGTTTTATATCTAATGTAGCTGTAAGAGCTACTCCCTCCCAGTGAGACTGCTCTGAGGTTGGGACGAAGGCAGTCAGCTCCCTTACTTGTGAGACTCAACTCCTTTCAGATGTCACCAGCCACTCTCCCCGAATGAATGCTCCCTTTGCCCTACCAGGTGTCACTTCCTTCAAATTTACCAAGTGTCGGGCTTCCCTGGTGGTGCAGTAGTTGAGAGTCCACCTGCCGATGCAGGAAACACGGGTTCGTGCCCCGGTCTGGGAGGATCCCACATGCCGCGGAGCGGCTGGGCACGTGAGCCATGGCCGCTGAGCCTGCATGTCCGGAGCCTGTGCTCCGCAACGGGAGAGGCCACAACAGTGAGAGGACCGCGTACCGCAAAAAAAAAAAAAAAAAATCTTACCAAGTGTCTAGTGTGTGCCAAGCATTTGGCTAGGTCCTCAAGACTAGAGATTAACAGCAAGATCCCTGCCTACAAGATGCTAATAGTCTAGAGGAGAGGACAGATACATTAATACATTCTTACACACATATGTATGACAAAAGTAACATGTCGTAAGTGAAGTAATAAAGTACCAAAGGAAGACAGGTGCGATTAATTCTATTTTAAGGGGTTTCCAAAAAACTAAGTGAAAACAATATGATGCAGAAAAGCATATTCAAAAAGCTAACTCTGGGGTAGGACAGGGAAAAAACAAGAATATATTTCATTTTTGTTTCTGTTTGCATAAGGAAACACAGGAATATTATTACATAAGAAACTAATGGTTACCTGTGGAGGGAGAAGGAGAACAGGGTGTAGAATACAGAGAAAAGTTTGGATGCAATTCTCATGATAGACCATTCTCCAAGTATACCTTTTTTTTATATTATTTTGATCTTTAAACCATGGAATACATTTGATTCAAATATTTTTTTTCTGAATACAAGATAAATTTAAAACTTTTAAAGAAAACTGCCAAAAGAGATGACAACAGCTGCACTAACTCATGAAGTGTGAGAATGTACTCTTGAAGCACCAGGAAAAGCGTGAGCAGAGGTGAAATACAGCGAAGAAGGAGCTAAAGCTGAGCTCAGCTAGACCACAGACTGACCCGGAGGATGGGGTCACCAGGACAAGGAAGCCACTGCAGGTGTTCAGGGGAAGGGATATGATCCCCTTTTGTTTCCAGATAGACAATAACTCTGACAGGAAGAGACGAATACTTTACGGGGAAAAAAAACAAGAGCAAGGAGACCAGGCAGGAAATTAATACAGTAGGCCAGACCAAATGGAACACGGCAGCCTAGACCATGGCAGAAGCAGTGGAGTTAAGAGGAGAGGAACAGGCAATGGGAGTCAACGAAACACTACAGCTGAGAGTCTGTTACATGTTGGAGAATGTGCTGGAGATCCACAATTAAAGGGAGAAAGGTGACTTCCCTGCCTAGGAAATCAGGGAAGATAAGCAGATTTCATGTCCTAAAAAATGTGTGGATGTGGATGTGTGAGGGGCTGAGGAAGATGGGAGGCGTGAATCTAGGATGACAAAGCTCTCAGTTTCCTCCAAGCAACGGTAAGAATGTGAGCTAAGACAGTGAAAGCAAGAAAATGAAAATGTCTCTGTGCTCCACTGTGCTATCAACAAATCATGGAATTATTTTAATGGATGAGAAAAATATAGCATTCTACAATGTCATCATTAAGACAAATCATCAATCTGATAACAGCTTTTTCAGAGGGAAAAAAAAGGAATACATAATACATACAAATCCATATAAAACTCCAATTCTGGAAAACTTTAAATTGGAGAATGGTAAGAGAATATGTCTCAGAATCAAAGCAATATGGTGTTTACCTAGAATTGGTAATATCGCTTTTAGCAATATATGCTGTTTTAAAAAAAACTCTTCAAGACAGAGTATGTATTTGGATGGGGACTGCTGATTTAATCACTGGCCACCCTGTACTCTGGCTATAAGCACTTGAAATGTGACTAATCCAAACTGAGATGGACTGCCAACGTGGAAGCACACTGAATCTCAGAGAATTAATACATATATCATTTTTATATTGACTACATCTTGCAGTGATAATGTCTTGGATGTAACGGGTCAGCTAACATTATTACCAAAATTAAAGTCAGCTGATTCTTTTTTTTTTTTTTAATGTGAATACCAGAAAATTTTAAATCCCGTTTGTGGCTTGCATTGTATTTCTAATGGGCAGTGCTGGTCTAAGGCGCAGGAAGGGGCCTGGGGAAGAGTCCACCTGAGTCCTCTGGCCCACCCTCCACTTCCTGCCCACTTGCTCTACTTACTCCAAGCCTGAAGCTGGGAGGACCATTTATTTTCTAATAAACAGCAGATCTTCCAGGAGGAACGATACCAGAGATTAACTGCTACCTGTCTCCCTGTTCACTCACCCCTCCACCTACAGAGGCTTGTTGTGACCTTGGAAAGTGTACTGTGTGCTACCTCCACACCCCCATACACACACATTCAGAGACAGAAGTAGTACACAAAAGGGAACACTACAGCCGTGACACAGTTTATCCCCTGCGAATGAAGCTCCCTGACTTAACTATCCAAGTTCTTTCCTTAGGGAGAAGCCTTTATAAAATATATGAAGCTAATGAAGAATCAGTGCTCTACCACTCGCCACGTGTAGTTTTAGGGAAATCATCTGACTATGCTGCACTCACTCTCCTGCTTCTGCCACACACAAAAAAGCACAAAAATAGAAGATGAGCCTAAACTAGCTGTAATGTATCTTCCAATCCCAACATTCTCTAAGCATTCAAGAAACAACAGTAATTTTTAAAGCTTCACATAATATACCCTAGGTAAGTATAGGAAAATGTGAAATCATTCAAATTTTCTTTCACAGTGAGGTCTAAAGCTCAAAAATTACACGAAGGTAACATTTATATTCATGTATCATGTAATTTCAGCTTTTTCAAATACATTTACAATAATTGGGACTCCCCTGGTGTTGCAGTGGTTAAGAATCTGCCTGCCAATGCAGGGGACATGGGTTCAAGCCCTGGTCCAGGAAGATCCCACATGCCACGGAGCAACTAAATCCGTGTGCCACAACTACTGAGCCTGTGCTCTAGAGCCTGCATGCCACAACTACTGAAGCCCCTGCACCTAGAACCTGTGCTCTGCCACAAGAGAAGCCACCACAATGAGAAGCCCATGCACTGCGACGAAGAACAGCCCACGCACCGCAATGAAGAGTAGCCCACGCACCGCAACGAAGAGTAGCCCCTGCTCACCGTAACTAGAGGAAGCCTGCACACAGCAACGAAGACCCAGTGCAGCCAAACATAAATAAAACTTTAAAAAATAAAATAAAATAATTACTACTAGAATCTGTTCCTGGCTCAGAGTTCTACTGCTGCCATAGTCAGCTGAGGCATGATTCTCTAATTTATGCATTCCTAATCATCAAATGGTTTTTAGCACATAGTGAAATAAGGCTTGCAGTAACTAAGGAATCTGCTGGGCTTCCCTGGTGGTGCAGTGGTTAAGAATTCGCCTGCCAATGCAGGGGACACGGGTTTGAGCCCTGGTCCGGGAGGATCCCACATGCCGCGGAGCAACTAAGCCCATGCGCCACAACTACTGAGCCTGTGCTCTAGAGCCCACGAGCCACAACTACTCAAGTCCACATGCCACAACTACTGAAGCCCGAGCGCCTAGAGCCCGTGCTCTGCAACAAGAGAAGCCACCGCAATGAGAAGCCTGCACACTGCAATGAAGAGTAGCCCCTGCTCGCCGCAACTAGAGAAAGCCTGCACGCAGCAACGAAGACCCAACTCAGCCAAAAATAAATAAATAAATATATTAAAAAAAAAAAAAAAAAAAAAAAAGAATCTGCAATCCAGCAAAGAATAATTTACACTGCTTTACATTCAAAAATATTCTGCAGTCCAAATACTCACTAGCATTCATGGCTTATCTTCATACGCAAAAATGACAATACTAATCCACCACTAGAAGAATAAGTACATTGAATTTAGCCTCCAAACTACATATAAAAGATTTGGCTGATGTATTCCTTTTTTTTTTTTCTATCTTTTTTTTCTCCCTTGAGAGCAACAAAACCTATGCAAATTGGGTAGGGATTAAATAAAGTTAACTGGCCCTCCTGGAAAGTTCCCAGCTAAAGCTCATACATACACTACCTGTCCCAAGCACAAGCTCTCAATTCTTAGTCTGGTGCTCTCACAATTTGGTCTGAATTTGGGAGAAAGACATAGAAGAGAATCCATTCTTCCCCCTACTCACTCACTGTTGCTTCAAGTGGCCTATATGCCTGGTTAGCAGAAACTGATCAGAAAATTACAATCCTAGCAGAAATCAGTTAGACTCCTTATAAATCTGCAAACAGTAGAGAAATACTAATTTGAATAATATTGACTCCCCCCCCAAAAAAAACCTTCTACACTAGAAAAAACAGGAAATCTGACAGCCTATCTTCTTTAGCACTACCATGAAATCTATTACAGCTAATTTTCAAGAGAGAAAATAAGGTACATCAAGGATTTCTTCATATCTTTTGGCTGTTCGTTTTAGATCATCTTCCTTCTCTACAATTTTTTTATATAACCGATTTGTCTCCTCTTGATGGCTTTCCAAAAGTTCAGCCTCCACTTCCTGGGCTTTATCTAATAAATAAAAAATGGACACATACAAGAAAACATATTAGGTAAGAGTTAGTATCTGTACCCCAATTTCTGTAAGAACCCTTGTTCCAAATTAAATTTGACTAAAATCAATTGATCAAATTGACCAAATGTACCCTTCTCACGGAGCAGAAGTGTCTTCGTTAGGTAATTAATCAGGTAATGCTTTCAGGTTCTTCCACCTGCTCCTCCCCTCTGACAGGCAAGCCACTTTCAGGCAGCACAGTTTCCCATCAGAGAACTTTCTTGGGCAAGAATCATTTTTTTCTCCAGTTTATAATTACTTTAAGCACTTAGCACAGTATGAAAAGAATAAACTTAAATTATAAATAGTCTCTGCTGAGTCTGATTTGTTTTTTAATTGAATTTAAAAGTTTACTTACCAATGGTATCTTTTATGGTCATTTCCAGCTCCTGTTCCTTTAGTGCCAGCTGTGTATGAAACTCCCTCACCAGCTGTTTTAGTGTGGAATTGTGCTTCAACTCAAGATCTTCCTGCTCCTGTCTGAGTACCAAAAATATGAAGAGCTAACTGCTGTCATACAACAAACAAGCTGTAAAGAGTTACCTGGTTTTCACAACAGTGTATATAGTATGACCTCAGCAATATCAACCATTTTTAAGGGAATGTGCATCCACATGCATGTGCGTGTGCGTCTCCAGGCACAGAAAACTTCTGGAAGGGTAAGTAAACTATGATTAACTCTAGGGAATGGTCCTGATGATTTGAGAATTTTTACTTTCGACTTAAAATTCTTCAACATACACATCTATATTATATAATAAAAATACAAAAATGATTTTAAAAATAATTACTGGGATATGTACCTAATAACCATGATCTCATAGGCAAGAAAAGGGTTTTTTCCCCTTAAACTGACATGGAATAACACTGCCTCTTGCCTTAAATTGTTTTTAGTTCTCTTCGGTATTTAACTTATTATATTTATGTTCGATACTAACAAATTTAGGTTGTGAAACTTAACTGTATTAGACACAAAAAAGAGAGATCTCATTAAGGAGGATTGCCTTAAAAATATTCATACTGAAAAAAACTTACTTGATTTTCTCTTCCATTTCTTGTTCATACTCTTTCTTTATGATATCCAGTTCTTGCTGATGTTCCTTCCGCAACATTCGAAGATCTTTCTGCAGTTTAACCACCTCCTGGCTCAGCTTCTGCTTCTCCTGCTCCGTCCCTGCCAATTTAAACTCCAGGTCATTGTGCTCAGCCTCCGTGTTACTAAGCAAGCTGGGTTGGACCACATGAGATTTGGACTTTTCTTCAGCACTTTCTTCCAAAACTTCCATGGGTTTACTTTTTCCATCCATCTGTTGTTGTAGAGCCTGTAATCTTTCAAGTTTTGAGGTCAACGCTTCAATTTCAACTCTATGTCCTTCCCTCTCTCTCAATAAGCAGGAATCCAGCTCTTTTATCTTTTGCTCCAAGATCTGACAGGTCAAATCCTTCTCCTGGAGGGCTTTCTGGACACCATCAACCACATTCTCCAAGTTCTGCTTTGCCCCTATGTTATTTTTACCTCCCTCTTCTTCCACATGATGGGATACTAACAAGGAGTATTTGGTTTTTTCTTCAAGTTCTTCTTGAAGATGCTTTATCATCACTTGATCCTCGTGTTGCTTTGCTTCAGCCTGTTCTATCTTTATTAAGAGCTCCTGGTATTCGCACTGCATTTCAGAATGAGAAGAAATTGTGCCTTCTTTTTCCTGCTCTAGCCTCTGCAATAGCTTTTCCTTTTCAATTAAATTTCTTTGTAAAACACGGATTTTTTCTTCACATGCCTTCTGCACACAGCCTTGGGATTCTGCTTCTTCTTGCTCAGTACATGCTGCCTCATTTTCTGCCGATCTGGGTGCAACTGATGTTTCTGATTGTGGTGAACTGCCCACCGACCTAAGTTTTTCTTCCAAGACATGAATTTCTTTCTCTCTTTCCTGCAATTTTGTATTTAGTTCACTCAGATGGCTTTCTCTGTCTCTTCTATACTGCTGTTCTTTCTCTTCCATTTGAGATAACAACTGCTTCTTGATGGCAGCAATTTTTTGTTCAGCTTTTTTCTTCAGTTCCCCTAATTTTGCAGCACTTTCTAACTCAAGTCTATCTTCCAATGCCTTTAACTCCTCTTCTTTGCTTTTCACAATTGAATTCACATGTTCCAATTCTTTCTTCGTAGATTCAAGTTCAGATTTCATGGAAGATGCTTGCTTTTCAAGGCTTAAGACTTTTCCTTCAGCCTCTTTAACCCTGTTGTCCTTTTCTTCTCCTAACTCTTGAATGTGTTGAAGTTTCTGAATCATTTCTTTCCGTTCGATATCCTTTTGTTGATTGTAATTTTTAAGAACTTCATTTAAGGACTCAATTTCAATTGCTTTCTGAGTAACATGTTCCTCTAATTCCACAATCCTTGCTGTTTGAGTTTTTAACTCAGTCTGTAAATTACGTTCCTTTTTCTCCATCTTGCTCTTCTTATCTTCCACTTCTCCCTTTAAATATTCAAATCTCTTCTTTTGCTGATCAAGGTCCTCCTTCAATAAAGTTATCTGCTCATCCTTTTCACTGGTTTCCTTTGTTTTTAACTCAAGCTGCATCTGCAATTCTTTACTAGTATTTTGATATTGTGTAAATCTTGACTGTGCTTTCTTCTTCCATTCTGAGAATTTGTTGGCCTGTTCAAGAGCAGAAGTTTTCTCCTTACTCAGAGTTTCAACTTTCAAAGATAAATCTCGCACCTGATCCAGCAATTCCTGTTGCGCTTCATCATGTTGCTTACTTAGTGATGAAATGGCTGCTTTGTTTTCAGTTAGGCTGATGCTATTCTGAAGTTGAGCACTCATATCAGTTAGCTGTTTATTAAGACTACTGATCTCGGCTTTTTTTTCTTTAAGCTCTTCTTTCATTGAAGTGACAGCGTTGATGTTTTCTGATAACTCCTTCTTCAACTGAGTGATGCAAGACTCCTTTTCTGAGGCAGCCTGTTGCTGATTTCCTCCTTCCTTCTGTAAGGCTTCTTTTTCTGTCACAAGACCTTCAATATCGGCCTTCATGCTCTTAATCTGACTTTCTTTTTCTTCCAACTGATGTGCAGCATGTTGTAAAGAACTATTTAGTGTGTACTGCTCTGCTATTAGCTGTCTCAGTTGTGCTTCTAATTCAGAAACTTTGCAAGTTTTGCTTAGTAGTGCCTCCTTAACTTTAGTTGTGTGGTGTTGACAATGGGAGACTCTAGAGAGAACGGCATTAATTTTACTGCTACTAATGTTGATGAGCTCACTTGTTTTAGCTTGTAATAAGGCTTCCGCTTTCTTGGAGTAAATGTCCAGCTGAACTGCTAGCTCCTCGGACAGTTTTTTGAATTCTAAGCTTTTGTCTTCTAGGCTTTTCTTATTTCTGTCATGTGAAGATTTCAAACTCTGGAATTCTTCATCTGTGGTTTTCAGCTTCTCAGTCAACTCAGAGACCTTAAGCTTATCTTTTTCTGCCAGCATCTTCAGTTCAACTACATGCTCTTGAAGAAAAGTATTTTCCTTCTGAGAGTGATTCAGGTCAACCTCCAGCTTTTCAAGTTCAGCTTTCAGTTTAGCTTCATTCTGTGAGGCAGAAACCATGTGAGCAGCCTTCTGGTTTAACTGTTCCTGTAATTCCTTCAACACTGTATCCTGCTTAGCACCCTCTTCCTTCAGCCATGCCATTTCCTTGTTCATCTCTTCTTTTTCACACCCAAATATGAGGATCTTTTGCTTCAGTTCTGCTACCTCTTGTTCTTTTTCCTGTAACTGGATTTCATGTTTTTCCTGAAGTTCTTCAGCTCGCTGGTTAAGTTTCTGCTCCCAGACTGCTATGACATCATTGAGTTCTCTCCTGTGCACCTCAGTAAGACTTTCTATTTGCTCCTTTTGGTTTGTCTCCAATCTTGACACTGCATCACTGATTCCAGCTGAGTTAGCCTGTGCCATTTCCAAAATTTTGGCATTGAACTGTTTTTCTTTCTGACTGAGCTCCAGAGCAGTATTTTCGAGCTCTTTCTTAAGTTTGGCTTCCTGATCCAACAGTTTCTTCTTTAACGTTTCTTGCATCTCCTTTGCTTTCTGCTTAATTTTTTCTATCTTTTTCTCTTGACTTTTAAATTTGTTTTCATACTCCTCTTGCAAAACATGAATACTGTCCTCCTTGGCTGATAATTTCTGTTTGAGTATTTCAATTTCTTTGCTCTGTCCTTCTCTCATTTGTAAAATTACATTTTCCTTTTCCATTAAGAGTTGCTTTGTCTGTTCCTGCTCTATATTATCTTTAAGTTGGGACTCATAGCGTTGGGTTAAAGATTTTACTTTTTCTTCCATTTCACTATTCTGTTTTTCAAGTTGCTGCATTAAGTCCTGTACCTTGATTTTGTGAGCATCTAACTCAGCACAAACATCTTTCTTTTGAGTGACAACTTCAGCTACCTGTTTGGTAAGAAGAATTCTTTCTGTTTCCGAATCCAACAACTTCTGCTGCAACTGGGCCAACTGCTCCTCATATGTTTCTACCTGCTCATGCATGGTGCTCTGCAGTGACTGAAAGAGCTCCAGCTTAGCAGACGCCTGCTGGAGTTCCCCTTCAGACCTTTTAACATCTGCCTCTAAATTCTCCACATGAGCCTGATGCTCTTTTAAATGCTTGTCCTTTTCTTTCAGAAGAAGCCCAAGTTGGTTAATTTCATCTTTTAATGCCTTCTCAGTTCTCTGGATAGACATCTCTTGTTCTTTAATGATGCTGTCAACCTGTTGCTGGTGATGACTTTTCTGTTCATCCAGCTTGGCCTCTAATTCCCGCTTCACTCTATCTGCTTGATCCTTTAGTACAGAAAGTTCTTCTTCTAGCTTGTCACGGGCTTTTAATACTTCTGACAGTTCAGACGATAGTGATTCCAATTCTGTTTGCTTCACATCAAGCTTTTCTAAAGTCTTTTCATTCATCTCTTCTATGTGGGCCTGAAAGAGAACCTCTCTGTCATTCAACAGTGTTACTTTTTCTTGTTCACACTTTTCTCTAAGTTTTTCCATTTCAGTCTGATGCTGTTGCTTTAAGACTTGGAGTTTTTCAGTCCAAAGGTTATCCTGCTGATGCTGCAGACTTTCCAATTCTGTCTTGTGTTTTTCAACCATGACTGTAATTTCTTTATTGTGCTTATTTTTTTCAGCTTCCAAATGAATAGTTAAATCTTCTGATTGATTTTTATTCTCTTGCAAGCGTTTTTCCAAAGAACTTTCTAATTCAAGAATTCTCTGTTAATGAAAACAGATGTCTTTTTATTAAAGTACATTTGTTAGCAATGATATATATAACATGATGTCTACACCTACTTAAAGATTAAAATTTAGATAAACAACTTTACATATCTTACCAAACTCTAGAAAGGACAAAGAATCTGTGCTCAATTCCTAAACGAATCATATAATAAAGAAAAGATTCTATTTTTTACACAACTCAAAATTCCAGATTCTTTCTACCTATTTGGGTAACTATTTCAACTACCTGTTTTTTCAAGAATATTCTGAATGGATAGTGAAAAAGAAATAAATCATAACGTAGATAATAGTAACTGCTGGTAGAAAGATGAGTATTTTTTTCTGTTTTGTTAAAAGGCCTATAATAGTATTCTATTACTTTCATAACTTAATTCTGGAAGAAAAATAACGTATCTGGCTCTTACCCCAAAAATTATTACTTAGAAGATATTTTTCAAAAAGAAGGAACTTACACAAATTTTACCAAAGTAATTTACAAAAAGTAATAGTAAAATGATCATCTCATGAAAATATCAATCTTGACTGAAAGGAAAAGAGCTAAGGAATGTCAAGGCATTGTAAGGAATGTAAGACAGAGCCAAGGAATGTCAAAGCTGGAAAGGTCTTAAGAAATTACCAAATATCAATCTCTTCAGGTGACAGGTAAGGAAATTAAGGTATAATTAATTCACAAAGCTAGTAAGTGAAAGATCTAGGCCTCCTAAGTACCCATTCCTCTCTACCATGCCACCTTACAGAAATGTTGGAAGTGGGAAAATAAAATACAGTTTAGAAATAGGGGTAAGAGGGCTTCCCTGGTGGCGCAGTGGTTGAGAGTCCGCCTGCCGATGCAGGGGACACTGGTCCGTGCCCCGGTCCGGGAAGATCCCACGTGCCGCGGAGCGGCTGGGCCTGTGAGCCACGGCTGCTGAGCCAGCGCGTCCGGAGCCTGTGCTCCACAGCGGGAGAGGCCGCAGCGGTGAAGGGTCCATGTACCACAAAAAAAAACAAATCCCTTATAGAAATTGGGGTAAGAAGTGTGACTGTGTCACTGTCTAAATCAGAGCAAAAAGGCTAAAAAGTCTAAATAACATCAGTCAGTTTATTCAAAATAGGTCGAACATTTCATACACTGTTCAGGGGAAGGACAGAGGGATTTTAAAATGTGCACACGGAGATATATATACTAACATGCTCACCACAGGACTATTTATAATATGGGAAAATTGGGGAAAAGTTAAATGTCAAAGTAGAGCAATGGGGTAACTAAACTGTGATATAAACAGAGAATGAATTATGTCCAGGGCGTGGCACGAGATGAAGCTGAACAGGCAGGAAGGTGTCAGGGCAAGTGCTGCGTACAAAATGAGGCCACTTCCTAAAGATGAAAGGTGAGTAAGCAGTGGAGCTAAGATGCTGCACAGCCTGAGGGCAAAGAATCAGAGCGAGTGGCTGACAGAAATACAGCCAGCTAAAGGCAGGTCAGGAGCACCATGTAACAGACATCAAAACCACTCCCATGAACAGCTCTTACTACCTAATAATGAATGGAGTGCATGTATATGTAAATCTAAAACAAAAGCTTCTCTACAACCTTATATTGACTGCAGAGATAACAACAGTTTTCCTATACAAGCAGTTCCACAGCTGTGGAACCTGAAGAGTATTTAAACTTACAGTTCTGTAAGTCTCTGCTTCTTGCTGAAGGTCCCAAAGTTTGTTTTCGCTCTCTGTGAGGATTGCCTTCTTCTGCAGCTCTAACTCTTCCAAGGCCAAAGATTCTTGCTCTTCTTTTTCTTGAGTGATCTTCAAATATTCAGACTGACTTTTTTCCTGTGCCAAAAACAGTAACACCACCTTAGACCCATGTAGATCTTCAGCATTCCCAAAGCACTGCCACAGGAATCATTCATTCATTTCATTTGATCCTCACACCAGCCCTGCGAGGTAGGCAGTATCATTACCTCTCTTCCCACACCCTGGTCTGCAGAAATAAGGCACTGTGGCTTTTTCCGTGTGATCTGGCCAATCTTTGTCACAATCACTATTGATATGAAAAATTTTGTTCCAGTAACCCTACTACGTCTGCTATTTTTTCACTACTTAAAATGTTTTGCAAAATATCACTGAATGTGCAGGGTCACACAATTGTTACTACCTCTTCTCTGCATGCCAGTTTGGTATTTCAACTCTAGGCTGAGAAATTTTTATGATTTATGAGAAATACCTCACTATAATAGGGAACCCCACACAGAAAAGCAAATCAAAATTAGAAGATTACATGTGAATATATGGATTACATCAAGGAAATATTTATAAAAGCCTATATATGTCTTCAGATGGTCTGGCCCTGACAAGCTTCTTCTTTGACTGTCCTTAGTATATATCAGCATTCATATTAATACATTTACTGTTCTGAAAAGAGAAGCTCCAGAGAGCACTTTTGACATTTAGTGACTTTGGACTCCAATTAAGTATACTTCTCTATACCTATTGCTTAGGGTTCATGTGGCCAACAGTAATATTTTCAGTCCATTTCACTCTGGTGAAGCATATTGCCTTAAGTAAAGATTTTGTACCATATTATAAGTAGATTGATAAGAAAATATTAGTTTCTATAACATCAATTTAAAAACATCACTTAAAAAATGTTATATTGTTTAATGTAAACTATATGTTAAATGCATCTCTATCTACGTCCATAAATATAAAAGAAGAAATTTTAATAGTCTGAAGAATTTTGATTCTCAACTCCAAGCTAACTCCTTTGAGAAACTAGGTAGGAAGGGGAGTGGAAGGGGGCGAGAGCATGTGCACATACGTGTTTTACGTGTGTCTGTGTCCTGTGCTCGCCAGTGGGAATATGTCTGAATATATCAGTTCCCGAACACAGTATTAACAAGGCCAATGTTCAAGGCTCAGTGCCCCCAATTACTCCAGCATGAAAACCCACAGCAGGTCTTTATGACTTGAATTTTTAGCATCATTCCCAGCTTCATTTAGGTCCTTAATGTCTCGCTTTGTTCCTTTATTTCCTTGTCCCTATTTTAAAGGTATGCTATCGTGTTATAGTTTTTAAGTACTCTTGTAAACAACTTTAAATCCTTTTTGGACCAACAAAGAATACAAATATGTACCCGTACAGGTGTACATTTCACAACCACGGACTAAACCACTAACCTCAGCCAACAGCACTGTCAAACCATGTGCCTGTTGGCCCCACAGAGATTAGAGAACTCCCTGACTCAGTTCAAGGATCACAGCTGCTGGAAATCCTCAGAGCCCCAGGTCCAGCTGAGAGTGAAAAAAAAATGTGTAAAAGAAAGGAGATTAAAGGGACTTCCCTGGTGGGCCAGTAGTAAAGAATCTGCCTTCCAATGCAGGGGACTCAGGTTTGATCCCTGGTCGGGGAATTAAGATCCCACATGCTGGGGGCAACTAAGCCCACATGCCACAACTACTGAGCCTGCGTGCTACAACGAGAGAGCCCGTGTGCCGCCAACTACACAGCCCACACGCGTTGGAGCCCACACACCAAAACCAGAGAGAGAAAACCCGCACGGCACAACTAGAGAGAAGGCCGCATGTCTCAACAAAGATCCCGTGTGCCACAACTAAGACCCGATGCAGCCAAAAAAAAAAAAGATTAAAATTATAAAAACTATTTCTCATCCTTTCATACTAAAAGTATTTTTTAATTATACATATTATCTCATGGATAATAGCTTCATATAAAAACAGTAAACTACATTTTCAGCATTAATACTTCACAGTTCAAGAGAAAAAATTTTTTGCTTTAAACTTCCAAATTATACTATTCCAACAAATCTTTCTATCTTTGCTTTTCTGGTTATTGTTTTAGTTAGTTCAGTCAGTTTTCTCATTTTACTTTATCTTTTTAAACATCATATGGATTGAAAATTACTGAAATTATTCTACTTAAAATGAAAACTACTTGGTTATTTTCATTTTGTCTTCTTTAAAATGCATTCAGGCAAACTCTCTGAACCTTAAGCTCTGATATATTCAGTCTGGTGAGTTTTTAGACATTTTTCCTAAGTTACACAGTCGCTGCTTCAGTTACCCTATGTTCCCCTTTACTTCTCCCTAATCACAGCCTACAGCCAGGGTGAGAGGAATGATAAACAAACTGATTAATGAAAGCTTGTTAGATGAGAAAATTTAATTTTCAGGTAATATTAAATTAACAAGCTCTGACAGCCTCATTCCTGCCTACGGCCAACCCTCTCTGCATACTCAAATGTTAAGGCTGCCAGTAGCGTGACCTCAAGCTGGGAGGCAGGGGTGAGGGGCTGACAACTTTATAATGTGGCCAAAACAAAATAGGTACTTACAAGAGCTACTTTCATTTGCTCCTGAAATTCCCTTTCTTGGGTCTGAAACTTCTTAGTCAGTTCCTGCTCTTTGCTGGCCAGCTCCTCTTCATGAAGCTTCTGTAATTTTGCAATTTGTTCTGAGGATTTCTGAAACACAACCAAATAGTTAAAGTGAGACACCCAGAATAAAATATGTAACTCTACAACTAAATAATACTTTATTATAATCAAGTTAATAGCTTCTTAAGAGGAAAAATTGGAACATATTTCCCACATAAATCAAAAGTCACTAAACTCTTGAGAGTTAAAAGATAAACCAATAAAGTGTTGCTCCTCATTTAAGACAAAGAGAGCTGCAGCTGCAATGGTCAGTCCTATGGGGTTGAAGCTCCAATTCCACATCATACAAAGATGTTCCCCACCAATCAGGATAGGGAAGCACAGTAGGAGGAATAAGGATGCTCTCAGAGAGGGCACTCCACCATGGTCAAGGTGTTCTGGCTACACCCATCTATTTATGCCTAGCTTTCCAGGCATGTACTACTACTTATTAAAAAGTATTGGGCTTCCCTGGTGGCGCAGTGGTTGAGAATCTGCCTGCTAATGCAGGGGACACGGGTTTGACCCCTGGTCTGGGAAGATCCCACATGCCGCAGAGCAACTAGGCCCGTGAGCCACAACTACTGAGCCTGCGCGTCTGGAGCCTGTGTTCCACAACAAGAGAGGCCGCGACAGTGAGAGGCCCGTGCACCGTGACGAAGAGTGGCCCCCCGCTTGCCACAACTAGAGAAAGCCCTTGCACAGAAACAAAGACCCAACACAGCCAAAAATAAATGAATTTATTTATTTTAAAAAAAAAAAGTATTGACCTTGTTCTTTCTTGAATAGGAGGACTCAATCTTATAAAAATGTCAAATCACCCTAAATAAATTCAAAAATTTAATATAATCAAATAAAACAAAATGAGGGAAGGCCCACTGGACAAAATAAACATGCAAGAATAGCTGATCTCTTCTGAAAAATAAGAATAACAAGGAGAGGCTACCAAATAGTAGAACATTATAAAACTAAAACATATTATAAAACTGGTATTAGTGTAATACCAGCACATAGTCAGACAAAGCAGTGGAACAGCACAGAGAATCCAGAAGGCCCATACGTAGCACTACAATAATTTAGTATGTAATAAAGGTAGTATGGCATGTCAGAAGGGAAAACATGCGCTATTAAAGAAATGATTTGAAGGCTACTAGGTAGTCATTTGGAAAAAATTTAAGTTGGATCCCTACCTCACTCCTCACACTAAATAAATTTCAGTTGGATCAAAGATTTAACCATAAAAAATGAAAACATAAAAGTGTTAGATGAGAGGGCTCCCCTGGTGGCGCAGTGGTTAAGAATCTGCCTGACAATGCAGGGGACATGGGTTCAAGCCCTGGTCCGGGAAGATCCCACATGCCGCGGAGCAACTAAGCCCGTGTACCACAACTACTGACCCTGGGCTCTAGAGCCCGTGAGCCACAAGTACGGAAGCCCGCACACCTAGAGCCCATGCTCTGCAGCAAGAGAAGCCACCATAGTGAGAGGCCTGCGCACCAGAACAAAGAGTAGCCCCCGCTCACCTCAACTGGAGAAAAGCCCGTGCACAGCAACGAAGACCCAACACAGCCAAACACAAATAAAATAAAATAAATAAATTAAAAAAAAACTTGGTGGGATGGAAGGCAAAGTTACCAGGTCTGGGGATGGAGAAATGGGAAGATGTTGGTCAAAGGATACAAAAGAAAAAAAAAAAAGTGTTAGATGAGAAAAATAAAAAAAAAATTTTTCATCTCAACTGAGAATGTGTTTTTAAAGCAGAACAAAATCCAGATAGCATTTAAGGAAAAGAAAACTTTCTGTATAGCCAAAAAAAAACCCAAAACAAAAGCAAATCATAAACAAAGACAACAAATAACAAACTGAGAAAATTATTTGGATAAACACACCTTATATCCAATGGCTAATTCTTACTATAGGTAAAAAGCTTCTACAAATCACAAAAAGGCCAACAGCCCAAGAGGAAAATGAATCAAGGATCTGATCGGGCGACTCAAAAAGGAAAACTATAAATTCCTGTAAACATACAAAAACATGTTTGTTGTACTGGTAAGAGACATGCACATTAAAACTACAGGACTTCCCTGGTGGCGCAGTGGTTAAGAATCCGCCTTCCAATGCAGGGGGCATGGGTTCGAGCCCTGGTCCAGGAAGATTCCACATGCCGCGGAGCAACTAAGCCCATGCGCCACAACTATTGAGCCTGCGCTCTAGAGCCCGCGAGCCACAACTACTGAGCCCACGTGCCTAGAGCCCATGCTCCACAACAAGAGAAGCCACTGCAGTGAGAAGCCCACGCACACCGCAATGAAGAGTAGCCCCTGCTCGACACAACTTGAGAAAAGCCCGCGCGCAGCAATGAAGACCCAATGCAGCCAAGAATAAATAAACAAATAAATTTATTTTTTTTAAAAAACTGCAATGATGTCATTATTTTAACTTAGCTTGGAAAGATAAAAAAATTCAGGTAATACCATCTTTGTGAGGGGGGGAACATATTCTAATACATTGCTCATAAGTATAAACTGTCCTCCATTGAGCTTGTAGCAACTATCCAATAATTATAAATACATGTAATTTTTTCCTAGATTCCACTTCTAGGAATCTATTCTAAAGAAACACAGATGTGAGCAAATATGATAAGGATATTCACAATTTCCAGCAGTAAAAACTGAAAGCCTAAATATCCATCAGCAGAAG
The DNA here is from genome assembly GCF_005190385.1 of Monodon monoceros. Taxonomy (NCBI): domain Eukaryota; kingdom Metazoa; phylum Chordata; class Mammalia; order Artiodactyla; family Monodontidae; genus Monodon; species Monodon monoceros. The sequence continues at coordinate 54,784,399 of NW_021703780.1, read as the reverse complement.
ACTGATTAAATTGTGAGCTATTCATACAATGAAGTCCTGAGCAGTCTTTAAAACAAATGGGGCATCATTATCAACTCAATAATAAAGAACAACCTCCAAGACAATACGTGGAAAAGCAAAATACAGATCAGTAAAAATAACATGCCACCTTTCGTGTTTAAAAAATAAATAAATAAAGAGACTCCCGCGGTGGTCCAGTGGTTAAGAATCCACCTTCCAATGCAGGGGATGTGGGTTTGATCCCTGGACAGGGAACTAAGATCCCATATGCCGCGGGGCAACTAAGCTCACGTGCCGCGACTACTGAGCCTGCGCGCTTGCGCACCACAACTAGAGAAGTCTGCGCACCACGACAGAAGATCCCACACGCCACAATGAAGATCCCATGTGCTGCAAGTAAGACCCAATGTAGCCAAGTAAATAACTTAGTTAATTAATTAAAGAGAGGATTAGAAAACATAAGAGAGAAATTATATGCAGAGACTATCTCTGGGAAGTATAGCCAAAAAGGTACACATTCATTTCTCTATCAAAGTGCTTTTTTCCTATAATCTAAACATCACGAAATGATCAAGGTCTCCAACAAAATACAAATTAACTCTTCTTTACTATCAAAGATGTAGGAAAAGCCTAAGACTTAAGTTTCAACACTGCCGTAGCCCATTTCAATCCAGAATTATTCTTACTTTCATTACATGAACAACCTCCTGTTTCACGTGGCCTAATTCTTGTTGAAGTCTGTTACGCTCCTCCTCACTTGTTTTTTCAATGGCTTTTATTTGCTCCTCCATTTCTGCTTTCATTTTTCTCCGTGCTTCTTCTGTTTTTTGGGCTGTACTCAAGGCTTTTTCAAGTTCCTCAAAAGCTACAATGAAAACAGCAGAAAACAAGTATCTCAAGAAATACTATCATTGAGCTAAAGTGTTTTACATTCAATTTATGGGAACTAAGAGCAGCAGTAGCAGAAGAGGTTAAAAAACTCATCACTGTTTTAAGCCAAGAGATATTTGAGTAGTTAAAAGCCACAGAAATGTCCAGTCACTAAAAGCAATTTGTCATTGAGTTCTGGATTCAGATCTTAAGATTGCTTATATGAACTTAAGCTCAGAAGTTAGAAAAAATATTAGAAAAAATATTAAATTACTAAAGATTGCCCACTCTCCCCACAAGTGTCCTTATGGATAGCAAATTCAAAGAAATGAAGACTTGTACCTACTTCTGTAGTATATAATTCCAATTGCTTTTTTGTTTGTGATGCAGTTCTTATCTAATTATTATCAATTATCTAATAATTATCTAATAATTATCAATAATTAGGTAATACTATTATATACTCACTAGGACATTTTTAAGAATGAAAAAATTATTCTTTGAATAATCTTATTTTTAAAAACCTCTTAACCATATGATAACAGCAGGTTTTTTTTTTAATATTTACTGCCTGAATCACATATTTAAACAACGTATTTTGATATGAAACCTACTACTGTGTAAGTTTCGAATTAGTGTAGTTAACTAGAAAGAAATCTTTACCTGATTCAACGTGTATAAAAAGGCACTACCAGCAGGGAGTTCTTGGGTGAAATAAGTAAGAATTCAGGCCCTTAATAAACAATCATCTAGGCTAGAGTAGTAAGATCTTTAAGGACAGCTCATCTAGTATCAACTAAAGTCATATATGATGGGTGCAAGAGCTGGGTAACTTGACACCAAAATATATATGTCTGTGTATTTATGTATATGTGTGTGTGTATATATGTTTGTGTGCACTGCATATGCGTGCAAACATACACTTTCCCTCTCTCTCCCCTTCTTTCTCTCTCTACTGACAGAATAGTAGCCTGTGAAAATCCTACGGCTATTATCATCCTAGACTATTTCCTTTAGTCCTCATAGACTAGAAGACACCAGACTTCCCTTTACCAAAGAGACGAACTATAAATAAAACATCAAATTTCAAGATGGGTTTTAATCCTTTTAAGAAACATATATCCAGAGGTGACAGTTCATTGACATGTGTAGTATTTTCACTCCCAGTGGTATAAGAAATGTGGAACTTCAACCTATGATATCTCATTTAAAAGCCCCTTTATTAACCACAATTTGACTTAACAGACAGTGGTTTGGGCAAAGGAATTGCATACCTGAAGCAAACACGTATTCTAAAGCATTTTCTTAATGATGAACTATAGTAGGTACAGAAAAAGGCAAGAGAAAAGCTGAATTCTGGTAACAACCAAGAAACACAACTTATTTTGCTCACTACATTAAAAAACAAAACAAAACAAAAAACAAAAACACTTCTCTGGCAACCATGTTTTTGATATTAAAAAAACCTACCCAATTTATTCATTTTATATGCACAAAGTATAAAACTATAGTTCAAATAAGGTCTAAATTTCAAAGGCATATTAATTAGCTGAAATTATTTTTAAAGATTCCTACTCCAACTTTATTGATATTTGCCTACAAACACCAAGATGATAATCCTTAGACATAAATATGTTGGTAAATAAAGTATTTAAAGGGAAATGCTCTTTGTTTTAGTTAGATATTCTTTTCCTATAAATTCTGGTGTCGAGCATGAAGAAGCTCCTCTTGCTAGGAATAAGAAATTAGTTTCCTAGTTTCTCAAAAACAAGTGGAGTAAACTGATCAATTACGGGAAAGAAATTCTGTAGCAGAGTGCTTACTGCTTAGTTTGAGCTGAAGGTTTAAATCTGGGAAAGAAAAACATGGAAAAATGGAATGACGATATTTTAAAATGCTTATTAGATGTCATCACAATCTTTTCCTTACTGCTAATATTTGGCATGTAAGATTGCACTTACATTAGCACTTCTAAGCACTTCACAGAAATATCTTAAATCAGGCTCTAGAGAACCTGAAAATAGTTTTGATATTCTTCCAGCAAGACAGTTTTAAATGGAAAACTTTTGTCAATTAAGCAAAATAAAACAAAACTGTACACAGTCAATACCAAGTGAATTTTCATTGTTTTCTTTAAATTCCAGAATCCGATATAGTATAAAAATAGATGTAGTGCTCTCACTTTCTCAAATAACAAAAAAATCTATGCCACAAAGTTCCTATTTGGATATAATTTTCCAATAGTTAACTTTTCTAACCATACTCAGTAAATTTTAGTATATTCTCCTATATTATATTCTAATTTTAGTGTTTAATCCTCCAAAATAGCTTTCCTAAGTCACTTGATTATCCATCATATAATGATTAAGGTAGGACAGATCTGGTTCCAAAGTTCTTTTCATCTAAATTTAATCCTTTCTTCCTACCTTCTGCCACCTTGTCAGAGAACCATATAATTTTATACCTAAAAAGACACCTTTGAGATGTCCTCATTCAAATGTAACAACTGAGTCATCCAACTTTGCCTTCAGATGATAAATCAACTTAAATATACAGGATTTAAGGAACAATCCTTACCTTGCATTATTTTTTAAAACCAAGAATGCTGACATTGATCAAGCTCAGCTGAGCAATAATATACCTTACTAAACCAGAATTTCTGAACCAATCAATTACTGATGGCTTCTAACTCTCAACAAAATGCAGCATGTTATTATACCTCTGACAGACATACAAAAACTCACTGCTTTCCACCTCCATCTTGCTTTATGAAAATGTTAAGTCCCCCCAAAATAAAATAAAATTTTAAAGAGGCAATAAAACATATTTCTATATCCACATACAGAAAACTTATTTCAAACCCACTCTACACTCTACCACAAATGAAGCCACTTCCTTACAGGAAGTCTGTGTCCAACGAGTCCCATTTCAATGTTGAAGGAGGATATACTGAGAGCTTACTTACTAACCAGAAACATCTCACCTTCTGATCTTGCAACCACCAGACATAGTAAAGTGGTGTCCTTAGCCTATAATATTCTCAAGTGAATTCCCCACTCTTTCCAAAATGAAACTATGCTAGGATTTTAATGTTGAGTACTAAAGAAGTATGTTCTGAATGTCTACATTATTTGTCTTCCAATTACCAACACAGGATAAGTGAGTGGGGAGAAAGAAAGCGTGCAACAGCCCCAGCTGACAAGTCTTCTGCCAACATGCAAGAGTGCACAGAGAAACCATGGTCACAGCACACACCAACAGGAAGGCTAAGCACGAACTGCCGCCAAATGTTGCAAGAACACGTTGTGTTCTTCCAAAGCAAAATTCAATGTATCTCAGGCAATTTTTGCTTTAAAAAAAAAAAAAAAAAACTTTGAAAATATTTCTAGAAAAAATTGAATGTACCTTAAGAATGGTCCTCTATCAGTTAAGAAAAAACACAGGGCAGACCTTTTATTGCTGGCTTATCACTTTCCCCTTCAGATGAGGTTTACTCACATCCATGGGAATTATGAAAATGGACAAATGCTCACTATATGAGTTACATGAGAAAGGTTGGCAATCTACAGCTCAATAATCCAACCATTCATTCATCATATATTTATTAGATGTTTGACATCTGCCAAGCATATGTTAGGCATTGGGTGATATAAAGAAAATATTTCACAAAAAGACAGTTGAAGTAATAAGGCAGGCGGGGTGGGGGGTGGGGGGGAGGTGTATAAAAGAACTAATCCTCAGGCTAAGCTAGGAAGAATGTGGCATTTGCTTTTGCCACTTCACTGTCCTTCCCCCTCCTCATTCTCAATGTCCTAACCAATCATAATAAATAACAAATGCCGGAATTCTGAGATTCTAGGCAGCATTACTGTTTTGTTGCACTGTCCCAGGGGACACTTTACTGTAAAAATAACAAGACCCACTCTACTCCCCCTGCAGGGAAGAAGCAAAGAGGCAGAAATGTGGAAAGGCTGCCACCTCTAGATTAACTAAGAAGCTGATTAATAACATCAAGAATGAATAAGTAAGCCAGTGCTTATTTCTTTATCCCAGCAAAAAAGCTGCTAAAATGCATGTGATATAAAACCAGAAAAACACAGCTAGTACTATGAAATGAATGAAAGGCAAATTAACAGAAAAAAACAACACAAAGATTTATCAGAATTCCCATCCAATCATCAAGTGTCTTTTGTGAATAAAAGCAAAAGTCTAGAGCAGCAGTTTTCAAAGTGTGGTCCACAAATCCTAGGGTCATGAGACCCTTTCTGTGACCCTATCACAACAGATTGAATGTAGAAACAGGCATGAAAATACAGCTATCTTCTATTAAGCCAAACAATAAGATAAGCAAAAATGTAAAACAATGCCATTCTTCACACTAAATTGTGTTTTGGGAAATATGGGTAATTTTCATAAAAGTATTCAATACTTACATGTAATAGGTTTATAATTGTTATTTTAAAATGAACTTTTAAAAAAATTCTTAGTTTTAATTTCTAATATAATAAATATCAATCCATATAACCCACACAAACAAATACTCTTTGGAAACCTCAGTAAGCTTTAAGAGTGTAAGGAGATCCCTGTGATTAAAAAGTTTGAAAACCACTGGTCTAGAGTTTACATAAATGAAAATAAAATAATGCTACCACCTAGTGGCATAAACCAGATATTGCAATACTTGGGGCCTTCAGAAATTTAATAGTTGGGGCCTTCAGAAATTTAATATCACATGTGCAATGGAAATCTACTTTTCAAGCCACTTCCCAAAATACATAACAGGATTCACTCTAAGGATTAACTATGCTTTGACCTTTAAAATTTTTATAGATCTATCCAAATTTCATGCACTCCTTACATTAACCATGCAAATTTACTATCAAATACTTTGAAAACATCAGGATGATCTTGAAAAATATTAGGCTAAAGCTAAGTAAATTTAATTAAATGGAAAATATGATTCTGTAGCAAAGAAATGTGTTCCTCTAGTTGCTGGTGCTTTCCAGTAACAGTGACATTGCTAGGGACATAAATAAGTGCAGGCTGTCAATGACTTTCTAAAGGTTTGTATGTACAGCTACTATTGTAGAAATGTATCAAGCACCTACAAATACACGACTGTGAAATAAAAAACTTATATTAAATTAAAATCTAATTCCATTTAAAATAATAAAATTTTCCATCAGGTGTTCATTCAGTGCCAAAATGTGTACATACTACTCACCTAACATGGCATACTTAAATTCAACTTTAATTCATACTCTTTTGCCTGAGAAACATGGAATTTTCTTTGTAAAGCTTATTCAAAGTACCCATGATAAGAAAAAACAGCCCTTACCCCAGTCCTGTTCATACAAGGCTTGGGAAAGGCACCATGATTCACTTATTGGCATGTGTGGATGCACAAAAATAAGATGTTTTGTGAGACTTAAGACTCCAAGAAAACTCTGTTACATAAATTATCAACAACTAACAAAGCACCTAAATACACATGTGATTTTTGTGTGTTATACAAATATGCATAAATCTTATACATTATTTAAAAATAAACTCTATTTTAAAGGGTCCTTCAAATAAATGTTCCACTGAATGTCTTTGGTATATCAGGTTTATACTATACAAATGAAAAAGAAACTTATTTCCTGCACAAACACAACATGACAATAAAAAAGCAAAGAATGTTGTGAGTTACTCTACATTTTAAAATGCAGACAATCATAAAACACAGAACTTCAGCAAAGACAGGGTACATGAAATGGAAACAGGTTTTACAAAAGTCAGTGCGCTCTGGAAACTTTCCTAATCTGAGCAGAATATTTTACTCATTTTGCACAGTTGTAGGCAAGAACATTTTAAGGACAGGGTGTTAATACTATGATATGGGTTCTTTTTTGTAATGGCTATATTTAAATCTCTTAAAGGTAATTAACAAAAAAGACTAAAAGTCTATGGGGAAGACTTTATCCAGAGAAAAAATTCAAGGATGGAATAAGCTGTATTACAAAGTTGTTACAGTATTATTCAGAATAGTGAAAGTAGAAAATAATCTAGGTGCTGATCAACAGGGAGATGGTTAATGATGTACATGCATTCTGACAAAGCCATTAAAATGTTAGTACTTTAGCAACATGTAAAACTACTCCTAATATAATGCTAAATAAAGAAAAAGGAGCATACAAAATTATATGGACAATTATGATTACAATCGTATAAAATAAGGATTGAGAAAAGACTAACTGGAAGTGTATTGAAACAACAGCAACGTGCTTTCATTTTCTCTATTTTCCAATTTTTGGGTAATACACTACGTTAATGATTAGCCAGCTACTCTACCTCCTATCCTAGGTAAAACATACACACACATGCACACAAAGAATACCCAAGGTCTAGCGTGAACTTTAGCAGCATTAACATTCTGCACCAGTGCTGCATTGAAGAGGTAATATTCTAGACAATTAGTAATAGTACCTAGTACCTAAAAAACCACCATCACATACTTAAGCTGAATCACCAGAATTCTCCAAATTTAAAATCTGGTTACTTGAAGATATGACCATCTGTTTTTAAGTAACACCTAGAAAGGAATACTATCAACAGTTGTAGTAAAATGGTTGTAACAAATATATTTATTTTTGGTTTTCTTTATTCACTGAAATAATTTTAACAAAAGTGCTATAGTATTGTACTTCAGAAAACATGCCTACCAGTTCCACTGTAGAGCAGAGTAAGTACTACAAGCTGATACAGCATCAAGTAGGCATGTTACCATATTCCCATAGTCTTGGTATTTTATGATAGTATTATTCTTTTTAAAATCAGAGACACTCAGATTTCCTTTGTCCTCCAACATATGAGAATCATCACAGTTTGTCTAGAAAAACTATGAGAAGCAGTGCAATAGACTGTTTTCTAAGAAAAGTAGTGAGGAATGTATTTGAGCCACATTTTGATCTCCAGAATAAGTGAGCCCCCAAAAGTAGCCATTTGTCTACTAATATCCACATGTCAAGAACTGCTAAATATATGAGTTAAATTTTTTACAATTAAAAATGCATTAGGAGAGTTCAGATCCTTTGATAATTATTTTATGTAGGCACATTTACTTCTAAAAACCTTAACAACCACAAACTTTAATGTTAGTGTTTCCTTCACATGGCCAGCTCTTATGTGTTTTTTAGCCTTTAGAATTTTAAATCTAAGAAAGAGAAAGACAAACATTTAACAGAGCAACTGAATTCTCCAAGAGCCAAATGATGTTTATAAAAATTTATGAAAACTCTATTTCCTTTACAAAGACCTTTTCTCACTTTTAGTACCAAATTGGGACTTTTCTGTCAATTGGCAAATGCATTTTATATTTGAACTAAGAATCACATTATATTAGAACAATTCTGTTCAGACTCAACGAAAGCCATTAGATGAAATTCAGTTGATGCACAAAACTAACTTTCATTATAGATTTAAAGGGCAACATCTTCAATATGGAATCAGTCTGTTACAACTTTCTATCATAAACCTCAATAATTATGACTACAAATATAATTTTGAAAATATCTATAAAAGCACTCATAACCGTGTTATCCAAAGACTTTCCAAAATAAATATATCTATTAAATAACTGTAAATCTTAATTCTCTCTTTAAGTATTTATTAACTTTAAATATTTTGACAGTATTATTAACAGATGTTTCTCAACTTATAGGCTATGAAATATTACAAAAATATAGTTTTATGAAAATCACATTTAAAGACAAAATATATAAGAGGTACAATCTACCATGCATAACATAAATATGGTACAAAGATATATTGTACAGCACAAGAAATACAGCCAATGTTTTGTAATAACTATAAATGGAGTATAACCTTTAAAAATTGTGAATCACTATGTTGTACACCTGAAACTTATGTAATATTGTATATCAACTATACCTCAATTGTAAAAATAAATAAATAAAGACAAAATACATCTGTGCTTTGGAGAAGCAAGAGAAGGAAGGCTGTATTACAAAAGAGTTGACTGGAACAGCAGCCTGGGAAATTTTTATCCTACATATGAATTAACTGTATATTTTGTCTGCCTTTTCATCATGTGCCCCTTTTTACTTGTTATTCATGGGTTTCTACCTCCTCACAAGATGCATCTCAATTTTAAAAGGAAATGTAATCCCTGACCGGCATTATTTTCTCTCAGCTGGCTACAAGAGTCAACAAAAGCAGTCCTAAAAATGAAAAGGCTTGACATGAGAAGCTGAGACTCTGCATTAGGTTTTCTGCTCACGGAAAGCAAACCTGTTTAACAGCGTCTCACGAGTCTCCAGCTGCTTCAGCAAAGTCTTTAGAGATTATAATCTGAGAGATTCTACCCATTAATGCTCTCTGAAGGGAAATCTTAGGCTTTTGGGGAGCACATTTCTAAATTTCCCAGCCACTTGTCAATAAAACAACTATAAGGAGATGAGGAGATATTTATGAGCACAACCAACTGCCTCTCTCATCCAGACCCATTCCTTTCCTTAAACCTTACAATCTGGTTTCTAAAATCATTTCTGAAACTGCATCCTGGGAATCAAATCCTCATGCAAATTAAAAGACATTTAAAAAAATCTTCAGCCTACCTCCCCCACTTTTGGAAATGCCTCCTATATTCCCCCAGAAGCATAAGTATCCGCAATTCCTATGACTTCTCAGGTTACTTTTTTTGTTTTCATTTATGTCTCTTTGCCAAACTCAATATCTCTGTGTTAAGAGCATAGGCTCTGGACTCAAAATGCCCGGATTCAAATCCTGACTATACATTTACTCTCTCTGGGTGAACGTAAGCAAGTTACTTAACTTCTATGTTCCTAGGTTTTCTTGTCTCCTTTCTTATTTGTGAAATGAGGATATTAGTAATACCCAAGTCATAGAAATTTTGAGGATTAAATACAAATACATACACAAGTGAATACGAGCAAAGCATTGATGACAGAGCCTTGCATAAAGTAAGTCTGGCTATTAGCAGCAGCAGCCGCTAAGGCTACCACCGCTTCTACTACCAGTAAAACAATCTTTCAGAGAAATCAGCCTCTTCTACAGATCGAACCATAGGCTTCAACCTTAGGCTAACGACTCCTAAAAGATGCTCCGATTTTTTATTTCCAAATTCCTACAGGTCAGTTCCATCTGGAAACCTCATGATAGGCCCAAATTCAAAGAATCTAAGCAAATTCACCATTTCACTCTATTCCTCAGTGTCCCCATTTAGACTTCCTATTCTGACTTCACCTGATTCATTCGGCCTCCTAACCTTAAAACTCTGGCATCATCTTGGACTCCTACTTTTCTTCTGCCCCTCCAAGTTAACTGGATAGCAAATTCTGCAAATTTGACTCTTCCTCTCCTTCCCAGACCCACCATCCTAGTCAAGGTGGCCAAAGCTCTCAGTTCCCAAAGCCTGGACTTCTACCCTTGCTTTTAAGTTTGACTTTCCACTTCATTTCTTTTCTACCTACAACACTGGTTTCCATCACATTATGCTTTCCTATTACTGGTTTCCTTGTTTACCAAAGTCTAAACTCAGCTACTCACTTTTACAGACTTTAACAGTCAGTTCCTTCACAATCCAACTTCATTTCCCACTTCAGCAAGAATGGTTTCCAGTTGACACACACCCCCGCTATGGTCACTGGGCCCGTTTATGACCTTAAATGTGAAATATGTGCTGCCCCCATCTCTCTGTTTAGGCCCATTCTATTCATTATCTGAGGCCCAAGTCAACTCACATCCTCACTAACCTGAAGGCACCAGTTCACCCTGCTCTCTCCTCTTTCTAGCATCTCTGCTTTCTTTCCGAGCATTATTCAGTATCATACCTTGCTGAATACTGGTCTCTACACTTTACAGTCTAGCATTTATTGGGTCAAAACATAATGCAGTTATGTATAACACTGAATTATTCCATCAGTCTCTTAAAAAGCAGACTACATCTTATACTTTTTATTTACCCTAGAGCATCCAAAAGGTAGCAGTTATTTAATATGTACCATGCTGTGCCTACTTGGGGAGCTTCAAAGTTGTAAACCTGAATTTTGATAGTCTAAGGCAGTGGTCAGCAAACATTTTCTATAGTAGGCCAGATAATAAATACTTCAGGCTTTGCAGGGCTATACATAAACAGGCCAGGCATGGGCTGCATTTTACCCACAGGCCATAATTTACCAACCCCTGCCTCTTCTGAGGAACAGTCCACAGTGTCTTTATAAAGAGTCTCTACAGTTAAACATTTTTATCCATATTCAACTAATTTTTCTAAATGTTGGCTGGTCAAGCACTTTACATGATTTTTTATTTCTAACATAAAACAAGTAACCCCTGAGTTCTTACCAGCTCTTTCAGATTTTTCTTTCTGTTCCCGTAATTCCTCTCCCTGGCTAGTCATCTGCTTGATGCGACTACGAAGTTGGGCAATTTCTTCTTCTTTGATTTCCAGGGTTTCATGCATCTGACGTTTTGTCTCTGCTATTACCATCCCCTAAACAGAAGTGCAGACTCTAAAGCGTTTGCGTAACAAAATTGCATTATCAATAGCACATATCAAACTTACTTTAAAGGGCAGAAAACATAATGTCTCTTACTAAGTACAGCATACGAATTATTTTAGTATTTAGTTTTTAGTATTTAGTATTTAGTTTATTTAGTATTTAGTCTGTGTCCTGTGTATATACTACACTATATACTACAATAACTTCAGTTACCTGGCATATCAGGGTATTCTTAATATAAAAAATTATTTTAATAATAACTTTAATATTTTAATTATTAACAACACATTTTAGTTAAAAGATTTTATAATCTTTCTATAAATGTTTACTATAATTTTCCCTATCTTAGTAAACAGTTTATTTTCAACAAAATATGACCTTTAGTACTTGGCTCAGAACCAATCATGAACTACTATTATTGAACTGCGCTGTAACATGGGGAAAGTCCCAGAGGCTGCTGAGAGTATAAGGTTACTGCTGCCACACTGGATGGACCAAGACTGCGGTACAGAGCTACCTGGTTTTTCTCTTGCCTCTTGTGACAGTCTCTGGTCCCAACACCACTCCTTATTACTGTCAGTGAGGCATTCCTCCAATTTGCTAATTGCTACTGTCTTCCCACTCTCTGGATAATCTACACAAGAAATGAAGGTCGCTAGGGGGAAAATATAATCAAATAGTATATATTAAATCAGTCATTTGCAACTAACAAAAAATGGGTGGTTCAACTTGTCTCTTGAAACATAAGACTCTGTGACAGCTATTTTATGATATTAAGCAGAGTATTACCTTACTTCCAGGGTTTGTCAACCCTTGCTTTAGGGTATGACTCTTCCAGATGGCTAATATTAATGAACAGATTAAAAACCAGGTAAGTGGGGCATTATTATACAAAATTCCAAAAGAAAATTGTGGGCCTTCAGTTTCTTCAAAAACCAAAGCACAATGGAAAAGAGAGAGAGAGAGAGAAAGAGGTGGAATCTATAGATTAAAAGAAGTCTTAAGAGTCACATCAACCGACTGTAATGAAAGAACCTCATTTGGATCCTGATTCATAAAAATGGGAAAGAAATGTATGGGACAAAAGGGAAAATCTGAAACTGTCTAGGTAGTTGACTGTACTAAGGAATTGCTATTAAATTTTTAGATGTGATCATGATAATGTGGTTATATTTTTATTAAAAAAAAAGACCTTTATTTTAAATATCCATTAAAATACTTATGGAAGAAATGATAAGATTTCTTAGATTTGCTCTAAAACAATCTTGGGATGAGGGTACTGGGGGCTGGGAATGTACAGATGAAACAAAATTAGCCAGGAGATGTTAACTGTTGAAGTTGGGTGATGGGTTCACAGGAATTCCTTTTATTAATCTTTATACTTTTGTAAATGTTTTAAGTTTTTCATAATAAAAAGTTGTTTTGTTTTTTTTTTTTAAAGAGGGCCTTCATGAAGTTTATGGAATAGAATCCAGCAAAATGAATAGGATGAAAAAACTGCCAATACATTTCAATAGCAGAACAGCTCTAACATGTTCTTAATTACATGGCCACTTAAAATACTGCAGCTATAAAGTACCATATTAAAGAACACGGTGGATGATGTGGAACTAACTGGAAGCTACTTTTAAAAAAAGGACCCAAGAACCCGGTGCTGAAAGGCTTTGGTCAAAACTGTTTTGCCCATGAATTTTTTAGCTGTCTTTGCTGCCGTAGCTAAAGTTGCTGTTCCAACTCTAAACTGCCAATCTCACCTATACATTCTAAAGTTTATTTGAAGAAATATCTGTTTACGCTAACGTATACATTACCATTTCTTTACTTTTTAGGCAATTTATCTGTGAGATTAATCTGTTTCCATTATATCTGAAAGACAATACTTATATCATTCACATTTAGTAATGCCTTAACTGTAAATAATTTAACTTTTCTCTAAAAAGTAGTTATGTTCTGTAAACAAATTTCTTTTGCAACAGTATTCTAATCTATAAATCAAAATGCTGACTGGGATCAAGAAATCACAGATTCAGCTTCACATGATACAAAACTAATGCTAATGGTTCTATAAATCTAGAAGTTAAAACAAAAAGATTTTTCATGGAAGCAGCTGTAATAATTTTGGAAAGTAGAAGTCCGCATGCTTCCAATTGCTTCCAAAAATGAACTGGGGTGCCCCTTGACAAATTTTAGTATCATAAGTTTTGTTGTTTTACCTTATCTTGTTCAAGCTGTTCAATTAAGTTCTTTGCATCACGCAACTGAGTGATAAGTTTAGTCTTCTCAGCCATATGAAGCTCCTAAAAAAATTTTAAAAATTCATTTCCATCTCTAATAAAGCTTCTCCTCATATGAGAACTCTAAACATTTTCTCTAATTTGAATACTCCTACAAGTCTAATAGGAGAAGAGAACACAGGATGTGTCAAAAGGATGGTAAATGCTATGAAGCCCAGGGCACTCAGGGGCCCTTTCCATGCTGTCTACGGAGGAACGGGGAAGGCTTTCCAGAGGAAGTGCAGGCCACGCTGGGGCCTGTGGATCTAGCATCACAGGGCTGCGTTAAACCACAATCATTTTCTCTTTTACCTTCATCTTTTCTAGTTCTTGAAGTCTTTCATCTAGTTGTTCTTGCAGGGCTTCTTTTTCACTGGTTAACAGCATACATTGTTCCTTATGCGACCGAATGGTTTCCTTACAGCGCTGCAGTAGATTCTCTTGACGCTTAACCCTTTGCTGAAGTATTTCCAGTGTTTTAGCAGAAGCTCCATCTCCCACTATTAATAAAGCAGCATAAGCAGGGGCAGTCAGTGAGGAATCTAAGGGCTCCCTGGGAACAGCTACTCCATTAGTGCACAGGACTGTATTCTCATTCCAACACTCTGTTATACTCTGAGCCAGATTGAGAAGAGAGGGGTGCCCTTCCAAACCTCTACTCTGCCACTATTTGTGTGATCTGCAGCTGAAGAAGCTACGTAGTACATTCACCTCTTCTTCTGTGGTTCAACCCCAACCCAAATGGCACACAACACTCAAGAGTTAACTAATGTTAACTGAATCCACCCTCCTTCAAAGACAGTTTGATGACCTCTTTTGCTCTTTACAAGTGCCTCCAATGTCTTAGCGCCAATCCCCAAAGGATCACTAACGTATTCCTTCCAAAGTATTCTAATCTCATCCAGAGAGGAGTTCTGGCAAGTACAGCTTTCTCCATCTCCTTACATTTATGACATAGCCCAGAGGTGTTTCAGGAGCCCTTACAGGTTGGTTGCTCAGATAAATGGCTGCTCAACACCTTACTCCAGCACTGGCTGGACCAAAAGTTTATCACAAATCTCTTTGTGATAAAGCTAGTAAATTAAAAATGGGAAGCCTCAAAGAGTAGGGAGGGCTACAATTGGATTTTAAAACATAATTTAACTATTCCTTCTTTTACAATTACAAAGCAAATAATAGGGCAAATATTGGCATCTTTGATTGTAGAAATACGTAAGCAATAATACTTAAAAACTAAAAGAAACAAATAATGACAAAGAGCATATTCCTTAATCTTGAACACACTTAACATTTTTCTATGAAATCTAGCTACTGCTATCAGTAAAACAGCATAATATAATGAATTTCAATTACAATGAAAATGTGGTGCTACTCACAAACTTTCAAGTGTCAAAACAATTACTCACTTTCTCCTGGAAAACAATAAACAAAGAGCCAAAAAAACATCAAAACTCTTGCATCTGCTAAAAAACAGGTCCAAAATGGAGGCTTAAGCTAAGCCTCGCATCACCAAACGGAGACTTAATTACAGTTTCAGCCTCTCCCAGAAATGGAATCTGAAACCAGTGCATCAGGAATCACCTGGTCAACACTAGGGAGGTCACATGCCTGACAGACCCCTGCATCCCCTAAAGGAAAGGGACCTTGTCACAACCAATCTACTTTTTGCTACTGTAACTTCCTTGTCCCACTCCCTTCTGCTTATGAAAGTCTTTCATTTTGTACAGCTCCCAAGAGCTCTTTTCTATCTGCTAGAAGGGGTACTGCCTGATTCATGAGTGGTCTAATTAAGTCAATAAGATCTTTAAAATTGACTCAGTTGAATCTTTCTGGAAATATTAGGGTCAGGGACACTTTAGTTCTACCTCAGTCCATGTCTACTATTTCCTGCCCTAGAATCTCTCACCATCCTCCTCTAGTTTTTAACCTAACCTTCTGACAAGCTGAAGCTTACCTACTGGCTCTACATCACCATCTGTGTTCTCTTTAGTGACGCCTTCAGCCTCTGGTTCCATCTGCGAGAGTGGTTTTGGTAAATCAGCATTCATCGGGCCATTTCGTAACCGCTGTTTCAGCAAAGAAACCTAAAAGAAAAAATGTCCTTCATTAGAAAAAAACCAAGAGAAACTTTGGCAGTAGTGCTTTCCTTGAAACAGAGAAGGAATAGAGTAAAAGATACCCTTTTTGCTATAATGGGGGAGGGGGGGAAATCAAAATAAAAAATTTACTCCCAATGCTGCTGATTTTGATATTTGCTATTTTCAATGATATCGTAGCCAGAAAATACAATAAATCAAAAATTATCCTTAAAATTAATTGAGGAAAAGCAAAGAGTTTTAAAAATCGGCCATTTTGTGACTTCCCTGGTGGTCCAGTGGTTAAGAATCTGCCTTCTAATGCAGGGGACGCGGGTTCGATCCCTGGTAAGGGAACTAAGATCCCACATGCCGCAGGGCAACTAAGCCCACAAGCTGTGGAGCCAACGAGCCCAACTAGAGAGAAGCTCGCACGTCACAACGAAAGATCCTGCGTGCTGCAATGAAGTCCCGCACGCCGCAACTAAGACTCGATGCAGCCAAATAAATAAATAAATATTTTTAAAGTCCATTTTTTAAACATCTGGAACCTATCAGATATCCCATCAAAACCGCTTTATTTTTCTTTATCCAAAAATTCCACACTTCTTTTTTTACCTGAGTCTGAAGGACACTGATATACTGATCTTTTTCCTCTAAAGATGCATCAAACTCCTCTTGGAGATGTTTTTTTGCTTGCTGGTCCATTTGGAGCTCCTAAAATGTAAAGGATTCATAAGCAGTTTTCATTATAAAACAAAAAATACAAACCTGAAATTTTCAAAGTTTAAAAACTGATCAATCCAGATTTGCATTACTCTTAAGGTAAGTTATCAGCAACAATAATTAAAGAATAATCAGCATTTAAAACATTAGTACTTACCCCAACAAATAATTCTGTTCCTTAAAGAATATGAAAATCCAAGAAGCAAAAGTATACTTATAGATCTGTAATCACTGCTGAATTGATCATTATGTAAAGAGGATTAAAAAATTAGTTACTTAAGATAAAGGTAAAATTTTATCCTACTTTAAGACATCTTACTGTTTGTGCTCTTATATTCACTTGATCTAAAACTGAATTGTTATATACTAAATAGATAATCAATAGAACCTTCCTCCTCCCAATACATGAAAGTGATCAACAGTCAAAATCAGAGGCCTCCTCAAATGAAAAGGTTGACCTAGTTGATCACCAAACAGTGAAATTTCAACTTCCTTACATGCTGCTTTCCTTAAGTCATTAATGAGCCTCCCTAACTAAATCCAATGGTCTTTACCTCTCCACTATACCAGTCACTAATCATCACCTCCTCAAGTGAGGTACCTGCTTTCTACGGCTTCAGGGCTCCTACCTATATTCCTGTCTCTCAGAGTTTCCACTGTGCCCTTCACTGATTCTCTCGGCAATTATCCCTCTAGGCTCAGTTCTGTGTCCTCAGGACTTCTCCCTTACACTTGCTCCATTAGAATGTTGCAGAATAACACCTGGAACATAGTGGATATCCCATCAAAACCCCACAATTTTTCTGGGATTCCTACTTTTCTAATTCTCTAAGCTCAAAATATTCAAAGTCACATTTTACTTATCTTTTGTTGACCTCTGCATATAACCAAATTCTTTCATTACTTTCTCTACAATGTTTAGGTCCTTTTTCCACATCCAAAACCATAATCCCAATCTCTAATAATTTTGATGATTAATTTCCTTTAGTAGCCTTCTAGAGAGAATTCTTACCTCAAGTCTACCTCTGATTTAATCCATCCCTCACACATTTGCTAGAAAACTTTCCTCAAACACTACTTTCAAGGACTTATAAGCAATGCCTTCTTCTTGAATTGTTTCAAACTTACTAATTCTCAAAACACTGAGGTATTAACTGTCCTCTACTCTTCCCCACACCCACATGGCCCCAAGATCTCAGCACATTTACTATTCCTCTCACTACAGACTCCTGGCTTGACCTCCCCCAGCAGTAGGAGTCTCCAAATACTGGTCTTCAGATCAAGACATGTTTTTCTTAGATCCAAATTTCTTTCATCTGAACAACTGTACTTTATTCTGAGACTGTGTCCTTCCTAACTTTTTTTTATTATTAAAAAAAAACTTTCTTGCATGAAATAATGACAATAAAAGAATCTGGTTCCTTATTCTCAATGTCCTCACTTGAAAAAAATAAAAGTAGCCTCATGACAAGTCTCCTTTCCCCCATTTCTGGAAGGAACTGGAAGGTAATTAATTTCTCAGTCCCTGAAATCCAAAAGTCTGGAAAGCACTGTTCCCCCACCCATGACTCTGCACAGGTCAATTCTCTAGTAAGGACCAGCTGCACATCTCCTTAATAGCAATGCAGTCCTTTACTTTCTTTACAATTCATTTCTTCCAAATAATTTTCTACATTCTACCATACTAGACTCTGTTACATGGCATCCCTACCAGCCCACAAAAACTTCTCAATTTATATTATGATTTTCAGGTTTTGAACGTTTTCATCTCCTCATCTTAGGGTAAGAAGTCCTTGGATACAACAAAAGCATCTTTTATTTTTGACCTTGCCTCACGACTTGCAGGACCTCAGTTCCCCAACCAGGAATTGAACCCAGGCCATGGCAGTGAGAGCACTGAATCCTAACCACTAGACCACCAGGGAATTCCCCAGAAACATCTTTTAATCATGTCCCCTTCTCCCTCCTCCTGCTACATTAGACTATTCAACCAATAAGTACTCCATAAACAATAAAGACCACAGTTATAAAGGAACTTAAGAACTGTCAACTTATATCCTGACTACAGCCCACAGGCTGGCTAGCCAGCTGTCCAACACCACCATGATAGAGATCTCACTAGCTCCAGAACTAGACCCTAGTATCTGGGGTTACCTTCCACTTTCAGGAAGTTCTGATTAGACCCTTGGGGCCACTGAGAACAAATCTAGGGTGTGAAGTAAAGGGAACCCTCTTGCACTGCTGGTGGGAATGTAAATTGCTACAGCCACTATGGAAGACAGTACGGAGGGTCCTTAAAAAACTAAAAACAGAACTACCATATGACCCAGCAATCCCACTACTGGGCATATACCCTTAGAAAACCATAGTTCAAAAAGAATCATGTACCACAATGTTCACTGCAGCACTATTTACAATAGCCAGGACATAGAAGCAACCTAAGTGTCCATCAACAGATGAGTGGATAAAGAAGATGTGGCATATACATATATACAATGGAATACTACTCAGCCATAAAAAGAAACGAAATTGAGTTATTTGTAGTGAGGTGGATGGACCTAGAGTCTGTCATACAGAGTGAGGTAAGTCAGAAAGAGAAAAACAAATACCGTATGCTAACATACATATGGAATCTAAAAAAAAAAAAATGATTCTGATGAATCTAGGGGCAGGACAGGAATAAAGACACAGATGTAGAGAATGGATTTGAGGACACGAGGAGGGGGAAGGGTAAGCTGGGACGAAGTAAGAGAGTAGCATAGACATATATACACTACGTGTAAATGTGAAATAGACAGCTAGTGGGAAGCAGTTGCATGGCACAGGGAGATCAGCTCAGTGCTTTGCGACCACCTAGAGGGGTGGGATAGGGAGGGTGGGAAGGAGACGCAAGAGGGAGGAGATATGGGGATGTACGTATGCATATAGCTGATTCACTTTGTTATACAGCAGAAACTAACACAACACTGTAAAGCAATTATACACCAATAAAGATGTTAAAAAAAAACAACTAGGTCTGCCTGTAATTCCACCAACAGATGTCAGGAAAACCACACAAATAAAAACTATAAGAATTGATCCCTGTTCTTGTAGCTTGGACTGGTTAATTTTCACTGTAACTAATGTAGTAGATATGAAACTATCCAAATACATACAATAGTTCTGATAAATATGAGAGATTTAGTTACTCTTCTCAAAGTACTAGTGACAACTTACCTCTCTTAACTCTCCAATCCTCCGAAGTGCTTTATCCTGACTCTGACTTAATATACCCTTTAATTTAAAAGGAAAAAGAAGCTGGTTCAAACAACCACATGACATAGTAGTGAAAAGCAAGTTTAAAAGATCACAAATCATTGAATTTTATCTCCAACACCCTTTACTTTTGCAACTATGCAACCCAAACTCTCTACTGCCACCTAGTGGTAGAATTATGTAATCTCAAAATAAAAATCCATAAGACAATTCATAGAAACACAAGCAAGGTACTCACAGAATTTAGGAATAAAATGACCTTTTGAGAATGAACTTATGGAATATTAATAGTACAATGGATTAAATGAGAACTACCCCCAATTTATACAGACCACATGTTTAAGAAAATATTAAACTAAAAACTTCATTTGTAATAATCTAATTTTCACACTTGTTATGGACAATTAGAACACTGAATCAGCAATAAGTAACTGGTGTTATCATTCTCAGTTGATTATATTCCAGACCAAAGCCAGAAAATTTAATGTCGTACTCAAAGGAGACTAATATTTATGGCAGATTCGGTATTTTAAAATAATGTACACGGGGAAATTAATTTTACCAAATCTCACTTTACAAATAACTTCCTGGTTCTATAATTAGTGTCTTCAGTCACCAGAAGAGCTATAATACCTTCTTCTCTCCACACACTTAACCAAGGGCTTTACAAGCAGCAGCCTCAGGAAACAGAGAGGATGCTTATTTCTGGACCCTGATATAATAAGAAACAGAGATCTCTGCAGGTATTTAAAAAGTAGAAGGGAAAGCTTCGAAGTTGTACGTCTCTTTACCACTAAAACAAAGATGCACCCTGCACACTGGCACACCAGGAATGATGCTTGAAAGAGGCAAACATGCCTTAAATCCAAACCTCTTACACACTGCAGGGATCCAGAACTCAAGGAAGCCCATCCCTACCAGAGGTTAAATATCTGAGATTTCTCAATCATTCTCTTTATCAAAATCCCCAATGGTAAGACAGCTGAAATACTCTGGTCATATGAAGAGTTATTAAAAGTGAGTGTTAGAACTATCTTATTAAAAGATCCTTTCTATTTTTAAAATTATATATGAATCAATATAACAGCCAACAAATCACTTACCTGTAGCTTTTTCTTCTCTCTCTGAAGAGTCTGATAAGCTATAACAAGCTAAAATAAAGAAAAAGTCACTAATAACATCAGTCATTCCTACATAAATGCAATTAATTATTCTAAACTCTGCTAAAACATCTCATTATGAAAGTCAGAAAATAAATCAAAGCAATCCTTTTATAGACAATTCAACCTAATTAGATGTATATGCAGTTGAAACTAAATAACATAGGAAATGTATTTCTAAAATATAAAATGTACTGACTCTATAAAGAAAGATATTAAATCTCCATTTGATTTCACCTTACATACACACACACCCCTCTTTAAATTTCAGTACCTAATTTATAGGTGGGGATTAGAGACAACTTGCTTAAAGGTTACTCAAACTGTGGTCACATATCAATATCATTAGCAAAAGCATCACCTGGGAGCCTGCTAGAAACAGAAATTCTTGGGCCCCACCCCAAACTAACTGAATGAGAAGCAGAGGGAGGGCGGAGGCAACAATGTGTGTTTTGACTAGCTCCTCAGGTGATTTTTTGCTTTGGGCTGTAATAGACCATGTAACTGATCTCTAAAAGTTTCTCTGGTGTAGGACCTGTGACCGTGGCTCTATGAAAATCTGAGGGAAGCAACTCACAACCAACAGAGGAAAACTGCTATGTCAGGTTCTAAAGAGATATTTAACCATTTAACCTAAAAATGATATTTAAACATTCGAGCAAAACTTGATGAAATTACAGAGTAATAAACCTTTACAACTATAAATTATATAGCATTTCTCATCGGAAGGCTAAGCACATGGCTCCACCGCATTATTTGGACCCACTTTAGAGGTGCTAGTGGGCTCTGAAGAGACAGGTTGCAGCTTCAGGAGAAAGCACTCCCGATTCTGGCCTTGCCATTTTCCTTGGAAGGCTGCTGTGTGCCCTCGAATGTGTCTACTGATGTTTTGAGTCAAGAGGCAGGCAGCAATGGAAGGCGAGTCCAGTGATAGGGATAAGGATGTAAAAAACCAAAATTCGGCCTTAAACCAGGATCTTCCCCTTCTTATTACTTAAGACCAGTTAGGAAACCGGTACTCAAGGTGGGGGTGAGGGGTGGGGGGAGGAGTGGGAGTGGAAGAGTAACACAACAATCAGATGGCACTTACAGCACTACCATCCTAGGTACCTACAGTAGCAAGGAAAGGTGGAGACAAAGACGATGGGCTCTTTCCATCCCTAAAAAGCCGCACAGCTTTACCTGAGGTAGTACAGAAGAGCGGAAACAACCAGAAAGACCTAGAATCAATGCAGAGTCTGTCAACTGCTACCTGTGTGACTATAAGCAAGTTACTTAATCTCTATGAGTAACTCTCTATGAGTCCTTAATCTCTATTCTGCAAAACAGAGCTAATAAATAGCTACTTCACAGAGATGGTGCAAAATTTAATGGCACCATAAACATAAAATGCATAGTGTCTTGTACATTTAAATACTAACTATACGGCTGCCCAAGCTTCAAACTTAAAAGCCATGGGTTAGTGAAAATAACATAAATCTAAACAAACAAATTCAGGACCATTATTAACTTTGACAGAAATAAATTTTTTTTTAAAAATTTAAAGAAAAAAGTTGCCAGATTCCACATGTGCCTTATGAGATACATGGCCTTAATGCCCTGTGTACATCTCTGGGTTCCAGCTAGCCAACAGATTTTAACCTAATAATTCCTTCCTATTTTGTCAGCACTTTGTACTTTTTTTTTTCTTATTAATACAGTATTCATTTGTCTTCCCTCTGTCAAACACTGAGCCAAAAAAAAAATGGGGAGGTACAGGAAAAGGAACATACAGGGCAGACGAGACACAAGAGAAAGAACTATGGGAGGTGGAGACGGCTCCTTCACATGGCGAAGAGGATGAGAAAGGCCAACATCAGGCAAAAGAGCCCCATGGCTACCGAGAGTGCAGAAGCCCAGAATGGCACAGACGAAGAGCTGTTGCTTCAGAGAAGGGTTCCTGGCATAACCAATGATGAGACTACCAAACACAGTCCCAATTCCAGCCCCAGAGCCAGCCACCCCTACTGTGGCAGCCCCAGCTCCAATGAATTTGGTTTCCGTGTCAATGTCCCTTGAAATGGCACTGGTTTGGAAGCTGTGGCTAGGAATAAGTGAGGTGGTCAGGGGACTCGGGGCTGCCAAGCTGCTGTGGCTCTCATCTGTCAGTGTCTCCTATTGTTTCAGCATCACTGTAGACAGTGATCAGCTCAGTAGTGCAGAGGTTCTCTCGATCAAGGAGGAGGTGGAGACAAACTTGGCACAAGCGTACGTTTTCAGATGAGAGGCCACGGCAGGAGAGCTGGCCCCAGTGCGGAGAAGACAAAGAGGGGAGCACTTTGTACTTTTAAAAAGATATTTTATATATTTCATCTAGGAGTTTTTTTGGTTGTTTTTGGCTGCAGGGTAAAACTACCCATATTACAGCCAAATTGGAAATAGAAGTAACAGCTAACTTTATACTCTAACCTTGAACTTTATTATTCATTAATTAAAATTAACTACAATGCTGATTTATCAGCATTAAGACAATAAAACATTATGGGTTTTTTTTTTTAAATTTTATTTATTTCTGGCTGTTGGGTCTTCGTTGCTGTGCTCGGACTTTCTCTAGTTGCAGCGAGTGGGGGCTACTCTTCGTTGCGGTGCACGGGCTTCTCTTGTTGTGGAGCACGGGCTCTAGGCATGCGGGCTTCAGTAGTTGTAGCACGCGAGCTCAGTAGTTGTGGCTCGCAGGCTCTAGAGCACAGGCTCAGTAGCTGTGGTGCACGGGCCCAGCTGCTCCGCGGCACGTGGGATCTTCCCAGACCAGGGCTCAAACAACCATCCCCTGCACTGGCAGGAGGATTGTTAACCACTGCGCCACCAGAGAAGCCCATGGGGTTTTTTTGGTTTTTGTTTTTTTAAAAAAGGAAGCCACGGGCAACTTTGTCCAGAAAGGCTTTCCGGAGAAAGAACATTTTAACTGCACAGGACAGCAAGGGCAACTAATACAATCAGCCCAAAGGGAAGGTGCCATGTTTCTAAAGGAACGAAAGGAGTGAAGGAGCAGCACCACTTCCTTCCTCTTAGACCAAACATTGTCAAGGGATCCAGCAGTTAAAAGATTCACTTGAGGCAAATTGTAAATGTAGGTCCAATGAGAATGCACCAAATGTGCACATATCTGGGGTCAGAAATAATGGAATCTGGTTGGCAGAAGAGGTCATTTTGGAGCCACAACACTTAGAAGATGAACAAGGGAAGGGATGTGAGGAGGAAAGACAATGAACTCTGAGCTGAGTGTCCAAGCAACCCTGGAGAGAGGGGCACAGAATGTGAGAATCAAAAGGCTACGGGCAACAATCTGCTCCAAAATTTTACTAAGAGTATTGTCAAAGGGCCTCAGTACCACTGAAGGTCTTTAATTAGATATTTCCACAAACTATCCCCCATCAGTATCCAGCGTAGCCAGGGAATTGACAGTTCAGCCAATGACAGGCATAAAGGCCAGAGAGTAATATGAATTAGAGAATACGGGGAGGAACTTTTCATACCAACAAAAAAGTCACGCTCCTACCTCAGAACATTTTCCTTTGTAGCCATTCAACCTTCGTTCCATTCTTCGCAACCACTGGATCAAATGTTCTTTGCTGAGACTGTCTAAATTCCCTAGTGAATCTTCGGTCTCACTCTCCATATCAGAGGGTGGATCAAAGGTGGCAGCAGAAGAGTCCAGGTCAAGTCGATTCAGGGACTCTCTAGAAGACGTTTGTACCAAAGACTCTTTAGAGGAAGATCGGAATAGAGATTCCTTCATTGGACTCCGAAACAAAGACTCAACGGAAGGCACCCGGAGTTGGAGCTTCTGTGCAAAAGACTGCACGTCACCTGACTGCAACCAAAACGCATCAGAACATGTGGGTTAAAATACATATTTAGACTTCTATAATTCCCTAATCACCAGCAATAATCTATAGAAAGCTAACACATTTAATTTATATTCCTGACATTTTACACAATACACTGTTTTCTGAAAAACAAGAGACACCTGTTTATTTGTGAAAAGGCGCTGGACCTACAGTCAGAGGACTGGGGTGTAGGTCCCAGGTCTGTCACCAAGCAGTGGAATGACCTTCACTAAGTCACTTCCCTTCAGTTTGCACATCTGTAAAAAGAAGGAAGCCATACTTTCCCAGCCAACCTCACAGGTGTGCTGTGAGATCTGTCCACTAAACTGTAAGACCCTTGGAGGCAGTGGTCATCTATACCACCACTATACACCCAGTGCCTAAAATGTGGGTATGTACTGTGAAGTGTGTGGCTGCATCTGGAGTCTGCATGAAGGCCTGCGCAGATTCCTCATCACTCTTCTCGGGCAGAGGGTAATGTTTAGTGAACCCATTTTGCTCAATAACAGAATGCCAGGCAGAGCTGACTAGGGATATCTAACTCTGCTCTAATTACCACTGTCTACCGGCAATAAAAATAAGCATAAAAAAATCACGGAGGACCATTAAAAAGTCTGAGCTAGAGTCCCTCTACATGGATCAGTAAGTCTGATGTTAGAAACAGTGATAAGCAAGAGCTGTTCTCTTAATTAGAATATTAATATTAATAATGATGCATTATTTTGAACAACAGCAATGGAAAATAATATAATTCAATAAACTGCATTATTGTAAGCTGCATTTTTTTGTTCACGTGACAGCAGTCAGTATTTCAGGTGTTTCCTAGAAACTCATTCTCATTAGTGCAATAGGGTCACTGCAAGATCTCAAAGATGCCAGGAATGAAATGCTCAGGGGAGACTGAGGTCATGTATAGGCAAAGATTACAGGAAAACAAAAAGATTCTCTTTAATATACAAGAAAAAAAAAAATCAGACCAGGAATACTTTACTCATAGATTTTAGAGATTTAATAATAGTATTTGGCAAGGTGGGAGTAAGAGGGGCCCACCCCCTGCATACGCACAGATTTATCACAGGACGTTCATGACAGTAAAAAGTGGTAACAACCCAAATGTTCACCACTAGAGGATACATTATATAAACCACAATGTATGTAACAAGGTTCAAGACATACTATTAATGGGAAAACTCAGGTTATAAAATAACACATACACTGTGAACTCATTTTGATTTAACGTAGTTACATATACTTATGAATTTGTATGCATGTTTACATAAACACCCTTAGAATCAGGTTGTTAAAGGACAAACACCAAAAGTTAACAGTGAGTGGGTCTGGGTGGTAAGATTTTAGATGATTTTTATGTTCATTTTTCTATTCTCCTGTACTTTCCAAATTTTTTTTTTCATAATGTGCAAGTTTTACCTTTATACTGGGGTGGGGTAGAGAAAGTCTTAAGGGAGAGGAGGGACCCTCATGCTCAAAAACTTGAAGAACCACTTTACCGCTATTCCATTACCATCCGCTTCTGACCCATGCAAAAAGTGCTTTTCAGCTCTTACAGACAATCTCCTTGTAAATTGCCTTAGGACAAACAAGTGAGGTAAGTTTGAATAACACTAGAAACAGTTGTTATTTTAGGGTGAGCCAGGAGGTAATGAAAAATTTCAAAGACATGTATTTGCAGAAGCTCATAAACTGAGAAACTGTCACATCTACTCTGCTTGGGAGGTTTTTTTGTTTTGTTTTGTTTTTTTGCGGTAAGCGGGCCTCTCACTGTTGTGGCCTCTCCTGTTGCGGCTCCGGACGCGCAGGCCCAGCAGCCATGGCTCACGGGCCCAGCTGCTCCGCAGCATGTGGGATCTTCCGGGGCACAAACCTGTGTCCCCTGCATCGGCAGGCGGACTCTCAACCACTGCGCCACCAGGGAAGCCCTGCTTGGGAGTTTGAGTGTTGTGATTCAGCCTATGGGCTGCTGAGTAAGGCTGCCTAAGTTTAAATCCCAGCTCCACCACGATGTTCATGACACAGACCAAGTTACTTAACCTCACTAGTCTTGTTTCCCCCTCTCTAAAATGGGGGTGATAAAAATAATAATGATGGTAATAATAATACCACCCACCTCATATGGATGCCACAAGGACTGAATGAGTTAATATGTACATGCAAATTGCTTACAATGCAGCAAATACTCAATAAACATTAACAATTATCATTATTATTAAAGAAAGAAGACTAAAACAAAACAAAAGACAAACTTACAAATAAGAATGTTATACGCAAGCTTATGTGGCAGACTCTTCTGGTTATAAGATGCAGTAGCTAAGAGCACAGGCTCTGCAGCCAGGCTTCTTGGGCTCAAGTCTCCAGCAATATGACCTTGGGCAAGTTACATAGCCCCTCTGTGCCTCTGTTTCTTCATAAGTTAATTGGGGAAAACAACAGCACTCACCTCGTAGGGCGCTTGTGAGGAGTACTAACTACATTAATACATGTGAAGCACTTAGCATCATGACTGGCTTGAGCTAAACAATCAACAGTATCTATCACCTGATATCCAATCCTCCCTTCTTCCTTTCCACCAGATGCCAGTTTCATGCAGGGTGACAATACAGCCAGGTTAAAACATTCACCTTCTCAAATACAAATAAAAACCATAATGAGATACTACTACATATCCACAAGGATAGCTAAAATTAAAACTATGGAAAATTCCAAGTATTGGTGAGGATGTGGAACACTCCATTTCAGAAAAGTACCAGTATTTACTAAAACTAAACACACACGTACTCTCCAGACCAGCAATTTCACTACTAAGTATATACACAATAGAAATGTATACATATGTTCAACAAAAGATATACGCTAGAAAGTTTATAGCAGCACTGTTTAAAATAGCGCCAAACCTGAAACCACTGCTGATGCCTATCAATAACAGATGGGATAAGTCAACTGTCATCTGCTCACTAACAGAATACTAGACAGCAATGAGAATTAAAGATTTATAGCCACAAGCAAGAATATAGATGAATCTCACTAACACTAACAGAGTTATTAAGCAAAAGAAGCCAGACACAAAAGAATAACCACTAGTGATTCCATTTACATAAAGTCAGAAACAGGCAAAATTAATCTATAGAGTTAGAAGTCAGGATAGTGGTTACCCCTGGTAGGGGGAGGTGAGAGCAGAGAGCACAAGGGAGCACAAGGGCTTCTGGCGTGCTGGTAATTTCTGTTTCTTGATTTTGGGTGCTGGTTACAAAGTTGTGTTTGGTTTGTGAAAATTCAGTAAATTGTACAAGGAATACATGATACTTTTCTGTATACATTATTACATTGTGATATTACATTTCAATTAAAGGATTTTTTTAAGTTAGCTTTTCCCAGACTCTGTTTCAGCCAGGAGGGGGCCCTGTGCCTAAGTTCAGCCAATAATGTAAACTATAAGTGGGAATCTAAAGGATGGAACCTTCGGGAGTTCCCTGGTGGTCCAGGGGTTAGGACTCCATGCTTTTCAGTGCTGGGGCCCGGGTTCAATCCCTGGTCGGGGAACTAAGATCCCACAAGCTGCGTGGTGTGGCCCAAAAAAAAAATGGATGGAACCTTCTAGGAGAGATATTATTTTCCTGATAAAAAGGAATATATATGCCTTTTGTCCTGTCAACAATGGAGATGCAATTCCTGGAGGCCAAACTTGTAACTGTGAGGGTGAAAGGCAGTGGGAAGGATGAGAAGGTAAAGGAGGGGGGGACAAGAAGCCAAACGGAGAAGGGT
Source organism: Monodon monoceros (assembly GCF_005190385.1). Lineage (NCBI taxonomy): Eukaryota > Metazoa > Chordata > Mammalia > Artiodactyla > Monodontidae > Monodon > Monodon monoceros. The sequence goes on along the minus strand of NW_021703780.1, from coordinate 54,755,871 downwards.
CCTTAATGACTGACTGTCTCTAGCCCTTCTGCTATGTGAAAAACTAAACTCCCATTGGCTCCAACTATTGTCAGGTTTCTGGTACCAAAGACATTCACTGATTTATAACTCATTTTTTAAAAAGCTGATGGGGGTTAGAGAAGGAGAAATGTATAAATGAAAATAAATGAACACAGAGTTACTTTTAGCTCCTTTCTGTCTCCCCCACTTTACATTGTTTGCATTCCTCCTTTTTATTTCCCCAACAGTGTCAGACTTTTATCCTCTACCAGCTGGATATCTGTAGCAGCCTTCTGTTCTCTTGCCTCAAATCTCTTACCTACCAATCTGCCCCTGCCACATGGTCACCAGGATTGTCTTTCTAAAACATAATTCAGATCATTTCATTCCAATTCCTAAACTGAACTCCCACTAAATATAAAGTTCAAAATCCTTAGCTGATACTCAAGGTTCCCACTTCCCAAGACCCATTTCTCTGTAAAACCACCCCTTCATGTAACAAAAACTTGAGTTCCAACAGGTAACTTCCTGTTCCCTGAATAAATGCATCCTTGTGTGCCTCTGTACTATCACCCAAACTTTCTCTGCGCATGGAAACTCAGACATCCTTCAAAAGTGAGCTCAAGTTTCTGCTCTTCCAGGAAACCTCAGATTTCACCCATCAGAAACAACCCTTCTCAATGGCCTAAGCACTTTACCAGGACCACTACTGGAGCACATACTGCATTCCGACTCACCATTAGTTACTTACTTCCTGATATAACAACTAACTGAATTGTTTATGCCTTAGAACAACTACAGAGACAATACAGCACCGGGGTTAAGACTCAGACTCTGACCAAAACTCCATGATTTGAATCCCAGTTTTACCATTTATTAGCTTTAGGACCTCTTTGTTTCAATTTCCTCATCTATAAATCAACACTACTCTAGTAGGTTGCTATGAGGATTAAATGAGTAAAAGCATTTAAAATAGTGCCTCATATGCAGGAAGCACTAAATACATTTTCTTATCATTATATCTGCCACACACACCCTCATCCCAGACTTTATACTCTCTTAGAACAGAATTCATATTCTCTATCTCTGTAGTCTTGCCTCAGTGCTTTCCACAAAGTAGGTAGTTATTACACATTTGTTCAGCTGAACCTTAACCTGGCAATATGATAATGATGATCTAATGGGAGATCTTCAAATACTCAATGCTTGATCAAAATGATATGTATCACTTTTTACATATAGTATATCTTATTCTAGAAATCATCAAAAAGCATTAATACATAATCAATAACACTCAAGAAGAAAAAAATGAAAACATACATCCACAGGATTTCTACAATAACATTCATGATAGTTTTATTCGTAATAGCAGAAAACTGGAAACAGCCCAGGTGTCCATCAATAGGTAAATAACTGCAGAATATTCATTCAAACGAATCCTACACAGCAATAGAAAGGAACAAACTACTGATAACCACAACATGGATGAAATTTCACAAACATAATGCTGAGTGAAAGAAGTCTTCCATAAAAGAGCACATACTTGTAAGGTCACTTATATAAAGTTCTAAAATAAGCAAAACTAATGTGTTGTATGGTGGAAAAAAATTACAACACATTGCCTCTGAAAGGGAAGACCATAAGGGAACTTTCTGGTGTGTTGATAATCTTCTATAACCTGTGCATGGGTTTGGCACATACATTTGTCAAATGTATGTGTCGATGTACAAATCAGTCAATGTACATTTGAGGTTTGTATATTTCATTTTATATAAAATTCACTTCAAAATAGAAATTACAAACACTGAACTCTAGATAATGATATACATACTAAAACATTAGTACTGTGGCCTGCGACTTACTCTGAAAGGCATCAGAAAAATAAAATGGATTGAGGGACGAATAGAGGAATGAATATATGGACAGATTTGTGATTTTAAAAAAAAAAAGTACAGGACTTCCCTGGTGGTCCCTGGTGGTTAAGACTCTGAGCTTCCACTGCAGGGGGCATGGGTTCAATCCCTGGACAGGGAAGTTCCATGTGCTGTGCAGTGCAGCCAAAAAAAAAGGAAAAAGAAAAGAAAAGTAAAATAGCAATGATAGAATCTAGGTGGTAGGTATACACATGTTCACTTTATAAAGTTCTTTCAACTTTTCTGTATGACTGAAATTTTTCATAACTGTTGAAAATAAAATTAAAAGCAGTATTCAAAAAATGGCAACAGAAATTTCAAAATTTAACTACACTACTATAATTTCTCCTTTTTAAAAAATTCATAGGGAGTCCCCTGGTGGTCCAGTGGTAAAGAATCCGCCTCCCAATGCAGAAGATGCAGGTTTGATCCCTGGTCGGGGAAGTAAGATCCTACACGCCACAGGGCAACTAAGCTCGCGTGCCACAACTACTGAGCTCGTGTGCCTCAAGGAGACAGCCCATGTGCCACAAACTACAGAGCCCACGTGCTCTGGAGCCCATGTGCCACAACTAGAGAGAGAAAAAACCCACACGCCACAACTAGAGAGAAGTCTGCGTGCCACAACTAAGACCCGAAGCAGCCAAATATTAAAATAAATAAATACATTTTAAAAATTGACAGAGGTTGACTTGCTTTTAAAAAAAAATCATAAATGATTTTCAAAACCAGACTTTTTCATATAGTTAAAAAAAATAATAGCATATGAGAATGGTCATTTAAATCCCTATGATTTGCTCTATTCAATTTAAAAAAATTCTGTTGTTACTTTTTATTGTTTTTACTGAAGTATAGTTGACTTACAATGTTATGTTCATTTCAGGCATAAAACATAGTAATTCGATATTTTTATAGATTATACACCAAAGTTATTACAATATTACTGACTATATTCCCTGTGCTGTACATTACATCCCTGTAACTTATTTATTTTATAGCTGGAAGTTTGTACCTCTCAATCCCCTTCACCTATATCGCCATCCTCCCCACCCTCCTCAGCTCCAGCAACCACTAGTTTATTCTCATTTTGTTTTAACAGCATATAAACTTAAATGAGGCAATACATGGCAAAAAATTATAGTGGGGTAGACTGATGTTTTTGTCTATCTATGATAATCCCACTATCAATAACTAGCCACTGGTCTTTGGGCAAATAATTTAAAGTTTCATGCTTGATAGCTCATCTATACAATAAGAGGGTAATACTAGATCCTAGATTCATCCTAAACTGCTAAAACACTAAAACTGTGATCCAATAAAACTAGTTCACAGCTTCTCAGATAAGGATGAATGCTCATACATACCTGTTTTGCAAAATATATTTTTCTCTATTACATGGTGGTATACACTAATTATTTTCAAATATCTGAGTTTTGTAAGTCTGTTTGAGGTAAAATGTCAACTACCTGCATTCCTTTGGAAATGAATGAATAATCATTTTGATTAGCTGAATTTTATGTACTGCATTAAATAATTTAAGAGTTAACTATTTAACAGAAATTTTTCTGAGACAGGTATACTGCACTTTTCTGCCTTCTTAAATAAGGACAGTGAGTAACCCTTTTTAATGACATCCCCACCACAATCATTACACTGTGTGCCAAACTCTATTGGTTTACAGAGGATGTTCTACCCAGTAGTAAGGGGGTCACGGGCAGCTACACTTTATAAACTCTTGGGCTTGCTTTTCACCACCTCTTCTACCTTGGTATCAACTCTGATTTCCTGCTGCCCAACCACAGTAAGCATTCTACCCACTTTGGGGATACCCCCTGTTCCTAATTTGCTAACAACAACCAACAACCAACTTGTCAGAAATTTGTATAAAAGTAAAAAACAGTCTCTGAGTGAAGGTGTCTCCTTGTTATGAGAATTAAATGAGATCATATACATAAAATGCTTAACAATGCCTGACACACAGTAAACTTAATAAACACAATTAACTTCCTGAATATCACCCATGTTCATTCTTCACCTTAATTAAACTTAAATCTCTCCTGAATTTGATCATAAAGCTGGTTATCTAATTAATTCTAATTAATATTCCTTCAAGATCACTGGATCTGTCCAGTACCATTTAAATTGGTGCCTCCCAATATTTTACCCCTACCTCAAGGCACTAATAGAGAATGATTTATCTGTAGAGGACTTAGGGGATGCTGCTCAAAGCCCAGGGACGTGGACTATGCCCAGAGCCTGGCCGGCCTCCCTGAAAAGAATGAGACTCTCAGCTCACAGGTAACCTTTTCATGGAGTTTGGAAAGCTAGACAATACTTTAGAATGTTTAATCTACATGATTTAGTTCAGAAATTGCCCATGTTCCTGCTCCAGGTTCACAGAATCAGAAATGTTATTGCTCTACACAGAGACTGTTGAGAACAGCCAGGTTAATGATAATAATAATCACTAAAGCCAAAGAAAATAAATGTTCATCTCAGACACTGCTATCATTAAGATTTTTTTTAATGAATTTCTTTCTTTCTTTCTTTTTTGGAAGGAGTCAAAAGAATGTTACATGAGCCCCACTCTCCAAATAACTTTTTAAAATCAAAGATAAACTAAATTCTCTAGTAGTAAGATATTCTGCATTAGAACAAACTTTAAAAGAAATCCCATTTTCTTCACATCTCCCTTCTAGAATATGTAACTCAACATGTCTTTCAAAATGACTTACTCCATAATCTTTTACTATAAAATCAGTCTTTTTTCCCGAAGTTTTCTCTTCAGTGCCATTAGTTTTTTAAATGAGTAATAATGGAATCTTACATGACTGGTATATATATATACATGTATTGCTTTCATTTTAAACTTTTTCCAAGAAACCATCAAGAAACCTGGATTTACCATAGACATTGTATCAATGTTCAGACATCACTGTTTCAATGTAAAGTCAAATGCTAATAATACTGATTGACTGACATCCTGAAATGACTTGCTATTTCTTTTACATAACATTAATAACGGACCTGAGGAGTTGTGGGTTCACTTCCATTAACACTGTCGGGAGATTTCATGCCTTGGATAGATGCATTCTAAGAAAAAGAAAGAAACATTGTAAAGAAAGGATCAGAAAACTAAAATTTTAAAACTGTTAAGAACAAAGAAAGGCCAAGTACCAAAACCTATTAGATACATTTATCTGTTAAACAAAATTAGTAATTGTTCACTTATTAGAATTTTTCATGCAAGGCAAAACTAGTATGGTAAGTATTTTAGAAAATTCATTTTGCTATAATATCTGTAACCAAATAGCAAAGATTAGTATGCAGCCAAATTTATTTCAAGCTAATCACATACCTCTCCCCATTACAATCTCCCCAGCTTTTTCCCTCAATATGAAATTAACATCAGGGATTCAATTAGCAAAACTCATTCAAGTAGAAAACTATCCAGAAAAAGTAACGTCAATTGTTCCTTACAGTAAAATAATATTTAAAGTTATTTGGGCTAAGCTCTGAAAAATATCTTAGCAACAAGAAATGGAAATGCCTCATTCATTTGCAGCCAGCAGTCTAAATGAAATTGTTATGACAATTTTCAGAAAAACTTATAATTAAAAATAATTTCTTCCACATATGAAAGCTTTTTGTTTTCTTTTGTTGGTATGACAAATGCTCCAAGTTACACAACATTCTACTGACTATATCATACCAGCATGAGTTCCATAATGGATGATATTCTTCGAGATTCGAAATTCTACATTGCATTCATAATATACTAAGTGTCTAACTAAAGTTAAAGCTATAGAAGCAGCTCATGATAAAATAACTTCCATGTTTTAAACAAAAGCATTCAACGAAATACTAGCCACTATGTTTCAGTAACTTGAAAGTACATTTCCCCTGCAACTCTAGGGCTAACCAAGAAAGAGTCAAATATATGACTCTTCTTATTCTTAAATACAAGTGGAGAAGGCACTCAGCTTTGCAAAAGTGTTCTCAAATTTTTGAACTCTTATTAGGTATTTGATACTAAGAAATAATTTTAGGTGTGATAAATGTATTGTGGTTATATATTTTTAGTCTTTATCTTTTAGAAATATATACCAAAATACTTAGATAAGATATCTGAAATTTGCTTCAAATAATCCCACAGGAATGGGCAGAGGGTATCTGCATGTGTGGGGAGGGTGGGAGTGGTGTGGTTAGGGAGGTATGGTAATAAGATGGCCATGACTTATTAATTGTTGACACTGGATAATGGATACTGGGGAAGGGGGAAGAAATCTTATGTGACTCATTACTATTTTCACTCTTGCAATACATTTGAATTTTTTCCTCATAAAAGTTTAAATACCTTCTCCCTCTGACATAAAAAGTTATCAAATTTTATCAGTCCAAGACACTTCCTTAAAGTTAAATAGGGGAGAATGGTTGGGGAAACATAGGAATTAACTTTTATCTTCCTGCTCTCTGCCATTTCAAAGAATTAGAAGTCGTATACATGGCATATTATTTGTGTAGCATCATAATTAATGCTTTCCAGCCCTAAAAATATCCTACACTACACACTATAAAATAAAAAAACATACTTCAGAGAAATCAGCAAGTCTCTCTGCCATGCAGTATACCAAAAAGTAAGTTACTGTTAAATTATGGAGAAAGCAAATGAAAGGGCTCCATAAAATATTTAGGTTAGGAAGAAGAGTGGCAAGAGAGTCCATATTCTATTTTAAGTAAATTACTTGACACATGATTGTGGTCCATACAAAAAAAGCTATTCTACAATTGTCTGAAATATCACCCTACCAAACAAACAGCATAACATTTTAAAACTTTTCATCTCTGCATCTATATTTCAATTTACTTGTTATACTATATACCTAAATAAATGCAAGACAGCTAAGGAAAGTATTGGCCTCTGTTACCATGTAAATCTAAGTTAAGAATCTCTAGAAACAAAATTATAGATTTTATCACTACCTGTAATGCCTTCTCCATTTCTGCCCAGCAAATTCTTATTTTTCAACTTTCAAATGCCCCTTATTTTGTGAAGCTTCATATGGCTGGCCTGAGGGGCTAACACATTTCCTATGCCTGTATTTTCTTCTATGAAGACTTAATTCCTTTGCATTGTTAAGTGTATTCTGACATCTTTGTCTCCATACTAAACTATAAACGCTCGGAGGGCAGGAACCCTACATTTTGCCTGACTGTAGTAGAGGCTCAGTAATTGGTTGTTAAATCTTTATACAGTTACTTCCTTCAGTGTAAGGAGACTTCTGAAGGCCTCCCCCAAGAAAGAAGCCTAAAGAACTAGCTCAACACATGTCACTACTCAGTCACCAACACTTTCTCCTGGAGGCAATTCTTAGATAACAGGAAAACATTTCTAAAGTGCATTTAACTTAAAAGTACACACAGGTTCCCTGCCAGATTTGTCTTCAATTATGGTGTTTTGTGTATGTGTGTTTTGTTTGTTTGTTTTTAATTTTCGGCCGCACTGCGTGGCTCACGTGATCTTAGTTCCCCGACCAGGGACCGAACCCCGTGCCCACAGCAGTGAAAGTGCTGAGTCCTAACCACTGGACCGCCAGGGAATTCCCTTCAATTACGTTTTGTTCAGTCTTTCAACAACTACTTTTGACTACTGAGCACTAAGGATACAGCAACTTTTAGAATTTGGGGTAAAGAGAGGCATTTTTCCAAAAACTGAATTAAGGAAAAGTCAGCAATTGGTGAAATAAAATAATGAATTAGACGCTCACTAAATTTTTATTCTGCTATAGGTTATGCTATGGTTTTATGTGAGGAGAAATAAGTTTTTATCTGAACAAAGCAAAATTTAAATAAGATTAATGTAGACTTTCAGCCTACTTAAATTATTTTAAATAGTTCTAAAGCCTCCATTCTAAAATTATTAGCATTTGTCACAGTAGGATAGGCACTCAATACAAATCATTTTATGTTCTAACGGAAGTGGGCCTGAGAGAAGCTCTTTTTTGTTGTGGTTTTTTAAGGCTCTATTACTACTACATGAAGTGTAATATCCTTTTATGTTTTTAAAATAAGTTGGTAAGTTATCTCTAACTGGGACTCCTGTCTCCCTCTCAAACCAGTATTGAAAACAGTGAGGTGTTAGAGACCACTATACCTGAGAGCCAAGCTAAGGCATTATGAGAACTCTGAGCTGCTTCCTTTTCTAATCCCAAGTTTAGAATGTAATATAAGACTGATACTGGCCATATGCAGACCAAGTCTTTACTGGCTGCATGGATAAATACAGAAGTATTCTAACTTCATTACTAGCCACTTAATAAATTAAACCAATTCTCACTGTTTAAAAAAACCCCAATCCCATTTCAGTCGGTGTCCATTCTAACAACAAAAGCATCCTTACTAGGCAATCAAACATCTCTAAGTTTTAATTTGCTAAATTAAGAACTCAGATACTTTATGAAGAAAGTCTACTTTCCCCAAGTGAAATTATCAATATATACAAGATTCAAAATTGTATGAATTCAGTCAGTTGAAAAATAAACAGGTAACTATTTCCTTTCAAATGTTTAATACACAGAAAACTGGTACTCTCCCAAAATAAGATGCAATTACTTGTTACAGTAGACTCCACCTGCCTACTCAATGTTGTTTAATTATGGATTTACATAAAATGCATTTTTCTTTCCTAAAAATGTGAGTCAAGTCTCAAAATATTCTTGGCCTCCTACCAACAGAGATTCCTAGCAATGCATACCACTTTTAGGTAATGAGCAAACATTCCCTAGGGAGAAAACTTAAGAGTTTAGACCAAGTGAAAGTATTCTTCACTACATTAACGAAAACAGTGTTATTTTGTTGCTGTTAAAAAGCTAGCAAAAAACACACCAGCCATCAGAATTCAGCAATCTACTCTCTGATTTTTTAGAGGGAGGTTAGCAACAGGGCACTGAAGATGCTTTGAGAGATGGTAAGTGACAAGCAACGTGAGATGTGCTTCTAGAATTACCAAATTACTTTGCTTCCCCACAAAGGGAATGCAGAAAGCGGTGGAAGGACTCACCACACCGTCAGTCTGGGTTTTAGGCTGCTTGGAGGAATCCAAAGCAAAGATAGTATACTCAGAGAGAAAAGCAGGCTCTGCTATCATCCCGGCTAGGAGCTGTCTCATTCAGTGTAATGAGCAGAGGTATAAAAATAAAACAAAGGATGAAAGACAAATCATAAGGGAATGTTGCAAAGTGTTCTCACCGCACAGCACACACAACACTATAATGGCCTTGTGCTACCACCACTGCTGCCACCCATCACTCCACCCATAGAAATAGTAAGTTGCTGGGAAAGGTCAGGAAGGGAGATGAGGTGAGCTGTTTTGGATCTCAAAACTCAACTTTAAACAACTTGCTTATTGGCATACAAATGATATATGCAACAGGCACCACAGCACACAGCACATCTGGCAATTCAGCATGAGAGCCTATACCAGTAAGAACAATACATGGTAAAGAACACAAAGCCTTAGTATAACAAATATCGAGCCACTCATTTTTATATATTCAAAAAGACAGCATGGAAATTTATGAGGAGTATAAACACATAAAACTTTAAATAATCATTTATTTCTACTTATATACAAATACAGTTTTCTCCAATACACACAGAAGAAACTTTTGAAACAAATTTATAATAAGTTTTAAGGATAAATTCTATTATACTAGGTCTTTTGATATATATTCTCTTCTGAGCTTCAATTTTCTTTCAGAAACTGTATACTATACACCAAAATGCTAGCTATCATGAATTAGATGTATAAGAAATTATAATTAAAATGAACTTTTTCATGGTGGGGGTTACACATACATATGTAATAAAACTGCATAAAACTACACACACACACACACACACACACACACACACACACACACACATATAAAACAGGTGAAATTTGAGTAAGCTCTGTGGATGTCACAGAGGTTACCAATGTCAATTTCCTTGTTTTGATAGGGTACTATAGTTATATAAGATGTTACATTTGGGAGAAACTGGATAAAGGGTACACAGAGCCTCCCTAAAAAGAAATTTTTTAACCTCCCATGAATCTGATTATTTCAAAATAAAAACTTTAAAAAACAAAAGTTTTGAAACATTAATTTAGCAGTTAATGTATGTTATTATATAATATATAATGAAGAATTATGTCATAAAATAAATGTCTGCAAAAGTTTAAAAACTTACACTTTTCATCTCAGTGCTCTAGAGTTATGGATGACTAGAGCCTTCACTAACTCTTCATCTGGTCCTACATTAGAGGCCACCTTACAGATGAGACAAATTTTTTTTTAAAGTCTTTTTTGGTTATGTTAATAACTGGTACTCTTTGGGTAGGATTCAAGAATTGATCTTACACTAAACCCTAAAATTTAGTGTCAGTAGTATACTAAAATACACTAGATGCCTGTTTGGCTCTAGGGTATCATATAGTTTCCACTCCTGCTGAAAATCTTACTCTCCCGGAAACTCAGAAAGGTCATCTTTTGAGTGGATGTTATCTTAAGTTAAATGTTATATAAATTCACTCTTCTTAGGCTTCCAAAGTTAATTTTTGAAATGAAGTCACTCTTCATATCACATAAGGAAATAATTTAAAATTTCACAGTTAAGAGTAGATTTGGGGCTTCCCTCATGGCACAGTGGATAAGAATTCGCCTGTCAATGCAGGGGACACGGGTTCGAGCCCTGGTCCGGGAAGATCCCACATGCCATGGAGCAACTAAGCCTGTGTGCCACAATTACTGAGCCTGCGCTCTAGAGCTTGCGAGTCACAACTACTGAGCCCAAGTGCCACACTACTGAAGCCCGCATGCCTAGAGCCCGTGCTCCACAACAAGAGAAGCCACCACAATGAGGAGCCCGCACACTGCAACGAAGAGTAGCCCCCACTCACCGCAACTAGAGAAAGCCTGCGCGCAGCAACGAAGACCCAACACAGCCAAAAATAAAAATAAATAAAATAAATAAATTTATTTTTTAAAAAAAAGTAGATTTGGAATTTTAAGAGAAAAACACAAAAGCTGTATAGAAACCAGTATAGAAACACATGCTGACCAAACATTTCAAAAGAAGGTGCTACCAAACAACAATTTACATCCCATGCCATAGCCCAAGTGAAAAAGCAAAGTATGTCGAAATTAGTTTCCGTTGACAGCTATTTCAAAGCCTAAGGAGGCTTCCTCCCCACTTGTGGTCCTTGTCATTTGCTTCTTTTGCCTATCAAAGTCTCCCAAGATTCAGTTCTCAAATATCCTCAATAAGTCTGTCTCAACTCTTTCAAACTGTTGAAATTCTAATTCAAATATGCTAAGAATTTAATTCGCCTCTTCTGTGTGGTCCCATCAGTTGAACTAACACTGACTAAAGTTTTATGTATCCCAACATTCATGACGACTGTCTAAAACTCCTATCAGATATGTGTTGAAAGCTTTCAATCTATCCTCCATGTCTCTTACTCTTAGATAATTATCTATCTCTATCTCTGTGTTTTTGGTGGGATTACTCAGTATTCTTTTCAAACTCCCTAATTTTCCCTTGAACTGGGACCAGTCTGAGTTTTATTCTGATTTACATTCTTATATCATTTTTTTTTATTTCCAGGATTTCTAATTGGTTCTTTTTCATATCTACCTAGTCTATTTTTTGGCCTGTTTTTTCCCCACAATTCTCTGTTCTTTTTAAGAAAACTATTACTTCATTTATCCTACTGAAAATACTTGTTTCAAAGTCTTATCCAGACTGCCCTTTTAATTATTCTAATTTCACCTGGAATAAATTGATATCCCAATTCCTATTTTTATTGGCTGTCTTCTTAGCATTTATTTTAGCATTTTCATTTACAGGCTTATTTTGAGGAAGGTATTTTCCTTCTCCTTCCTCCTGTGCTCATCCCTCCTTATCCAGTCAATCTGATTCCCTGGGCCCCAGTTTGGGTTTCCTGCCCTATCACAACACAGAGGTTATCACAGATTCAGTCACTAAGCTGATGCGAGGTTTGGTTCAGTTGTTGGTCACGAAGCCTCCCTAGAGACAGCAGCTTCTCACAATGGGCCACAGAGAGCTCTATGCATCAGCTGGGAAACGCTTTTTTCAGCCTCCTTTCACCAGTGCCATGAGCCCCACTTTAGCCTCTGGCTTGCAGCACTCAGTCAAACTCTGGCAGCACAGAACCCTCCCAGTCCTTCTCAACCAGAGTTCAAAGAGAAAATTAAGTCCTAATGCCAGCGGAAAGGCATCTGCTACCTAGCATCCACTGTATGTAATGAATTAATATGTCTCCTATGTACTAATGTACCTCCTATTAGGAGAGGGACCCTAAAAAGTTTAGTATCTTTTAGTATCTCTGCCTTGAAGAGAAGAGGTCCTGTTTCTATCTTCACAGACACTGTTATAGCTATTAGTAGCAACACTTACTTTTTTGAGTCAAATTCACTTCCTTATTATTTGCAATAATGTATATCTTAAGAAGTACACAATATACTCAGCAGAAGATACAAAAAAAAAACTGCCTATAGTAGCAGCAGGTGAGAAAATATGCAGTACAGACTGTGGTTAGATCATTTTGATCAAATCGAAGGTCACGAATTAAGGCCCTATTTTGTCTATATGGATGTTTCCACTATATATAAAGTTAAACAAAAAAGATAGCCATTAAACAAAAAAAGATAGCAAAAAAGGACTGATGAGCACTGAAAAGACCAAGGCTATATAAAGATGGCAAAAAACAGATATCAGGCCAGAAAACCAGGAAAGTAACAAAACAGATTCAAGTAATTTCTGCTAAGTCCCAGGGTATCTGGGACTTGAGAAAAATAAGTCATCAAAGATCAGCATGCCACTCCAATCCTGAGAATGCTCACTACACTCATCAAGAAAGTGGAATCAAACACTGGTTCATATTTTGTTTGACAGAGTAAAATAAAAAGAGAGAAGATTCATATTATATTACTAATATCAGGAATAAAAGAGGAAAAATTACTACTGCATTTACAGAAATAAAAAGGATTATAAGGCAATGCTACAAACAACTGTATGCCAACAAACTGGACAACATGGATGACACAGACAAATTCCTAGACAGACACATATTACCAAAACTGATGCAGGGAGGAACAGAAAATATCAACAGAACGGTAAAAAATGAAGAGATTGATGAGGGTATTGAGGCTGTGCCTAGGATCCCCAGGAGAGAGTACCAGGTCAACTGGACAGATCAGCCATCTGTGCAGGATGAAAGAGCGCCACAGAGCCGCAGACCTCAGGGTCAGTGCACATCACCCTACTCTCCTTTGCCTTTAACGTCTACAATCATATAGATGATTTTTTACAGCCCTATAAGGAAGCCTGAGACACTGCAATCAAAGACAGACTTATTTAGATTTACATATAATATTTACTAATATGGGAAAATAGACATTAGGATTTTCAGCAATAGCTGAAAAAAGGTAAAACATTTAATTGATGGAAATATCAACTTAATGAAACCATTCTACTTCCCAAGCATTCTAGATTACATAGACTTTACTGTACCTACTGGAGAGATGGGACAAATATTTATAATTTGAATTAAAATTCCACATTTTGCTAAAAATAAACTTAAAACTAAAAGTGAGGATCCCATCACTGACAGAGTATCTTCCATCTTAGAGGTTTAACAAGATGAAAAACCTGGGGCTGGGGGTGGGAGGGGGGTGCGGCATGGTGACTAACAATTTTTTTCTATTTTTTGCAACAGGAAAAAGAAATTATATTTTCATTGACTTGTTTTGTAAATCTGGATTTTTACATTAGGTTAAGATGATACATCTGTATTTACCATTTACCTTAAGGTGGATTATGGTACAAGATGGATCTGTCTTAGACTTTATCCATCAAGCTTTTTAATTTTTTTTAACATCTTTATTGGAGTATAATTGCTTTACAATGGTGTGTCAGTTTCTGCTGTATAACTAGGTGAATCAGCTATACATATACATATATCCCCATATCTCCTCCCTCTTGCATCTCCCTCCCACCCTCCCTATCCTACCCCTCTTGGTGGTGGACACAAAGCACTGAGCTGATCTCCCTGTGCTATGCGGCTGCTTCCCACTTGCTATCTATTGTACATTTGGTAGTGTATATAAGTCCATGCCACTCTCTCACTTTGTCCCAGCTTACCCTTCCCCCTCCTCATGTCCTCAGGTTCATTCTCTATAACAAGATAATTTTATGTAATGTCCTTTATAAGTTAATCATGAAATTTCAAAGTCCTTTATTTATTGTAAAATAAGTTGAACTAAAGTTTACATTTCACTTTGTGGTCAAAAGCGTCTTTTAGAGTTGTTAGAAAATGCTTAAAAAGCAAGGAGACGGGGCTTCCCTGGTGGCGCAGTGGTTGAGAATCTGCCTGCCAATGCAGGGGACACGGGTTCGAGCCCTGGTCTGGGAGGGTTCCATGTGCCGCGGAGCAACTGGGCCCGTGAGCCACAACTACTGAGCCTGCACATCTGGAGCCTGTGCTCCGCTGTAAGAGAGGCCGCGATAGTGAGGCCCCCGCTTGCCGCAGCTGGGGAAAGCCCTCGCACAGAAACGAAGACCCAACACAGCCATAAATAAATAAATTAATTAATTAAAAAAAAAAAAGCAAGGAGACGAAGTGATGATACTGCTTTGGCTTTCAATCAGAAACCATTTCTTAAACTATACCTATAAGCACAGGACCTTTAGTATTGAAATTTGGGAAGAAATAAAAACTAACCTTTAGCTTACTTAGCCTGCTGTAAAAGAATGCTCAAACCATCCCTTTCAGAAAGGACTATTTTGTAAAGATATATTCAATTTTAATGTTTTAAAGCATCCTAGATAAATCTTTTTTAAAAAGCAATAGTAGCAATCAACAAGTTGTTTTCAAGGTTTCAACTATATTATATGTAAACCAATATACCATAATATCAACCAATATAGTAAGTGTAGGAATGATGCCATTAACACTGACTGCAAAAAGTGTTTGCACTACTCAGTACTGCAGCTTTCATTCCAACTGGTTACACATATAAACTAAGTTCAACAACATTAAACTTGAAATCATAAAGTTAAAGAATTGCAATACTGCAAATAATGCATAAGAAAATAAGATCTCAAAGAAAGTATGCATATACTTTATACTCTTATGTACTTTGTCAGATCATTTAAATACATAAACCAAGGACATAGTATATATGCCATTAACTTTGAATGCAAAAACTATGAAGTTTTTAAGTTTATTTTGCTATCAACATCTATTAAATAAAGGTTTTTTAAAATTATGTTTTAAAATAACATCAAGGCAGTTTGGAAAAATCTTTCAAATTTTTTAATTTGCATACACCCTACCACACAGCAATCCCACTCTTAGAAATCTATCCTAAAGAATAACAGCATTGAAGACCAAAAGACAACCCTCAGAATGGGAGAAAATATTTGCAAATGAAGCAACTGACAAAGGATTAATTTCCAAAATTTACAAGCAGCTCATGCAGCTCAATAACAAAAAAACAAACAACCCAATCCAAAAATGGGCAGAAGACCTAAATAGACATTTCTCCAAAGAAGATATACAGACTGCCAACAAACACATGAAAAAATGCTCAACATCATTAATCATTAGAGAAATGCAAATCAAAACTACAATGAGATATCATCTCACACCACTCAGAATGGCCATCATCAAAAAATCTAGAAACAATAAATGCTGGAGAGGGTGTGGAGAAAAGGGAACACTCTTGCACTGCTGGTGGGAATGTGAATTGGTTCAGCCACTATGGAGAACAGAATGGAGGTTCCTTAAAAAACTACAAATAGAACTACCATATGACCCAGCAATCCCACTACTGGGCATATACCCTGAGAAAACCATAATTCAAAGAGTCATGTACCAAAATATTCATTGCAGCTCTATTTACAATAGCCCAGAGATGGAAACAACCTAAGTGCCCATCATCGGATGAATGGATAAAGAAGATGTGGCACATATATACAATGGAATATTACTCAGCCATAAAAAGAAACGATATTGAGCTATTTGTAATGAGGTGGATAGACCTAGAGTCTGTCATACAGAGTGAAGTAAGTCAGAAAGAGAAAGACAAATACCGTATGCTAACACATATATATGGAATTTAAGAAAAAAAAAACTGTCATGAAGAACCTAGGGGTAAGACAGGAATAAAGACACAGACCTACTGGAGAATGGACTTGAGGATATGGGGAGGGGGAAGGGTGAGCTGTGACAGGGCGAGAGAGAGGCATGGACATATATACACTAACAAACGTAAAGTAGATAGCTAGTGGGAAGCAGCCGCATGGCACAGGGGTATCGGCTCGGTGCTTTGTGACCGCCTGGAGGGGTGGGATAGGGAGGGTGGGAGGGAGGGAGACGCAAGAGGGAAGAGATATGGGAACATATGTATATGTATAACTGATTCACTTTGTTATAAAGCAGAAACTAACACACCACTGTAAAGCAATTATACCCCAATAAAGATGTTAAAAAAAAAAAAAGAATAAAATTACAAAAAGTGACATTAGCAACCACTCTAGAAGAAGCACACAGCCTCTATAGAAATACAAGTAAATTCGCTCTTTTTCCTTAAAGGAGCATTCAAGTGCATTTTGTTCATTTTTACAGTAATGAAAGAGAGTGCCCTTCAGTCAATTTTCAGGACCTGGTACAAATTATTATATTTTCTCCCTTTAAATGTCAAGGGCAAAAAGTGGAGGGCTCCCCTGCCACCCAGAGCCAAGCGTCTGGGCCAGCAGTGGGAGCTGAAGGATCCCCTGTGCTCAGAACACAGGGGCGCCCCGCGAGGCCCCGGGTCCGCCCGCGAGGCCCTGGCCTGGCGCGCGCAGGACCTCGTGCCCAGAGGTTCCAATGCTCCACGAACCCGTCCCACACCCCGATGCCACCGGTCGCCTCAGCGCCGTAAGCTTCGCGTCTACAGACTTCGGGGCCGCCCAGAAGCCAAAGCCCGCCGAAGGTCCGACACCGCTGACCCGCGAGCATGGGCAGCTACCTGAGCATGTACCTGGGCACGGCCAAGGCCATGCAGCCAGCCCACACCCAGAAGCGCCGGTCCCCATGGTTCCCATGGACCGGGCCCGCCCACGGCACTTGCCTCCCGATGCGCCGGGAGAGGCGCCCAATCCTGTGCTACCGCCGCCGCAGCCAGGATCACGAGCTCTGGTTCCGCAGCAGGCAGCCGCTCCCCGCCGCCCTGCGCAGCTGGAAATACTACCCGGTCCGCGGGTCCTCGGTGCCCCAGGGCTGGAGGCGCCTTCCCAACGGGCCGCCCCTCCGCACCTCCTCGGGGCTGGCGTTTTCCGGCCATGACAACGGTTTCACGATGAGGTCCCAGGGGAATGCCCGCCTCTCCTGCCACACGCAGAGCCTGGTGGACATCCGTACCGCCCCCGCTGAAAGCCTAAGCAGCTTGTCCATGTGTCCGTCCAGCCAGGAGTCCCTGGACCCCTGTGCCAAGGAGACCGCGCTGAGGGCCCTCAGCCGATGGGAGGAAGGACAAAGGCGGTTCGATGGGCCTCTCAGGTCTGAGAGCCCCGACCCTAGGCTGTCGGCCTTCCGGCCCGTGATGAGGAATGGAGTGGTCCCTATCTTTGTGCCCAGGCCGGGGCCTCTGAGAAGCAGCATCTGCTCCGGGTGCAAGCGCCTCCGAGAAGAGGACACTGAGCCCCGGCCTGACCAGCAGCCCTGCCTGAGCCTTCCCTGTCTGCTGCCCACCCTGCTGTGAGGCCCCACCACCCGCCACCTGCCCAGGGCACAGTCACAGAGCCTCGCTGGAGAGATGGGGGTGGATCAGCACTCCCGGGCCTGGGCCTCCTGCAGCCTGACGTCCCCCTTGAGTCCTGAGAGCCAAGGCCACCTCCTCCTGACACTCAAACCCACATTTCTTTTACCCAGCTGACCCCTGCCCTACCCCTCCCTGCCTGAGTCACTGGCACGGACCACCAGGCCAGCTCCCTCCACTCCAGCCAGGAGCTGCCAAGCCCCAGAGCCACCTCTCCTACCTGCAGAGCCCGCCCCGAGGAAGCACCGCTGACATCCAGGCCTGCACTCCCTCCCGCCCACCCACCCTTGCTGCCTTTGCCCCTGAGAAGACCCTTCTCAGAGGACCCTTCTCAGGAAGGCGTGCTTCTCCCCTGTTGCCCACTTCATACGGTTTAAAGGTTGTTCTTATTTTAAATAATATTAAAATAGCTTCATTATCCTAAAAAAAACAAAAACAAAAACAAAAAGTTTCTCAGAACACTACTTCCATTCAAATCACTGTTCAAGAATACATGTTTTTAATACTTAAAAAAAAAAAAAGAATAGCATTGTAACTTACGCATTATGTAAAATACTCAGTCCAGTACTACTTTTAATATTGAAAAGATTATAAAATTTGACTCATAATATTGAGACTTTTCCCTAACTAATCTATAGAGTCAATGCAATCCCAATAAAAATCTCTACAGGTTTGTTTCTTTGTTGTCAGTGCTATATTTTATTTTGTTTTGAGTTTGTTTTGTAAGACTTGAAAATCTGATTCTAAAATTTATGTGGAATTATATGGAAAGGTACAAGAATTACTAAGACATTCAAGAAGAACAAGGTAGGAGTGCTATGGACAGCATATGTCCCCCAAAATTCATATATTGAAGCCCTAACCCCCAAGGATATTTAGTGATGGTATTTGGAGGCAGAGCCTTTGAGAGGTAATTAGAGTTAGATGAGGTAATGAGGGCAGGGCCCTCATGATGGGATTACTGTCCTTATAAAAGAAAAAGATACAAGAGAGCTGCCTCCCCACTCTTCCATCTCTCCCTAAGTGCATGCAACAAAGAAAGGCCATGCTAGGACATCATGAGATGACAGCTGTGTGCAAATCAAGAAGAGGGCCCTCACCAGATACTGAATCTGTTGGCATCTTGATCCTGGACTGCCCAGCCTCCAGAACTCTTGAGAAATAAATGTCTGTTGCTTAAGCCACCCAGTCTATGGAATTCTGGTTTTAAAACTAAGACAGGGAAGACCTGCTCTAATAAGGGCAAGATTTAACATAAAACTATAGTTATGAAGACAGTGTGGGATCAGATCAAAGACAAAGCAAATGACAGAACAGAAACAAGAGCAGAAATCCACTCAATGGACACTTAGTTTCTGAAAAAAAGGTAGCACAGTACAGCAGTATGGAAAGAATGGAACAACTGGATAGCTATGTGGGGAGGGGGGCGGTGGTGAAACTTGATCCCTACCTCACACGATATTGAAAAAAATCTTTTCCAAATGGAGTATAGATCCAAATGTGAAAGGTAAAACAGGATAATAATGGGAAATACTCTGAAGGGCAAGAAAAGAATACTAAAAAATGAAAAACACTAGCCATAAAATAAAATATTTTCATAAATATTTTATTTATAAAATAAACTGGAATGCATTAAAACTAAGAACTTCTGTTCAAAAGACACCATTAAGAGAGTAAAAGGCAAGTCACAGAGTGGAAGCAGATATTTGCAAGGCATGTATGCAATAAAAAACTCCTATCCACACTATATAAAAAAGAACTCCTACAAATCAATAAGACAAAGATAAACCAATAGAAAAATGAGCAAGAGACTTAAGTAAGCACTTCGCAAAAGAAGTTATCAGTACACAGATGAAAAATGATCAATCTTAGTCATCAGCGAAACACAAATTAAAACTACAATAAGAGAACATTACACACCCACCAGAATGGCTGAAATTAAAGACTAGCAAGGATATAGAGCAACAAGAACTTTCATAAACTCCTGGTGGGAAGGTAAAATTCTACAACTATTCTGAAAAATAATGGGCATTACCTTCAATGGTAAAACTATGTATACCCTTTAACCCAGTGATTCTACTCCTAAGTACATAGCAAAAGAAATGCTGGTACATGTGTAGCAAAAGAAATATACAAGAATGTTCACAGTAGCATAATTCATAATAGCCAAAAATTAGACAACCCAAAGGTTTAACTATAAGGTTTACAACAGAAAGCATACTTAAGTGGTACTATAAAAATTTTTTAATTTAAAAAAAAGAAGGAAGCAAATATCAAGAAGTCAGGATGATGGTGCTCTTCTGTGGGGAAGGGAAGCAGCACTCTAGTGCTGGTAGTGTTCCTTTTCTTGACCTGGGTGGTGGTCACATAGGGATTCACTTCATAATAATTCACTGATTTATGCATTTATTTTTTATCCTTTTTTCTCTTACCCTCTTTTTACCCTGATTTGTGTACTTATGTTTTACTTGCATGACTCTTATAATCCTTCACAGAAAGAAAAAAAGTTGGAAAAAAATCTAATCTGAGTTATAGTGCCAGCTCCAAGTCACATGGAATTAGGAGTTACTTCACAGTTTCCAATCACTAGCTTGAAAATATAGGACTTCTCCCCACATAATGCTATGCTGAATAAATTGTTATCAAATCATTCTGAAAATTTCAAATATTAAAGGCAAAGTATATTATCCTCTCAAATTAAGATATTCAAAGAAAACGCACTTTACAAAAGCAACAGTACTATTTGAAAAAAAAATTGTACTAAAAAAACACCTAGGAATTAAGTAATTTCCCATTTTGTTATCAACAGTAGCATTACATTTTAAATTAATAAGCTTCTTGTAAAAGATTTATTGAAGAAGAAATTCCAAACTTACCTCTCTATTGGGTGTACCTTCATCAAGCTGCTCTGTAAATGAAGACGTCCTGCTCCTGGTTCTCGTTGGCGTTGAAGAATTGGAGGAAGCCTAGATTTAAAAATTATTGCACAAATTAGAAAGACTACATTGATGAGCGCACTATGTACTAAGTAGTCCTTCTCATAGTCCATGCCCAAAGAACCCAGTGAAAGTAAGGAAAAGAGCAAATACATGAAAAACAGAAAAGGATAACTGAAACATAATCAACTAGCAGACCCAGGCTATCTACTGGGTCCTTGGTCTGATTCTGCCACCAACTAGGACTATGATCTTAGCTAAATTAACATTTTGAGGGCTAAAATTAACCTCAAAAATAAGGTCGTGATGGTAACATAAGATGATAACATTAGGACTTCCCTGGTGGCGCAGTAGTTAAGAATCCTCCTGCCAATGCAGGGGACATGGGTTCAATCCCTGGTCCAGGAAGATCCCACATGCCGCGGAGCAACTAAGCCTGTACGCCACAACTACTGAGCCTGCGCTCTAGAGCCCACGAGCCACAACTACTGAGCCTGCGTGCCACAACTACTGAAGCCCGCACACCCAGAGCCCATGCTCCGCAACAAGAGAAGCCAACGCAATGAGAAGCCCGCATACCGCAAAGAAGAGTAGCCCCCGCTCACTGCAACTAGAGAAAGCCCACGTGCAGCAACAAGGACCCAACGTAGCCAAAAATAAATAAAATTTTATTTAAAAGAAGATAACATTAGGGGAAACTGAAACCAGGTGAGAAGTATATGAAAACTCTCTGTACTATCTTTGCAACTTTCCTATAAATCAAAATTATTCCAAACTTAAAAGTTCATTAAAAAATAAGGTTGTCGGGGCTTCCCTGGTGGCGCAGTGGTTGAGAATCCGCCTGCCGATGCAGGGGACACGGGTTTATGCCCCAGTCCGGGAAGATCCCACATGCTGCGGAGCGGCTAGGCCCATGAGCCATGGCCGCTGGGCCTGCACGTCCGGAGCCTGTGCTCCGCAACAGGAGAGGCCACAACAGTGAGAGGCCCGCGTACCGCAAAAATATTAAAAAATTAAAATAAAATAAAGTTGTCAATTCAATCTTTAAAGTGCCACCCAGCTCTAATATTCAATATAATGAACTGCACAGGTAAACATCTCTCTAGTCAAGGGCCTTGCTTTGAGAACACCATGCACACCATAGCCCAATACTGAGATGCCAGTCCATTTGTTCTGTAAAGGAACACATGACTCCTATACAGAAACCCACAGGAGAAAGGGCCCCAAATTTAAACTAGGAGTCTGAGGTGTACTCTAAGGTGAGCTAAAAACAGTCCAAAAAGTGTAAAACCAAAACTTCAAGACCCCCCATCACCCATAACAAGACAGATCTTAACTCATCTCCACAAAGAAATGTCTCAATGTCTTACCCTTTTGTAGTCTGTACAGCACTACCTAAAAAGGCATTTAATAAATATTTGTTAAATAAATGATTGAATGAACAAATGCAACCCTAATCTGTCAAGTCAGTACCTACTGCTGTGGCTATGCTAGAACAGAGAGGTCACGAGGAATGTTGCACACACATACACACACTCTACACACACATATACATATTCAGTTTACAATAAGTCTAACATTTCTAATCAAGACAGATGTTCAATAAATGGTGCTGGGACAAATGGCCATCCATATGGGGGAGCAATATCAATCAGATCCTCACTTCATACTTAAGCTATATTAAAGATTTAAATGATTTTTAATTGAAATATAAGAGAAAATATGAGTCTATTTCTATAATCTCTGGATGGGAAAGAGACTTTTATGTCAGAAGCAGAAATCAAAAGGAATAGATTAATTGGGAGGAGGGGAAAACATCAACAAAACATGACAAAGTTTAATAACCTTTTTTTTCTAAACAGCTCTTGTAAGTGCTGGTAAGTCAGAACTCAGAAAACTCACCACCCCAGTCTTCTTTTCATCTAGGGCAGGTGACCTGAACTCCACCAATGAACATGCCCACACGAGAGTCTGAGTCATAAGTGGGTAATATGAGAAAACAGACATGCAAAATTAATACAGTTCATCAGCTGGTGAACATGGAGACACGGAGCTTCATGCAGTCGTTCACAAAAGCTGTCCAGTGCAAGATGCGATGCTGCCAAACTGAGGCAGCTGCAACATTCTTATTAGTGCAGCCCCCCCAAGTGTGGCTGAGCACAGCGATCAGCCCAGACTTTCAGACCCTCCTGAAAATTCTGTAAGTCACCAACTATTCATTAATAGACCCCTTTTCTGCTTCGTAGAATTCCAGCACACACATACCTTCTAAAAGATGAACCAGAAAAATCAACGTGACAGAAGGAATTAGGTATGTGCAGCAGTTACCTTAGGGGATAAGATATCCCTTCTCAATCAAGATAAAACAG
Source organism: Monodon monoceros (assembly GCF_005190385.1). Classification (NCBI taxonomy): domain Eukaryota; kingdom Metazoa; phylum Chordata; class Mammalia; order Artiodactyla; family Monodontidae; genus Monodon; species Monodon monoceros. The sequence continues at coordinate 54,732,784 of NW_021703780.1, read as the reverse complement.
AAACAGGAAGGCCTTAAAATCTTAAGCAACAAAATGGGTGAATGTGAAATAAAGCTGAAGCTTATCAATGTTTTAAATGTCTAGAAGATGTATGAAGCCAACATTGTGCTTAGGAAATGGGAAGGGAAAGCACGGACAGCGTTTACCCAGGACTGAAACAAAAATCACAAGTATTCAGAGCACTTCAGAAACAGTTCTCACTGAAGTTGAGGGAAGTGCAATAACCCTTCCCACACCTAGAGCCATAAATTTCAAACCATGCCAGCTCCAAAGGCTGTAGATGTTTCAAACGCTACCACTATGACCAGGAGAAACTCCATTTGTATCTACTTTTAAATGGTTGTATGTAATATCTCCTTTAATAAAAGAGAGCCACCAGGACTGCCCTGGTGGTCCAGTGGTTAAGAATCTACCTTCCAATGCAGGGGACATGGGCTCGGTCCCTGGTTGGGGACCTAAGATCCCACATGCCACAGGGCAACTAAGCCCGCGTGCCCCAACTACAGAGCCCACATGCTCTGGAGCCCCTGCGCCACAACTAGAGAGAAACCCGCATGCTGCAACTAAGACCCGACGCAGCAAAAAAAAATAATTAAATAAATAAATAAATATTTTTAAAAACAGACCAAAAAATAAATAAATAAAATAAAAGGGTCACTGAGAGGGCAAAAAGTTAGGAAAGTAATTACAGAAGTAATACTAGGCTAAAGGATATAGCTCTTAGCTAACCCTCTCTGTTGTGATGTCATCATATCCAAAAAATTTGGGGGTTAATAATTCAGCTTTCCAAATGCCTAGATGCCAGGACAGGGCTACTTCAGACAGGGACCTTGAAATCACTTGAAAAGTACACCTCCACTGTGAATTTTTTTAAGTGGCACTATGTCTTTTTACTTTGGCCTCATGTGAGCCTAATCATAATTGGAGCCTCGTCAGCTCTGGATAAGCCGGCAAAATCAAATGTTGGGGTTTATAAAGTTAAAGAATAGGTTCTAACACACACTGTCCTCCAAAAAGTAGTACCACGTGGCAAGGTTTGGCCTGATGGCTTGTAGGTCTTCCTCTGGAGTTGCAAAAGTAAGGATCACATGAGGGAATGGATATGACTGTAAAGTATAAAACATGCATAAAAAACTAACTGTACTTGAGTGTTTATCCCAAGTCCTGGATCTTTAACAGGCTATCCTCTCACTTCAAAATATATAAGGATTTAGATTCCTTCAAACTAAATTTGGTCTAATTAATTCTTATAGCTTAGAAATCTGTCTTCAGATTCTCATGGCTATTTACCAAAAAAACCTGATGGCTATAACCAGGCTCAGAATTTATATTTTTATTGCCAACTAACTGATTTTAATTGACCATAGCCCTCAACTGCAGTATAAAAAAACCCATTTTAGTCACTGTGGTATGCAGAATTTGAAGATGACCCCAAATGACCCTCACCTTGTGAATATGAGATATCACTGCCCTGATTATCTTACCTTACATAGCAAAAAGGTTTCTGCAGGTATATTTAAGGTTACTAACCAGTTGACTGTGAGTTAATTGAAAGGAAATTGTCTGGGTGGGTCCAACCTAATCACACAAGCCCTTCAAATGGGTCCAGAGTGCAGAGGCAGCAGCAGAAAGCAGAGAGATGTACTCCTGCTACCCTGAAAGAAAAGGCATGTGGGGGCCAAGTGGCAAGGAACTGTGGGCAGCCCTAGGAGCTGAAAGCGGTCCCGTTCAACAGCCAGCAAGAAATAAGGACCTTTGTCCTACAACCACAAAGGACTAAATTCTACCACGACCACATGAGCATGGAGGAGGACCCTCACCTCCAGATGAGAACACAGTCTGGACAATAATTGATCTTAGTCTTATGAGACCCTGAGCAGAGAAGCCAGTCATGTCATGCCAGACTTCTGACATACAGATTGTGAAACAATAACTGGGTTTTTAGGCAGCAAGGTTGTGGTAATGTGTTAGGCAACATTAGGAAGCTAGTACAGTCACCTTTAGGAATAATAAGCCTTGAACACCATGACTTTTCATTACCCACCAAGACTCTATCAGATGTTACCCTGATCCTCTCACACTCTCACCACACCAGGAGTAACTGTCTCTCAACCCTATGGTACAGAGACTACATCTACCCTTCAAGACAAATGCAACACCAGCACAGCACCTTAGCAGGCTCTGTTAAATAAAGAAGCGTTCTGTAATTACAAATGTTTTCAAATACTTTCTCTTTTGATTCTCACAACCAATCTGAAAGGTAAGCAGGACAGTTATCATCCCCAATTTCCTGACAAGAAAGTAAGAAGCTCACAGTGCTTATGTGGCTTGATCAGGTTGCATACTGCAAGATCTGGGTTAGCAAACAGGTCTTCTGAGCCCCTCATCCACTTCCCCAGTATTCTTTGGATCACTATTTCTGAAATTTTTTTCACTGGGACCCACAGTAAAACAACAACATCCTTTTCACACAGACACTTCTAAAACAAAAGTTTTATGAAACCTTAACCTTTACAACATAAGATGCCACATTTTGACCTAATCTAGTCTTTCATTTAAAAAAAAAAAAAAAAAGCTGATCCCTATCCACAGATTCCACAACCCACCTGAACTGCTTTCATCATACCATGTTGTCTGTATAAGAACAATGTTGATAAACATGGCCACTAACTATTAAATCTAGAATACATCAAATATATCTAATATATTTTAAACATACCACAAAATAGAAATTAAAAAGCATTAATTCTAGGTTGAACAACAAAATCTAAAGATAACAAAAACACAAATTTTGGACATTCACATTACTGGGAAGTTCTACGTTAAAGTTAAAACTATGTTAATCATAGTTTATTCCATAAGGGGCTCTATTATCTGGGAGTTTTCATAGAAAGAATTACTCAAAATAGCTGAATTGTTAGATAGATATCTATCTAAAGTTATAGATTCAAGATGGTTAAACCTCACTAATACCTGAAGGGGTTTGGAGATAACAATGAGGTTTAACCATTTTGAATCTACACTTTTCTGAAATCAGGTTTCACCTTTCCGAAAATAACTAATTCTAGTTTCCAAAGATAAAAGGAAATTGAATATAATTTAACATTTTCTAGGTCAGTTGTCATTCCTGTCAATATGCTACTTGTAGTATATCTTCTCTGTCCATTTTAGCCTGCTACTAGTTTAGAAACTAGATAACTACATTTATTGGAACTGTAGACAAAATAAGCATAAGGAAGCTCTAAGCGAGGGATTTTTTAAAGTATTCTTATGAACAACATACATTAACTATGGAATGTGAAGTTAGTGACATTAAAATTTTGGCTGCTTAGAGGCCTTTTGACACTACTCAGTTCTCAAGTTATGCCCCCAATAGATGATATGTTATTCTTACACAAGCATAACAAACACCTGGCTTCACTTCTCCCTCCCACACCCATGGTAATCAATCATGGCAAGGACAAAGCCATAGACTCCTTCTCACCACGGCACTCCTGAAAGTCTCTGCCAAATCCATCCGACATCCCAGCTATAAAGGAATGGCCAAAGTAACTGGGAGTTAATGCTTCACATAAACCTCTGTATACTAGTTACCAAAATTATTAGAGCTTTCCATTATGTCTGTAATAAAGTACCTTCCACATCCTGACATCTAAATAGTAGTGCCGGAAATGAAATACTGCTGTTCATGTTATAAATGCTTACCTCTCAAAAACAGCCCTTTAATATGGCAAAATCCACTCATTCAAAAGTAATTTAAGGAGACTTCTAGTTAAACATAGTAGATTGGCTATATATGTTCCTATTTTCTCTCCCTCCCAAAGAGTTAAATTTCAACCAATTTTCAGAATACTGGATGTGAGTGAAAGAATACTAAAGTAACAGTACTGCTGGACAGCCACTACAACCCCATGGAGAAGGGAATAGTGATGAGAAGAAGCCTATTTTCATCCCCAGAACCCTAAAAAGACTTAGGACTTAAAGCTAAAGTTATAAAGCAAGATGAGACAGGATCAAAACCAGAAAGATTGGTTGAAAGATTCCCCAGGTCCCCTGTCCCACCTTACACAGCCTCTGAAGAAACAGAGGTTTATTTTCTGGAGCCAATGAGGCTTCAAACTGGGTGAAACCAAGCACAGTAAGACAGGAGAGAAGGGCAAAGTGCATGACTAAACAGAGCAGGATTAGGCGATGTTCTGCACAGTGAACAGTGGAACCTCCAGCAGTCCTTCTCAGACCTGCTTCCAGAAACTTGGCAGCTAGGCCTCTGATTACCAACATGTAGATATTTCTCCCAAAAATAAAACCAGTTTACAGCATGTCACCCACCAGTGAGCCCCAGTGTCAATCACATGCTACTTCCAAATAGCACCAGATTGTTAGTACCTAGCCCTTAAATATGAATAGATAGCCCAGAGCACTCAATAAAGAAAATTTCCAATGTAAGAGGGAGCCAAAAACAAGAAGAAAAAAAAAACCCCAAACTAAAAAACAAACATGGGACTTCCCTGGTGGTCCAGTGGTTAAGACTCCATGTTCCCAATGCAGGGGTCCCGGTTCAATCCCTGGTCAGGGAACTAGATCCTGCACACCACAACTAAGACCCAGCGCAGCCAAGTAAATAAGTAAATAAATAAATAAACAAAATTTTTTTAAAAACCCTAACACAATAAAGATTAAAAGAAAACAAAAGAAAAAAATCCCCATTATTCTCAGAGAGAGAAAAGATATATCACTATGTCAAGAGCAATGCTATAAAAAAGCAAAAGACAATAAGAAACAGCCTTTGGAAATTTAAAAATAGTGTAGCCAGAATTTAAAATTCAGTTGAAGAAAACTAACACATTGTAAATCAACTATACTTCAATAAATAAATAAATATATAAAACAAAAAATTCAACTGAAGAGTTAAATTGAAGCACACTCTCAAAAACAGAATACAAAAATAAAAATAGACCATAAAGGGTAAAAAATAATAAATGGGAATCTATCCTGAAGGCACAAAAGCTAACTAACTGGACTTTCAGGACAGAAGAGAAAAAACAAAGGGGGGGGGAATTATCAAAGAAATAATACCTAAAAGTTTCCAAGAATTTAAGCACAGGAGTCACCACACTTAAACCGTCCACTGGGTGTCCAACACAATGCAAAAATAAACACTGTTTACTTCTCTTCCTCCCCAAAACCCAAAAGCCATTGAAATAAAGGTTAAAAAAAATTAGAAAAGCAGACAGATTAACACTCTAGAACAAGAGAGAGAACACCACAGGCAAAAAGAAAATAAATTTTTGAAGACTCAAAGGCAAAAGGATTCAAATTGGTGGAAAAATCGGGGCAAAGGTAGCCATAACCCTGAACACGCACAGAAGCTCTGCAGGAGAGGCAGCAGCAACTTTCTGCAACAGGAAAAAAAAAATCACAGTTTTAGACACTATAAAGGGAGATTACTGCTCTCAGCAATGTGTTAAGTGTCTGCAAGACAAAGAGGTATGTGGCGTCAGCCTCCCCCAACCCAAATAGATCTCCAGACAACAGTAACAGCCAAATATAAAGAGGAACACCTTGGAGGAGTTAGCGCTCCAATAGCAGGGGCTGGTACCACAAAGCAGCAGAGTAACAGTACACCCCAGTCTGACCAAGGCAATCCCAGTCCCACCCAGTTCATGCCAGTTTATGTTCCACGATAACTGCCAGTAGCGTCCCCATTCATTCATAAGAATGTTTGGATACTAAATCGTATGGTCACCTTTCAAAGCAGGACTCTCTGTGTTTTGGCTGGCCCTGGACACAGGAGAGTAGCAGGTAAGAGCAGAGAAAACCCATGTTAGCTACTGAAATAAACCACCCACCAGGTCTTCATAAATATAAACAAACAACCAATAATAACAAGACATTTTTCTCAAAAAAAAAGAAAAAACATGAACGATGACAAGTATGAAGAAATACAAGTATAACAAGTAACCCAGAGCAATCAGATAAATCAAGGAAGAGAACTTAAATATATATGTACGTATAATATATAACACTTATCCTGCAAGAGTTCTGAGAAGCTCTAGTTTCCGTTAAAACACAAGCTGCTACTAAAAACTGAAACAAAGCAACAAGCATAGTACTCTGGTTAAGAGAAAGGGCTTTAGAGCAAGACTGTCTGGGTTCGTATCTCAGCTTTACCACTTAGCGGTGTGGTACTAGCTGTCTACCACAGACAAGTTATTTAACCTCTCTAGGCCTCAATTTCTTATCTGTAAAATGGGGATAATACAAATCCACACCTTTTATTATTTCATGTATTAATTTAGTTAATATACGCAATGCACCAAGAAAGCACGTGGCTAAAATTAACTATCCAGTGTTGACTAGTGTTATTATTTGTGGAAATTAAATATATGATTAGGGTTTCCCTAGTGGCACAGTGGTTAAGAATCCGCCTGCCAATGCAGGGGACATGGGTTTGAGCCCTGGTCCAGGAAGATCCCACATGCCGCGGAGCAACTAAGCCCGTGCGCCACAACTACTGAGCCTGTGCTCTAGAGCCTGCGAGCCACAACTACTGAGTCCGCGTGCTACAACTACTGAAGCCGGCACACCTAGAGCCCGTGTTCTGCAACAAGAGAAGCCACTGTGATGAGAAGCCCATGCACCGCAACGAAGAGTAGACCCCGCTCGCAGCAACTAGAGAAAGCCCGTGTGCAGCAACAAAGACCCAACGCAGCCAGTAAATAAATAAATCAATAAATATTTTTTTTAAAAAAGGAGGGGGCAACAGGAGAGGCCACAACAGTGAGAGGCCCGCGTACTGCAAAAAAAAAAAAAAAAAAGGAGGGGGACTGGGCTTCCCTGATGGCACAGTGGTTGAGAGTCCGCCTGCCGATGCAGGGAACATGGGTTCATGCCCCGGTCCGGGAAGATCCCACATGCCGCAGAGCGGCTGGGCCCGTGAGCCATGGTCGCTGAGCCTGCGCGTCCGGAGCCTGTGCTCCGCAATGGGAGAGGCCACAGCAGTGAGAGGCCCGCATACCGCAAAAAAAAAAAAAAAAAGGAGGGGGACTTAAAAAAAAAGAAGAAAACTGGAAATTTTCTAGCACCAAGGAAAAAGAAAAGATTCAAAGATCAAGTTAACTACCAATAAAGAAAGAACAAGTTTGGAATTAGACTTTTCATCAGCACACATGATGCTAGAAGGAAGAAAAACAGTCAATGGTCTGAGGGAAACTTTTCAACCTGGAATTTAATAGCTAGCCAAATAAATGTTTAAGTGAGAACGTCTTCCTAATATTTTGTGGTTTAGAAGGTGAAGAAACCAAATGCTGTTAGCCAAAATCCTATACTTTTAAGAGCCCTGACCTTTATCAACACATTAACTGAATTTCTACATCAAAGTTTCCAGCCCTGCTTTCTCACCTGGGCCCAGGAGGATGCACTTTTGAATCTGCCTACAGCTTCCGTGGGATGTAAAGTTAAGGTATGTATAATTTGCATCTATGTCTTGGGGTCTTTGAACATCACAGTTTAACAAATTGAGTTAATTCATCCTGAAAGCTACAGAGACAAAGACTCTAGAATTTTTTCCTCCAGCCCTTCCTATCAAACTAAGAAGCAGATGAGAGAACTTTGTATGGCCCTTACCCTATTCAAGATTCACACAGATTTTTTAAATCACATGAACAAGGACTGTTTAAATTATTTAAAACATGAGAACTTAATGTATATTCTATATAAAATAATACAAATAGCCACTATATGCTCCCTGGTCAAAATACAGATTTATAAACATTCAAGACATTTTGATTTTTCTAATCTAAATATTCTCTCTGGGAGTTACGCTTTTTAGATTGAGGCTAATTATTTTGCCAAGTGGCGTTTACAAAAAGCCTATGTTCCTTCAGAAAGTGACTCTTTCCTCTGCTGTCTGTGGAATTTTAAAAAAATTTCTATTACATAAACTATCATTTTGAGGCCCCACTCTAAAAAAGCTATAATTCTGCAGGTTTGGGGTAGTCCCACATTTTGCACTTTTTTTTAATTTAATTTTTTTTTATTGTGGTAAAGTATACATAACATAAAAGTTACCATTTTAAACATTTGTAGGTGTACAGTTCAGTGGTATTAATTATATTTACACTGTTGTGCAACCATCACCACTATCCATCTCCAGAACTTTTTCATCCTCCCAAGCTGAAACTCTGTTCTTATTAAACAGTAATTCCCCACTCCCCTCTCCCCTCTCCAGCCCCTGGCAACCACCATTCTATTTTTTGTCTCTATGAAACTGACTAATCTAGGTACCCCATACAAGTGGAATCATACAACTGTCCATTTGCGCCTGTGCTTTTTATAATTTTTAAGTTTCAGTAATATTTGAAAAAGGCTGAAAATGTTAAAAAATATTTTTATTCATGGCACTACATATATCTTAAGAAGTTAGAAAGTATTCTATATTACTTTTTAATAATTTTTATCAAATTCATTCTGTAAGGAATTTAAAAATCCAAGATATTTGTTGTTAAAAAAATATTAAATGGAGGGACTTCCCTGGCGGTCCAGTGGTAAAGAATCCACCTTACAATGCAGGGGATGCGGGTTCGCTCCCTGGTCAGAGAACTAAGATCCAGCATGTCGCGGGGCAACTAAGCCATGTGCTGCAAACTACAGAGCCCACGCACCCTGGAGCCTGCGTGCCACAATTAGAGAAAAGAAAACCCGCACACCACAACTAAAGAGTAGCCCGCGCACCGCAACTTGAGAGAAGCTGTGGGCAGCAACAAAAGATCCCACATGCCTCAACGAAGATCCCGCGTGCTGCAACTAAGACCCGACGCAGCCAAAGATAAATAAAATAAATAAATAATAAATAAATCTTAAAATATATATATATTAGGGCTTCCCTGGTGGTGCAGTGGTTGAGAGTCCGCCTGCCGATGCAGGGGACGTGGGTTCATGCCCCGGTCTGGGAGGATCCCACATGCCGCAGAGCGGCTGGGCCTGTGAGCCATGGCCGCTGAGCCTGCGTGTCCAGAGCCTGTGCTCCGCAACGGGAGAGGCCACAACGGTGAGAGGCCCGCGTACCGCAAAAAAAAAAAAAAAAAAAAAAAAGAAGGGTTCAAATAATCTTAGCACCAACCAAAGAGACTACAGACTTCTGGGGACTACAGAAGGCTGTCTTTTATTGAATGCTTTCAAAAACTTAAGGGACCCTTATAGTGTTACTAACGCTATTACTATTACTGAAAGTTTTGCAAATATTATGATGCAAATCGTTCATTTATCCCAGAATTATCAACACCTGACAACTCACTCTACTTGAAACATCCCTATCAGGCAATCTCCCCTCTGGAAAGCAAACTAAGAACCAGGAAGTATGCACACACAGGCCTCCAAAATCTCAAAACAAAGGTCTCAAACTTTGTGTTAATACACTAAAGAATCTCTTAGGTACTTGTCCTTATTTTACACAAAATTTTAGAAGTTTAGTGTCTTGTCTTGATTTAAAGCCCAAACAATTCAGAAGTTGGAAGAACAACACTGGGAAGATAGCAAGGGAGGCTACAAAGTAATTACAAAAAGTAGACCAAAAACAAATCCTCCTGAGTGGGTAAAAGGGAATTGTCTTTCACACACCATTAAATTCCTGAGGGCATGGTGCCTTCAACACAAAATAATTCATACTCAAAACTGAAGACATGGGCTTCCCTGGTGGTGCAGTGGTTGGGAGTCCGCCTGCCGATGCAGGGGACATGGGTTCGTGCCCCGGTGCGGGAGGATCCCACATGCCGCGGAGCGGCTGGGCCCGTGAGCCATGGCCACTGGGCCTGCGTGTCCGGAGCCTATGCTCCGCAACGGGAGAGGCCACAGCAGTGAGAGGCCCGCATACCGGAAAAAAAAAAAAAAAAACTGAAGAAATTGATATTATACAAATTCAGGATCCTTTGCAAGAGAAAACAAGGATATGTGTAATCTGTTATAAAAGGGCTGTCCCATCAAAAAATATTTGTTTAATTCATGCTTGAAAGAAATCCTTAACTCTGAAAACAATAATCCAGAACTTCGGGACTTCCCTGATGGTGCAGTGGTTAAGAATCTGCCTGCCAACACAGGGGACACGGATTCGATCCCTGGTCTGGGAAGGTCCCACATCCTGCAGAGCAACTAAGCCCGTGAGCCACAACTACTGAGTCCGGGTGCCACAACTACCGAAGCCCACATGCCTAGGGCCCGTGCTCCGCAACAAGAGAAGCCACCGCAATGAGAAGCCTGCACACCGCAACGAAGAGTAGCCCCCGCTCACCACAACTAGAGACAGCCCGCGCGCAGCAACACGCAACAATGAAGACCCAATGCAGCCAAAAATAAATAAACAAAATAAATAAATAAACAAATAAATCCAGAACTTCTCAACTTGAAGGGTTCTGAATAGCTGAGGATCAAGACCAGAAGATAATCAAGTGTCTATCAGCAGTTGATCACTAACAATTTACTCTGGCATTCTAAATAAATATATGTTATCAAAGAGGATTGTTTTAAATCTTTTGTATACAAGGTGATATTATTTGCTCCACATGCAATGTCTCACCAGAGGCATCAACCCATAGAAACTGGGAGCTCTAATATATTATCTTTTAACTAGCTCTTTTACTATTATTCTAAAGACATCCTCCCTTTGTTAAAGCTCATGAAAAAAAGATAATATTATAAATAAGAAAAAGAATGAGCACCTTGGAGCATATTCTTCTTAAACTATTTTCACTATTTCTGTGTGTATACATATACACACTTATATACATACTTTCCCCACAAAGGAAGCCCCTACACACTGTTTTTCAATCTGTCTTTCACTACAAGTTAGAGCCTACGTCTCTGTAGGCTCTAACTCCAGCTGTGTGACATCAGGCAGGTTACTTAACCCCTTTGAGCCTCACTCCATGTATGAAAGATTCTCTAAGTTGTAGAGTTACGTGAGAATTAAACAAAATAATACAAGCAAAATGCCTAGCATAGAGTAAGAACCTAATAAATGACGGCATTTTTTTAAGGCTGCGGAATAACTAATATAACGTGTTTAACCAATTTCCTAGCGTTGAACATTTTGGGCCAGATTTTACCTATTAAAATAACACTGAATGGGCTTCCCTGGTGGCGCAGTGGTTGAGAGTCCGCCTGCCGATGCAGGGGACACTAGTTCGTGCTCCGGTCCGGGAAGATCCCACATGCCGTGGAGCGGCTGGGCCCGTGAGCCATGGCCTCTGAGCCTGCGCGTCCGGAGCCTGTGCTCCGCAACGGGAGAGGCCACAACAGTGAGAGGCCCACATACCGCAAAAAAAAAAAAAAAAACCAACACTGAAGTTAACATCCATGTGGCTAACTGCTTAATACATCCTAAATTTTCTTAGAATAAATTTCTAGAGGCGGAATCCTGGATCAGTGATATGTATAGAGTCCCTTACATTCACTACCACGCCTGTTTCCCCACATTCCTCATCTGTACCTCATTTTTTAGTTTTTCCTTTGTTTCTTAAACAATGGTGTTTTGTAAAATTTAAAAGCTTGTGGTAAATGGTATGAAAAGTAAAATTTTAGTACTGAAATCTTAATCACTATTTACGTTTCACTTGGGAGAATGAACAAGCAAGCTTTCAGTACCATGTACCTATGTATCTCAACCACTGTTTCCCTCTAGGGGAGCTTTACATTTTTAGAGAACAACTTCAATTTACAGTTTCAGAATAAATTCAATAGTTGTTTGATTTAGTAGTTGTTAATTAGTTAGCTATATTTAAAAGTTGTATACGATAAATGTTATGTTAAAGATGTTTAGAAATGCCTCCAAATTAGTCAAACAGCCTTTCTTGTAGAAACTCTAAAGTTAAGAGAGAGATTTGCTCCATCTGTTGAGACTCTGAAAGGCTGGGAAGGAATTTAGCAGACGCCCTCCCCTTTGCTGAAGGGACCACGTGCTGCCAGCACCCAAACACATGATCACAGCTGCTTAGGAAACTGCTTCTGCTTCTTTAAATTAACACTACTAACACGCCCCCTTTTTCCTGAAAACTGTCATTTCCTGAAGCAACAGCGTTGGTGAAAAACAAATATTAACGAGACTTGAAGAAGCAGAGCCGAGCTGCGGACAGGCGCAAGCCCTGCTGGGCCGCGCAGTGTCAGCCCCTCCGCCCGTCCCGGATCAACCAAGTTATGCGAAGTGACTAACTCGTGACAGCCTCGGGCGCTGGACACCGGCCACACCGCCACCTCTTTCAGGTCCTAATGCTCCTGCAAGGAGCCTGGGCAGGAATGGCTCGACCCCTGGCCCTCACCCCTGGACCAGGGTTTGGAATTAGACTTCGTCACGGGCCAGGGGCCCCTCCGTACTCAATCTCGGGTCGGGGATCAGAGAGGGGACTTCAGTCGAGAGATCAGATGTTACAAGGGACCCTGGTTTTCCCATTCCGCCCTCATTCTTGAGTTGGGGTCTCGGATGGTTGGTGGAACCTTCGATATGGGTCAAAAATCATGAAAGGTCGGAGCCCTTCTCACTTATTCTCAGACCGGGTTGGGCATTAGGGGAAATTACCAGAGGTCAGGTATCACGAATCCAGCCTCCCCCAACCAGAACGGAGTTTTAGGATAGGGGACCCGGGTCAGGAGTCACGGAGGACCTGGACCGCCCTAAGCTCTTTCCCAGTCCGGGGTCTGGGGGGAAGCCTCAGGTTAGAGGTCAAAGGTCAGGGAACTAGGGGAGCGCGGCGGCCATAGTACCAGAGTAGAGGTCAGCGCCTGCTGGAACTGCTGCTGCTCCTCGCTGATCTTTTGCTTCAGTTTCTTGAACATGGCGCAACGCGGGTTCCTGAATGTGAATGAGACCTGAGGGCGAGTAATCTGAGAGACCCGGCCGCGGCGGCGACGGAGGGTTCTCTACACCAGGGACCGCGGGGGCCAGGCCTCGCCTCTCCTCCTTGGCCTCGCCTCTCCTCCTTGGCCTCGCGGGCGGGTCGGCACACTCGTCCTGCGGGTGTCGGCGTCGCCGCCGCCGCGTCTCTCTCTTCTGGGTGCCACCGGTTGGCCTCGGCCCCCCATCCAGCTCCTGCGGCAGCGGCGGCGGCGGCGACAACGGCACCAGGTGAGCGTGTGCCCAAGGCGCCTGCGCGGCCTACGTGGAGCTCGCCGAGGGAGTGCTACGGAGTGCCGGAGGGGACAAGCTGGAATCGGGTCCGCACATGCGCGCTCCAGGGTCGCTCCCGGAAGATGCAGGGATTTGCGCTGCTTATGCTCACTGCGTGCATAGATGCCCTCAGATCCCGAGCTACGCTGACGCACACCGGGGCTTCGGCGCTGCGAAGTCTGGTGGGGAGGGTGCTGCTTCTGTTGAGGACCGCAAGGCTGACAATTCTGCCGCAAAGAACCGCATGTGTGGGTGTCCGGGGTGCGAGAAGAGGGGACCCAGGGAACCTGCCGAGGGCTCTGAAGGATAGTGTACTTTTGTTCAGTATTTGTGGTTAGGATTCTCTGCCTTCAGTGTCTCGTACTCCTACTGCTTCCCAGAGGGGCCCTCTTCCCTTTGCTGGACTCTTCCAGGGTTCAAGAAGTGCCTGACACGGGGCTCCCAGGGTCCAGATGTTTCTGACCGATATTGTAAGATTTCAGCCTTTGGACATCGCCTTTATTTATTTTTTATTTCACAGAAATCGTATATTTTCATATATTTCTTCAAAAATCTTTAATTCTAAGTGCCAGGTCCTTGGGGGTCTCTCTCAGTCTTTAATAGAACAAGTAGACAAAAAAATTAGTAAGGATATAGAGAAGTTGGATCAGCTAACTTTGCCTAATTGATCTTTTTCGAAAAGACCCAACAACTGCAGAATACACGGGGGTTTTTTGGAATATTTATAGAACATTCCCCAAGATAGACCATGTGCTAATTCATAATACAGGTCTCAATTAATTTCAAAAGCTTAATATCACGTAGTGTGTTCTCCGACCACAAAGTAATTAAATTAGAAATCAATAGCAGAGATATCTAGAAAGTCCCCAAATAATTTGGAAATTATGCTGCACAGTTCCAAATAGTTGATGGGCCAAAAAGCAAAGCACAAGGGAAACTAGAAAATATTTTAAAAGAATGACAATGAGAACAGAGCATAGCAAAATTTGTGAGGTTCAGCTAAAGCAGTGCTTACATGGAAAATAATAGTATTATGTGTTTGTATTGCAAAGGAAATAAAGATTGAAAATCGATCATCTAAGCTTCCACCTTAAGAAGTTTGGAAAAGAAGAAAAAACTAAAATCGAAATAAGTAGAAGGAATGAAATAAAAGATACTGAGCAAAACATCAATGAAATAGAAAACAGACAATAGAGAAAAACCAACAAGACTAAAATTTGGTTCTTAGAAAAGATTAATAAAATTGGTAAGCCCCTAGTAAGACTCATAGAAAGAAAAACAGTAATTATCAATATCAGGAGTTAAAGAGGGCTTATTGCCACAGATTCTACAGATATTATAAGGGAATATCTGACACAAATTATCAAAACCCAGATGCCCTTAGGTCAATGAATGGATAAACAAACTGTGGTACTTCCATACCATGGAATGCTACTCTGAAATATAAAGGACAGAGTGTTGATACTCATAACAACCTAAATGGATCTCCTTAAATTTTGTTGAGTGACCCAAAAGAAGCCATACATAAATATCTTGCTCTCTGTACAGTCCCTGCGTCACCTACACCCTACTCACTTGACTGACCTCCCCTCTTAATCATAGACCGTCATCAGTAAATGCCTGCATACTTGCCCCCAGCCCCAACTAGTGATTGTTCTCATCTTTAGATCAGAATCTCGCCACTATGATAGTTTACCAAAGGGGAGGTGAGGGGCACGCTCCTCTGCTGGTTTCCTTGGTAACCAATGAGCCAACCGGAAGTCAATTCTCCCTATAACTGGTAACCTCCCCTCTGCCTGGAAGCAAAGACTAGTGCCGTGTCCTGATGCACACAGTGGGGTGTCGCTCCAGGACCTTGTTTCAGACATGTAAGATCCCCCATCCATTAAACCACTGATGTCTCTGTTACTGACTCTGGACTCTCTTTGGTCTTGAAGCTGGGCAAGTACAAGGCTTGCATGCCTGTGGGATGCAGCCCAACAGATTCCAATTATATGACATTATGAAAAGGCAAAGCTATAGGGAGGGAGAATGGACCAGTCGTTGCTAGGAGTTGAGTGGGCCAGGACTGGGTTGGGGTAGAAGTGGTGTTAACTGCAAAAGGGCAGGATGAGGGAATCTTTGGGATGATGAAACAGTTCATATCATAACTATAGTGGTAGATATACAGCTTTGTGTGCATTTGTCAAAACCCGGAAAACTATATACCACAAACACTAAACTTCACTGTATGAAAACTTTAAAATGGAAATTAAAAACCCGAGGCTCAGAGAGGTTAAGAATTTCACCCAAAGTAACACAGCTTGGACATGGTGGAGGCAGCATTTGAACCCAGAGCTTTCATGGCTCTAAAGCCCATGCCCACACCACCCACCCACACTGCCTCTGGATCCCTTACCATGGTGGCATAGACTACCATTGACATTGATTTCGCTATGTTCTCCAATACTTTGCTCCAAAATGATTTACTGATTGATATCCAGTGTCCTCACCAGCATATATTCTTTCCTGGTTGCAAAGAAAGAAAAAAAAAAAGGAAAGAAAAGAAAAAATACTTTGTACATTGAGAGCACTTATCCACAAATGTGAAAGTGCTACAGCTGTGTTGTTCTTCACATACCAGATTTGCCAACATTTGTAAGGTTGGGGGGGATATATATGTATATAATATATATGCATACATATTTTGGCTATAGCAAGTAACAGATCTGGAGCGGACTGAAATACTTGTATTCCTATCCTGTTTTAATGTACTTCACCAGAACACTTTGAAACACAGTATGTTTTTAATATTTACTTTGCAAAAGAACATCTTATGGCTACGTAAATTAAAATTATATGGGGGGCTTCCCTTCCCTGGTGGCGCAGTGGTTGAGAGTCCGCCTGCCGATGCAGGGGACACGGGTTCGTGCCCCGGTCCGGGAGGATCCCACATGCCGCGGAGCGGCTGGGCCCGTGAGCCATGGCCGCTGAGCCTGCGCGTCCGGAGCTTGTGCTCCGCAACGGGAGAGACCACAACAGTGAGAGGCCCGCGTATAGAAAAAAAAAAAAAAAAAATTATATGGGGACTTCCCTGTCAGTCCAGTGGTTAAGACTCCACAGGGAACTAAGATCCTGCATGCCACGTAGCACGGCCAAAAACTTATTTAAAAAATTAATGTTATAAAACAGTTGGAAGACCTCCCATGGAATAAAGGTCTGCACATCAGGACCTAAACTTTGACTGTGACTCTCCCAGGAATTTAGCTTACTTTTCAGCCTGGGGCCTTTTCTTTAAAGAATTTTGGGGTTTTTTTGGTATCTTTGTTTTTAATTTAATTCCCATTGTAGGCAGAAATAAGGAAACTAAGGAAAAGTGAAGGGCTACATTATTATTGCTATTGCAAAAGGAAGAGCCAAAAAGTGACCTTCCCAGAGTCATATGATCTCAGTGACCAAAGTGGAAACTGACCTCAGGCTTCTTGCCCTTTATCCTGGTCTCCAACTGTAGTATGTTTCACATTTCCTTCTCTTCTCTGAGACACACCCTGCTCAATTTTTTAACAGTTTTGTAATTGTTTACATATGTCCTAGGGCTGTTTACCCAGCTGATGACTCAACAATCTAATGAGAAGAGTCCTTGGAAGGGAAAACCCAACACTGGGCTGAGAAAAAAAAAATCTTATTTCAAGAATGAGGCCTCTTGGTAACAAAGAGAAGGGCTGAGGGAATGGAGGTGAAGTGTCAAATTCTCTGCTCCTACTGAATAACTATGTGATAATCAGACTCCTAAGTAAACAAATTCACTCTTGCAAATGTTTGGATCCTTGCCTCATGCTCAAGATACTGTGTGGGTGGAAAGGCTGGGTAGTATAATGAATAAGCACAAAGGCATTAAACTCAACTGACTGGGTTCAAGTCGCATGTTTGCCATTTATTAGTTCTGTGATGGGGGAAAATGACTGAACTTTTGTATGTGTCAGTTTCTTCATCTGTAAAATGAAGATGTGTCATTGTATCCGTCATAAATTTCCCATGAAGATTAAATGAGTATTTGGATAATGTGTATCTTGAAAAAAAAAAAAGTTGGATTCATTCCTCACACCTGAAAAAATGAAATTATTAAATCACTAGAAGAAAACATTGGAAGATTTATTTTATACCCTGGAGTGCTAAAAGCCTTCCTAAGTATAGCACAAAATCCAGAAACCATTACAAAAAAACAGTTTATATGAAAGGTTTTTTTTTTATTCTGCATGCCAAAAAAATGCTATAAAATAATGAAATGTTGTGTAATTCATTGTTCTATAGTAATCACATAATAACATGGATGAACCTTACATAATGTTGAGCCAAAGAAGGCAAACAAAAGAATGTATACTCCTTTACTTCATGTAGGCAAAACTAACCTAGGGTGTTAGAAGTCAAGAGAAATATTGTCTTGGGGTGTAGGAAAGGCATAACAATCGGGAGGGAAGTTTGAGGTGCCTGCCAGTAGTATTCTTTTTCATTGGTGGTGATGACATAGATATGTTTGAAATATTTGTTTCCTGATTGTAGTGGTGGGTACACAGATGTTAGAACACAAAGAACTGTACATCAAAATTAAAATTCAATTTTACTATACGTAAATTTAAAAAGAATAACAGTTTGCCATGAAAACAAATAAATAGGCACAAAATTAAAAACGAATGAGGCAGCTCTATGCAAACAGTTATGGGGAGATCTCAAGATGTTTCATTAAGTCAGAAACCAAAGCGCACTACAGTGTATACAGCACACTATCATTAGTGCGATTAAAAATTATATTCATATATATGTGTGTTAGGTTAAATTGCGTGAAGTTGCTGATTTTTAACTTCAAAAATGGCAATTTCATATGGTTCAACATATGTGTATGTATATTTGTAAGCACATAGATATTACAGAATATATCTGGAAATACACATAAGAAACCAGTGACAGGAAACAAGGCAGCTGGAAGTATTAGTAGTATCCTTTTTTATCTTTCAAATTCATCCCCCAAACATGTATTTACTGTTCAAAAATTAATTTTAACATGCAAAAAAAAAAGTAGTCAATGGAGCAATACCTTTGAAATTTTGAAGAGAAATTGTTTTCAATCTCATTTTTTTAACATCTTAATTAGAGTATAATTGCTTTACAATGCTGTGTTAGTTTCTGCTTTATAACAAAGTGAATCAGTTATACATATACACATATCCCCATATCTCTTCCCTCTTGCATCTCCCTCCCTCCCACCCTCCCTATCCCAGCCCTCTAGGTGGTCACAAAGCACCGAGCTGATCTCCCTGTGCTATGTGGCTGCTTCCCACTAGCTAGCTATTTTACATTTGGTAGTGTATATATGTCCATGCCACTCTCTCACTTTGTCCCAGCTTACCATTCCCCCTCCCCATATCCTCAAGTCCATTCTCTAGTAGGTCTGCATCTTTATTCCCGTCTTGCCCCTAGGTTCATCATGACCATTTTTTGTTTGTTTTTTAGATTCCATATATATGTGTTAGCATACGGTATTTGTTTTTCTTTTCCTGACTTACTTCACTCTGTATGACAGACTCTAGGTCCATCCACCTCACTACAAATAACTCAATTTCATTTCTTTTTATGGCTGAGTAATATTCCATTGTATATATGTGCCACATCTTCTTTATTCATTCATCTGTCAATGGACACTTAGGTTGCTTCCATGTCGTGGCTATTGTACATAGAGCTGCAATGAACATTGTGGTACGTGACTCTTTTTGAATTATGGATTTCTCAGGGTATATGCCCAGTAGTGGGATTGCTGGGTTGTATGGCAGTTCTATTTTTTAGTTTTTTAAGGAACCTCCATACTGTTCTCCATAGTGGCTGTATCAATCTACATTCCCACCAACAGTGCAAGAGGGTTCCCTTTTCTCCATCAATCTCATTTTTTTTTTGAGCCAAATTATTAATCAATCACGTACATGTCCATAAATGCTTAGGAAAACTATTGAAGGATACACATCAAACTATTAGCTTTGGATAGGTGAACTCTGAACACTGGGATTAATTAAAACAGGGGAAATGCAATATCCCTTTTTGCTTTGTGTGTTTCTTCATGCTTTGAATATTTAAGATGTAAAATATATACAACATCCAGCACCAAAGATGTGGATATTTTACTCCAGAATCTAGAATTTCTAGTCTAGGTTTTCTAGGGGAAACAAAAGTCATGGTTTACATTGTCTAGTGCACAGTATTTCACTCCAAATAATCTTATTAAGCATCTCTTCTCCTCAAACCACCCTACCCGCTGCTCAGTGGTCAGTGTCTTAATCTCCCCTTGCGGACCTCAGCCTTGTTTGACCCCACCCTCCTCCACCAGCTCCAAGGCCTCTGGCAATCTGTCTCTCCTTTCCTGAAGCAGCGCTTCCCCTGCCCCACACCCCCAGCCTTCCATCCCCACATCTATCACTTAGGTCTGTCCTGGACAGGAGAGGCAATTGTTACAAGAAGTTGATTTTGCACTTAGCCAAAAAAAAGTGGTTACTAGGCACTGCCTCCTTTGGAGAAAGAGAGGACATTCTAAACACTAAGTCTTTTTCTGTCATCGATAATCCTGAAAGGATCATACTTTTTTTTTTTTTTTAATTTATTTTTGGCTGCGTTGGGTCTTCGTTGCTGCGTAGTTGCAGCGAGCGGGGTAGCGCTACTCTTCGTTGCAGTGCGCGGGCTTCTCATTGCAGTGGCTTCTGCAGTGCAGAAGCGGGCTTCTCTTCTTTGCGGAGCACGGGCTCTAGGCGCACGGACTTCAGTAGTTGTGGCATGCTGGCTCAGTAGTTGTGGTTCGCGGGCTCTAGAGCGCACTCAGGCTCATTTGTGGCGCACAGGCTTAGTTGCTCTGCGGCATGTGGGATCTTTCTGGACCAGGGCTCGAACCCGTGTCCCCTGCATTGGCAGGCAGATTCTTAACCACTGTGCCACCAGGGAAGTCCAAGGATCATAATTCTAATTTAAGAAAATTAGAGCTAAAAAAGAAAGACTTTTTACTGACATTTTCTTAACCATGGAGATTTGTTTTCAACATGTAAGCTAAGGATCTTTAGTTTAACCAGGGGTTCCAGGCACTAGGCTCCTTTAGAAATAGATGAAGAAAATGAAAGTGAATGAGGCATAATTCAAAGAAACAGGCTTGGCTTTTCAACCCAGAGAAAAAAAGGAAAGGTGGAACACATTCGTGAGGGTTCGGGATGCTCGCGGCTGCACCTTTTAGACCTTCAGAAGAGAAAGAGCATGTGTGTCCACCTTCTATCAGGGGTCATTACCTGCCAGCTAACCTCCACAGTTCCAACGGCAGCCAGGAGGTGCTGGGTCAACCTCCCCTCACACTGGGCAGACACCAGGAGCCTCTAGACTCAGTCAAAACCTCCACCCACTGCACCTCCAGGCCAAGCTGCATCTTCACTTGTAAAAGGCTGAAAGGCAGAGAAGCATTCCTTCCCCGGGGAGAGCTCTCACCTCAGACCACCCCTGGCACACCAGTTCCACAGGTCCCCAAAGGGACACCCAGGTGTGGAATCCCCACCTGCCTTGCATGCTCAGCCTCAGCATTGTCTGCACTTCCAGACACAGTATAATTCTCATCCCCTGTCTTGATCATAGGACACTTGAAGGGTGACAGGTTTCAACATACATATACAAACACTCATGAGATATTCGGAATAGATACATTTTCTTTCTCTCAGACTTTGAGGCTTACATTTCATTACACAATCATCTCGCAAAAATCATACTCAGTAAACTGCCCTCCCTAAATGTCCCAGAAGTGTGTGATTCTAGAATCCAATTCTTTCTCCCTTTGAAAGGGCATTATTTAGGGTGCAATGGCCCGCTACTCGAACAGTCTTTGAGAGAAAGACAGTCTCTCTCTTGTATCTTTTCCCGTTATATATGAAAGAATTGCCTGTCCTCCTAGGGCCAAGGGACAGATGCTGGGGTGAGATGTAGCTCAGCTGTGTGGGATGACTGTTAAAATATTGACATTCACTGTCACCAATTGTGACAACTCAGCAGCTGGCCTAAGCAAGACTGATCATGGAGGCGGCCAAAAAAATTTGTCCCCAACCTGTTCCCAGATGAAGAGGTTTCTGTTGGGGACAACTCCTCTGACCCCCATCCAGCAGCTGCCCGATAACACTGACTAATTTGTGACTTAACTGACAACCACCAGAGAGAATCACTCGTGCAGAGAGAAGGATTGTCCTCTGGAACTGGCCTTTTTCTCTATTCCTAAAACTTGCTCACAATCCCTAGGGTGGAGGACATTGGACTGCAAAGGAAAACACTGTTAGAGTGATGGTTGGTGAGAGCTCATGACACCAGTGGGCTGCCGTTGCCTCCTGGTTTCCAGTATGTTCCCTGGTGTGCCTTGTGCAAGTCAAGGAGAGTTCACCTATCTGAGACTGGTGTGCCACCCCTGCATGGTGCTCTGCCTACATCCAGCCCCTCTCCCTGTATATATATCCCTGTACACAGCCTGAGGTTTGGCAACAGAGGGCAGCCCCTGGCCCTGCCACACCTAGCTATTCACTACCCTTAATAGATGTTGCTTGGAATAGAAAAGCAAACATACTAAAGTTCTCAAACGTTCTTCCTGCCCCTAACCCCATTTTCTGATACCTCCATGTATCAGTCAGGGTCCACTCAGGAAAACATATCCATGCCAGGTATGGGGAACTGGTTATATAGGTATTGGAAAAACCAAAAAGCCAAACAAGGAAGGCAACCTGGAGATTAGCAAGAGCAGGGAACCGCTACCATCCTTGGGGTTGGAGGAACCAGGGCAGGAGGCAGTGTTAGCATATTCCAGGAGCAGGATTGAAACCAAGAAGGTGGTACCACCTCGCTGGAAACACTCCCCTCCTCCCTGGAAACACTCCCCTCCTCCCACTCTCAATCTGCTGCCAGTGCTTTCCCACTGTCAGCACCCAGTTGGCAAGGGAGCCTGGGAAACATAGTTGTAGGGTCAGCCACTTGCAATACGAAGAGTGGAGTGTGGAGCTGAGAACAAACTGGAAAATCACTGGCACATTCTGAAAAGGTCACTTCTGCAACAATTAAGAGCTCAGAATCCTCTACAAGCGGACTCTACACTCTGGTCAGACTGCCTCGCCCAGGGCAAAATTCACAGAGAAAGGGAGTCAGGTGCTGTCTCCAAGGTGGGACCAATGACTTTGCCCATTTGCCCAGTGTTTGCCAAAGAGGGTCCTTGGAAAATGAGTTTGAGGAAATGTTAGCAGTTGCAGAAGCTAGGGAGGGAGGGAAAGTATCTGGGAAAACAGGGTTTTTTAGGGGAGATTAGATAAGAACTGATTTGCATTTTTAGAAGAGAAGCCTGGTTGAGGTTTAGAGCAGGGCTACTCAAGCTTTACTGTGCATGCACATCACCTGGGGATCATGTTAAACTGCAGGTAATTTAGCAGACTGGGGTGGAGCCTGAGATTCTGCATTTCTAGCAGGCTCCTAGGTGATGCCAATGATGCTGGTCCACTGAACACATTGAAAGCAAAGATTTAGGGAGACTCTTGAGTTTGTGTAAATACTGATTGGAGAGATCCATGAGAGAGAAAGTTTTGATCCAGAAAGAGATGAAGATAGAAGAGGCAGTGTGCCTGCGCGTCCCGAGGATCTGTCTCTTGTTTCAAGTGCTTGGACAGAACAGACCAGAGATGCCCCTCCTTCCAGCCTCTGACCACCCATCAACTTCTTTTCCATTCTCAACCTCTGGGACTATCTTCTCAGCTGTGCTCTGCCTCAGGGACTAGCCAACACCATTTTTTGTGCTTAGGTTCTTATTGACCAACCATAAGCTCAGATTCATTAGAATTATTCCACCCAGGTGGAGGTCACCATCAACCACCTACTCAACCTACACCTGCAGGCCTCCTTCACCTACCTCTCCCTGGGCTTCTATTTTAGCCACAACGATGTAGTTCTGGGGGGTGTGGACCACTTCTTTCTCAAGTTGGCTGAGGAGAAGTGTGAGGGCACCCAGCATCCCTGAAGATGCAAAACCAGTGCAGTGGCTGCGTCCTCTTCCAGGACATGCAGAAGCCATCCCAAGATGAGTTGGGTGAGACCATGGAAGCTGCCATGGTCCTGGAGAGGAACCTTCCAGGCAGGAAGTCTTTTAAGGCTAATGTCTGCAAAATCTGAGAAAAGAGAATAAGCAATGGCATTTTCCTCTCTGTGGCTTGACAAAGCACAGTGTTGCCCCTTTACAAGCAAGGATAGAATTGAGCTAGTCTTCTAAATATTTGGTGGCAGAATCCATCAGTACCAACCTATTTCCTTGGTTGTTGTTTCCCTTCTGTCCACAGCTGCAGCCCAGCCTCCTGCTCCCGGGTCCAATCAGAGCCTGATAAAGGGGGCAGCTGACTAGTTCCAGACTGACCAGAATGGATGGTGTTCCTCCATTCTGGATGCAAGGACCCAGTTCTGATCACTGAGCTCTAGTCTCATCAAAAGTATCACAGCCCAGCATCCCCAGGTGTTCTCATTATTTGGCTTTTGCCTTGTCTGTTTCTGAATTCTTATTCCAGTATGCTGCCTAGGACCTCCTTCTGCCTCTGCGGACCATAGATCTACTCCATCCCTCAGGCCAGTGGCCAGCATCTAGCCACCCTCTGACCCAGCTCCTTGGATTTTGCTCATCTAGAATTCCTATCTTTTTGCCATGCTTATTGTAACAGTTTCAGGAGGCTGAGTTAGTAACCTCTTACTCTCCTTTCAAGTTCTGAGCCAACTGAGAGATAAACACAAAAGTAAGACAGATGGAGAGCAAAGTATCAACTTCATAACTGATAGGAATGATATGAAGTAAGTGACCTGTTACATGACTCATACACTTGCCAATAACCTTCACTCCAGAATTAAACTAATCATTCAGCAGAGATGGAGGTTCAAGCATGCTGCCCCAGCCTCTGAACCCTGATGACCATCCTAGGGCTTGGGCTGGGCAGCAGGCTGCCAGCATCATGTCCACATCACCCAGTCCCTGGTGACCATTGCCCCTGGTCAACTTCACCCAGCATCTCCATTGGGGTCCCCTAGAAGCAGAAGCTGAGACAATGACTCAAGTGCAAGTAGTTCATTTGGAAGCTAAAGAAACACCAGTAGGAAGGGAAGTGAGACCGTATGGGAAAGGCAACCAAATAAAGGGGACTTGGACATTATCAAGCCAGTTACCATGGAGACAACTGGAACACAGTCATGATAGGGAACTCTGGGAACCAGTGTAGACTTACACTCAGGTATTTCCTCCCAGAGGGATGAGGCGGTTTGGTATTTATACTAACTTCCATTCATTGTTAGTAAGGGATTTCCTGGCAGTCCAGTTGTTGACTTCACCTTCCAATGCAGGGGGTGCAGGTTTGATCCCTGGTTAGGGAGCTAAGATCCCACATGCCTCATGGCCAAAAAACAAAAACAAATTCAATAAAGACTTTAAAAATGGTCTACATCAAAAAAAAATCGTAAAAAAAAAATTGTTGGTGGAAGGCTAGTGGGGAGAGGGGGGAGGGGGAGGGGAGGGACAATAATTCCTGGACACCTGCAGCCTGTCACACAGGTGAGCAGAGTGGGCTTCAGTGGCCAGAGAACAGCCTCAGAGAGAGTTGCTGGTACCGAAAGTCGGACGATGGGCTGATGTACACTGAGGGGATACGAACGGAACACCACCAGTGTCGTTCAGTTTCTGAGTTCTATCTTTGACCCCAAGGAGAAGAATCTGAATAAGAAGCTCCTTCGCTTCCTGCTCAGGGGCAATTATGACTCAGCTCCACACCACCTCCTCCTGCACTAACACCCATCACCACCACCCTGCCCCCGGGGACCAAGCCACTGGTGGATCAGGGCAGTGAGGACCTGGCCTCAGCTGGACTTGCTGCTTTGGCAGCAGCTGTTAGGAGACCAGGGAGAGTGCGATCACAGGGCTGTGTTATCTGAGGACTTCCCCCCAGAGAGGAAATAACCCCAGATCAAGATACAGAGGCAGAAGGTAAAGATGGGTCATTTCCCCATAACTAGTTGTGAAGCAAAAAGAAATGTTTCTAAAGTAGCAGTTAAGGGCTTCCCTGGTGGCGCAGTGGTTAAGAATCTGCCTGCCAATGCAGGGGACACAGGTTCAAGCCCTGGCCCAGTAAGATCCCACATGCCGTGGAGCAACTAAGCCTGTACACCACAACTACTGAGCCTGAGTGCTGTCTAGAGCCCGTGAGCCACAACTACTGAGCCCGTGTGCCACAACTACTGAAGCCGGCACGCCTAGAGCCCGTGCTCCGCAACAAAGAGAAGCCACTGCAACGAGAAGCATATGCACCACAACGAAGAGTAGCCCCCGCTTGCCGCAACTAGAGAAAGCCTGCGCACAGCAACGAAGACCCAACACAGCCATAAATAAATTAAAAATAAACAAAGTAGCAATTAAGAAAAGAAGTTGTTGGGACTTCCCTGACGGTCTAGTGGTTAAGACTCCATGTTTCCACTGCAGGGGGTGTGGGTTCAATCCCTGATTGGGGAACTAAGATCCTGCATGCCATTCGGGGTGTGGCAAATAAATAAATAAATAAATGTTTTTAAAACGTTGTTCAATCATGCAAAGAGGAAAGACTGAATTATCTTATTCTCTTTATGGAAGATGGTATTACAAAACTGGTGTCATATGAAGAGGTAACCAAAGAGAAGACACACACACAACACAGGAAAGTGCATATGAGCACTTAACTTATACCTTCTTTTTTTTTTAAATAATTTTATTTATTTATTTATGGCCATGATGGGTCTTCATTGTGGTGTGTGGGCTTCCCATTGTGGTGGCTTCCCTTGCTGCGGAGCATGGCACCAGGTGCGTGGGCTTCAGTAGTTGTGGCACACAGGCTTAGTTGTTCCACAACATGTGGGATCTTCCTGGACCAGGGCTTGAACCTGTGTCCCCTGCATTGGCAGGCAGATTCTTAACCACAGCGCCACCAGGGAAGTCCCTTATACCTTCTTCTTTCTAGCAGGACACAGAGCCTGGATGAGACACTTCTGGCAGCAGCTCCACGTTCTGCCCAGAGTCACCATCCTTCTGTGACATTCAAGCACTTTTTCTAGGTCTTACTCACTGGGCTGTGTCCCTTTATCCCTTAGAGTCTGCTCTCTGAGCCTCCTCTGTCCCCGCTGAAATCTGAGCATCACTAGAGTGACCCATCCATCAGATATGCTTATACAGTTGGTACATGTCTGAACACTTGGGGTGGATAGGGATCAAAGGTGCTCCCTAGGAGGAATTCAAGGAGATTCTGAATTCCCAATGTGCATCAGTGGGGAAGGGGTGCTGCCTAATCACTGTGCCCAAAGCACCACATCCCAGTTCATGCCCACTTGACACCATGGTGTAGTCGCTGTTGGCACAACTCCACCCAGATTCCTTTACCTAATGATGAATTTGGAGCTGATTGGAGCCACCTCCTTAGAACCACCTTCCTGGATCTCCTGGGAGGTTGTGCCACCACTCCTCACAGGGGGAGTTAACCACTGCCCAACAGCGGCATGCTAAAGCATCAGGGTAGGGCAACTCTGTGTAATGATTGACACTCCAAGGTGCTGTTCAGTAAAATTTTCTGTGATGATGGAAATAATTATGTCTGCTCTGTCCAATATGGTAGCCATTTAGCCACATGTGGCTACTGAACACCTGACGTGAAACTAAAGAACTGAATTAAAATTTAATTCTTTTTAATTAATTTAAATTTTAATAGCTTCATATGACTAATGCCTACCATATTAGACAATGCAGATCCAGAACCTCCCATGGATCAGCTAAGAATCAACTTGGCCTGAGATAACATCCTTACTCATTTCTTTACCTCTTCCTATCCTATTTTACTCCCTCCTTTGTTGCTTTCTCCTGAGTGCACAACCTCAATAAATTATGCGCACCCGAACCCCTATCTCAGTCTCTGCTTCTAGGGAACCCACCTGAGACATTACGTTGCAATTATTTAATAAGTTACAGAAAGATTAAGCCCCGAATCAAAAATGCACATACACAGTCAGTACCAGTTTGAATGTTTTTAGCAGAAAGCATAAAAGAATCTCAAACTCATCGGGCTTAAACAACAAGGAAAGGGATCAACCTATCCCTGGAAGTCCAAGGATAGGACAGCTCCAGGGTTGGATAATTCAGTCGTTCAATGACATCATCAAGGACCAAGTTTCTTCCATCTTGCTGCTCTGTCACCCTGGTGGGCAGCCTTCCTTTTTGGGCTAGCCTCCCCCTCACCATCACAAGGTGGCTGCCCCAGTGCCATCCTTTACATCTAGACACAGCCATGTCCAGAAAAAAAGGCCATGATTTCCTGTGTCTTTTACTGGGAGTAAGAAAGTCTTTTTCAGAAGCCCTTTGCAAATTTCCCCTCAGTTTCCTTGATCTGAAATGCATCACATGGCCATGTCTAAACCAACCCCAAAGGGGAAAACCATGATTGCCTAGCACAATCCAAACCTGCCCTGTGGGTTCACACCTCTAGTCCCTTCATTGCCCATCTTCCTGCATAAGAGACGCAGTATGTGACGGTGTTGCCATACTGATGAAAGAAATTTTCACATACTGAGGTGTGAGAAAGACATTCTGGCTTGTACATGATTTAACTTAGACTTTACGCTAACCAGAACAGCCTGTTTTGTGGCCTATCAGACATACATTGTACATCTGCTTTAACCATTAACGAGAAGAAGGCATTTTTTAAAAAATCAAAATGGAGTAACTGTGGTTCAGGCATCCAAAATGGGGCTGGATGGCCATGGTGGATGTGGTTTCAGATATGTTCCTGCATTACTGAGAACTTGAATTTTCTGAACTCCGTCAGACTCAAGGACACCACCAGCCGGTCTCAAAACAATACCTGCTAGCTGCTGCCAGCGGCAGCTCTATGGTCTCAAGGTCTCCCCTTGTAACTATGCAACCATTTGGACCAATCCTTGCTAACTATCACCCTTACTTCTTGCCAGCTCCACTCCTAATTCTTGCCAAACAACTTATGTAATTTTGCAGTTTTTTCGTCTTTATGAGCCCCCCGCCCCATTTTGAAGACAGCAGAACACAATTCAAAGGCTTCTTGAATCTGTGGCTCCCAGGCTGTAGTCCTCAGTTTTGGCTCAAAGGAAACTCTTTTCTATTCCTCTTATACATTGTTTATTGACTATTTTCATCAATGATATGTATGCCTCTTTGGTCAGCCTCTGCCGAAGCACATGGCTGAGAACAGAGCCACCTAAACACAACATACATCTGTGTGAGGGGGTGGGGGGCTGGATAAAATGGATGCTAGAGAGACAACCACAGTACCAATTACAGGTTTCTTTAGGCCAGCTTCTCCTACAATGTGTTCCATGAACCAGCTATGTGAAAATCATTTACAGAGCTTGTTACATGCAGATTCCTAGGCCTAAGGCATTGTCCGATACACGGCAGGAGCTTAAGAGATATTTGTTGGAAGGAAGGAAGAGAGGGAGGGAGAGATGGAGACCCACTGAGTTAGATTCACCCTGGGATGGCTCACTAACGCTGGAGAGCAACTAACTTAGGCTGAAAGCTAAAGATTCACCTCTAGTCACTTCATTACGGATCTTGCGGCAGAAGGGATACAGTACGTGACCACATTGCCACCTGTGTGCCTCTTTGCTCTGATGCTCTCAGTGATGTTACGATGACAGGAGTGCTGATCAGCTGTACTTAACATACATCATTAATATGGCTTCCACCTTCACTTGTCGAATCCAGGATTCCTGTTACAACACTCCATGAAAAATAAATGAGCGTGGTAATGCCTTCCAGTCTGTGGACTAACACATTGAAAAACACCCAAGAAGACATAAGGATGGAGTTTGTGGAAAGCAGCATCTGGGCCTTTTTTTTTTTTTTTTTTGCGGTTCGCGGGCCTCTCACTGTTGTGGCCTCTCCCGTTGCAGAGCACGGGCTCCGGACGCGCAGGCTCAGCAGCCATGGCTCACTGGCCCAGCCGCTCCGCGGCATGTGGGATCTTCCCGGACCGGGGCACGAACCCATGTCCCCTGAATCGGCAGGTGGACTCTCAACCACTGCGCCACCAGGGAAGCCCGCTACTTTTATCTTGATACACAAATTTCTAGGTCCAGCCATTGTGTACCTTCCAAGAGAGGGCTATGTGTTTGAAACAAACTCAGCCAAGGGCCTTCATGTTAGGCCTCAGCCTCTGCTGGTTTGTGGTCCTCATAGAAAAAATTCTCGACATTGCTGGGGGACCAGCCTCAAGTCTACAGGAAGATGTACTCACACTGAGGGCCTAATAACTATCAGGGAACCCAAATACACCTGTGATTCTATGAAGCCGATTTATATCAGAGTTCTTCTTACAACCCTGAGGCCAATTAATCCCACCAGTCCTCACAACCCTGGCTTGCCTGGTCCCACGCTGTGGTAGCCAGCCTCCAAGATGGTCCCCAATGAACTTTCCTCCTGGTAACTGTGCCCTTGCGTCACTCCTTCCACTGAATCAGGGCTGGTTTGTGTGGTCAGTAGGATACTGCAGTAGTGATGGCATGTCTTCTGAGGCTATGTCAAAGACATTGCATCTTCTGCCATTCTCTTCTCCGATCACCCACTCTGGAGGAAACCAGCTGCCTTACTGTTGGGACATTCAAGTAGCCCTATGGAGAGTTCCTTATGGGGGAAGAACTGAGGCCTCCTGCCAACAGCCAGGACTGACTTGCCAATCCCATGAGTGTGCCATCTTGGAAACATGTCCTCTAGCTCTGGTCAAGCCTTCAGATGACAGCAGCACAGGCCAGCATCTTAAGTACAACCTCATGAGAGACCCCAGTCTGAACTACCCAGCTATGCTGTTCCTGAAACAGACCCACAGCGGGTATGACATAGTAGTTTAAAACAACAATAAACGTTAAGTTGTAGAGTAATTTGTTATGAAATAATATCAATAACTAATGTAACACCCAAAACGCCAGCCTCGCTGGCCACATACAATTTCTTTTCAAATATTTTCCTCTCCAAATCTGGCTGCTATCCTCACAACGCTGGTTCAATAACACCAACCTGCTAACTTTGAGATGCAACACACATTTTGTAGCACTTCCATTACTGAATCACTCTGCTTTATTTGCCAGTGGGGATCTTGAGAATTTCTACTCCTGGTTCCCACTGCCTGGCTTCCATGACACAATAGTGACCCGGTTCTACTGATTTTCTATTTCAGGTCTCCCTGCCTCTTTCTTCAAAGAGGCTTCTTTTTCTACAGGCCATGTCAATGCTGGTGTCGCCTCAGAATCTATCCTTCTTTTCTTCTTTTGACCCCGAGCCAACTCTGTGGGTCATCTTGGTGCTCCCAGGCTCCAATGACCATTGCTCCACAGATGGTCACCAAATCCATCTCTCCAGCCTACATCCCACTCCCCACACCCACCTGCCCACAGGCAGTGGTGCACTGGAGCCCAGTCATGGCAACTCACGAGAGCCAATGGTACACATCTCTTCCCAACTCTATTTCGCAATGTCACATTGGGAGCTTGAAATCAGCCACATGGAAACTGAAATGCAACTTGCACCATGGCATTCCACAAAGGCTACCAATCAGGGCTTTGTCAAGAGTCAGCAGATAACCACTTATCAGCATATTACTGTTCAACCAGATGCCCTTGCCTTCTGTGTCGCATAAACACCTCCACTCAATGTGTCCCAAGCTGAGTTTTATTTTTTCATTCATTCAAAAATATCTGTTACATTTTTTTCAGGTTCTAATGAAGGAGAGACATTGCCTGCCTTCAACAGACTCATACTCTGTTGGATTAAACAGAAAGTAAACAGGTAGCATCTACCACACTGGTGAGACTGTAGCACGGGAGGAAGCTCAAGGGGCTCAGGGAGCTCAGAATCGGGAAGACTTTTTGGGGGGGCTGTGCCATGCAGCTTGTGGGATCTTAGTTCCCTGACCAGGGATCAAATCCAGGCCCACAGCAGTGTAAGTAAGAGTGAAAGCGCCTAGTCTTCGCCACTGGACTGTCAGGGAATTCCAGGGGAAGACTTCGAAGAGGATGTCTCATCTCAGCCATGACCTGAATCACTGATGTGAAGTTTCCAGAAGAAAGGGAAAAGAAAAGTGTTCCAGGCAAAGGAAGAAGAGCATAAAGACTCAGTGTGAAGAGAGAGCACCGCATGTTTGGGGAGCAGCAAATGCTTCAGCAGGGAAGGGCCTGGCGTGAGGTGAGCAGAGGTCAATCCATGAAAGGCTTTATAAGCCCTGACAATTGCCTTAGACTTTTCCTGGAGGCAGTGGTAATTCACTTAAGGTTTTTAAGCCTAATCACAGGACTTGATTTGCTTTTTGGAACATTCACTATAGTTGCAATCTCGGAAGAGGGCTGAATAGGACCTACTTTGAAAGATTTTTGAAAGATTTTCTTGCACCCCAGTGCTCACAGCAGCACTATTTACTATAGGCAAGACATGGGAGCAACCTAAGTGTCCATTGGTAGGTGAATGGATAAAGATGTGGTCTATATATACAATGGAATATTACTCAGCCATAACGAAGAATGAAATAATGCCATTTGCGGCAATGGGCATGGACCTAGAGATGATCATACTAAGTGAAGTTAAGTCAGAAAGGGAAAGACAGATATCATGATACTACTCATAAGTGGAATCTAAAAATTGATACAAATGAACTAATTGACAAAACAGAAGCAGACTCACAGACATGGTTACCAAAGGGGTGGGGGGAAGGAGGGATAAATTAGGAGTTTGGGATAAACAGATACAAACTACTATATATAGAATATATAAACAATGAGGTCCTACTCTATAACACAGGGGACTATATTCAATATCTTGTAATAACCTATAATGGAAAAGAACATGAAAAAAATATATATGTATAACTGAATAACTTTGCTGTACACGTGAAACTAACACCTTTTTGCAGACCTTGGGGGAAACAGCTCCATCTCCTTTCCTGGGGATTTCATGGGTGCCATCTGTAGGCTTAAAGTGTTCTGGTGGGACTCTGAGGTCAGGCTGTTCAGGGTAAGGTCTATCAGAAGGTTAATCAGCTCATTCCCACTGACAATTTCATCCGGGGCTCCTGTGGGGAATTAGTCACCTCAAGTTCAAGGGAGCCCCTGGGCCTCTTCATTCAGTGTTCTTCTCTTTCTACCATGTGAGAGGCTCTTGTCTTTTATTGTTCTGCTGCTTTAGGGCAATCTGTTTTCCAATGTTCTTCCTCCTTACAGTAAGTGCATTCATTGTTCCTTCCCCAATGGGGACTTAGCTCTCTTTTGAGTTACTCACCTTCCGGGAAGGTGAGAAAATTGGCGTTTTTGTTTTGCATCCTCTTTCTTCTGTTGTTGTTCTCTGTTGAACACTTTAAAAGCACCATCTACCAATTGAGAGGGCTTCATTCCAAATGCACCATCTAAATTTTGCAACTTTCTCCTGATATCTGAGGCAGTTTGCCCCCAAAAGGTCAAATTTAACCTCTGTAATATTTTCAGGGGCCTTGGGATCTGCATTAGGTTGATGTCTGTAGGCCCGATAAATCCTTTGCAAAAATTCAGAGGGGTCTTCATTTGTTTTTTTGCTGAATTTCTTGAAGTTTGTTCAAACTCTTGCTTTGGTTCCCCTTTTCAAAGCCCGGCCAAGATGCACTCATAAGTCATGCTCTAATAAGGGCATTCCTCCCTCATTGGGGTCTCAATTTGGTTCAGATTTCGGTGCTGCCAAGTGGGCTTCAGGTGTAGAGGATCCTCCCTATAAGGAGGGTCGTGATCTTTCAAATTAAACAAGTCTGAGAAACCCAGCTGGCTGATCATTTGTATTTAGGTTCCCTGTGAGTTAATGGGGGAAGGGAAATTTCCCTGCCTTGGGAGTGGCTCCTGGCCCAAGTTGGGTGCCCTGTCTGGTCTTAGATGGCAATACCAGACCAAGTCCCTGTGCCCCAGAAACTAACACAGGATTTTCTAATTGATCCGTATAAGCAGGGACAGTTCTGAACCCCAGCGTCTGGAATTGGGGCTGAATAGGAACAGAAGGTGATGAAGGGGTACATATATTGGTATGGCGGCCAGAGCAGCTGGCACAGCCAGCTCAGCTGGAGGAGTGAAGGTTTGAAGCAACATAATCTCACTCTCATTCCCTTTTCTTATTTTCTCTGATAATAGTACAAATGCTTGCACATAAAAGATTTCATCTTTCTTCCCTGCTTCTTCACAAAATAGCTATAGTCATTCAAAAGCCACTGTAAAACCATAAATAGCAATTGATCATCTCTAACCGCTAAAAGGACGCCTTTTGGAATTAATATTGTTAACAACAATCCCTGTTCCATAATCTAGATTTATAAAGAAATTAGAATCCATTAAAAAAAACTAGAAATGTTGTCAAAAAAAGGGACGCCTTTTTGCTTTGGCATCAACCCACTGGCATTACACTGTAATTGTACTTGATTACTGCTGTGACACAACAATTTAAGATAATTAATAAAATTATGACTGATATCATTTACCGAGATATGCAAGAATTTTAGGAGTTCCATATAATTTCTAAAATGTGTATGTTAATGACATTTACCCATATGATACAATCTAAGAAATTTTACCGCCACTTATTTGACAATGCTTCCCATGTAATTCAACGTACCAAATAAGCCTAATTAGTTTACTGTTTCTGAGATGGAGAGAACACAAATAATTTGAGGGCTTCCAGGGACCCTTTGAAAAGCCTCAATATTAGCTAGAGGTCAAATGAACTTCATTTAGAGTTTGATCTTTGGGAAGTTTGTCAGAAATATCAAAAAGCTTTAACCAGTGATAGAAGATCAATGACAAATACAGATCACTTTAAAGAAACTTAATTACCAAACACAGTTCAGTATTTCAAGAAAACTATCTTCTTAGAGAACCAAATTCAGGTTCTGTACCACTTTACCTTTAAAATTCATTTTCTTAATTAAGTTCAATCTCAGCCAATCCCAACCATGCACAAGACTCTTGCAGTGTTCCTCCTCCACAAACCTTCCACAATTTTTTGTGTCCATATTAATCTGCCCCTCACTTTCTTGTCCATTCAGAAACAACCAGCTCTAGGACAAAACCACGTTTTTCCCTTTAACAAAATGCATTTTCATTCCTCATGCTCTAACAGACATCCTACATCTTTACATACTGAAATGTTTCCCTCATAATTCTTAACCTTAAAACCTTAATCTCTAGTGAAAATCAAGAAGCAAGCAATCGTAAACTGTTTATCATACCTGAATTTCCTGACTAACAAGCTTATGCTTTAGTCTTCCTCTCCTGAGAAGGCAAAGGTATGTAAACTTAGACCTGCCCAGCAAGTAATGTTCCAATATTTTATCCTATTTGAAATGACCCAGATAGTCAATGAATTCTCTTCATTTAGCTTAGTTTAAAGTTACGAAAATCTAGAGAGACTATTTTAGATAGACATTCCCAAAACATAATTATTCCTATACAGTTTACCTAAAACTCTTACCTCATTTACCTCTATTTTATTTACTTAAAGTCTTTGTCATGGGACTTACCTGGTGGTCCAGAGGGTAAGACTCCGTGCTCCCAACGCAGGGGGCCCGGGTTGGATCCCTGGTCAGGAGACTAGATCCCATATGCATGCTGCAACTAAGGAATCTGTATGCCACAACTAAACATGCTGCAATGAAGATCCCACATGCTGCAACTAAGACCCAGTGCAGCCAAAATAAATAAATAAATATATTTTAAAAATATTTTCATATTGTTATTTTCCTTGCTGACAAACTTTTTAACTGGAATAATAAAGGTCTTATTTGATTTCTAGTAAACTTAGGTACAATGAAAGTACGATACTTAATGTTGATGACTCTAAAGACATATCTGTATTAAACCAACAAGTTTCAGCTAACTTTAACTCCAGATAGTAAAGCAACACTGAATATTTCCTAGATCACGTGAACCCAAAAGTCATTCTGGTCGGTCTCTTCCATGTTTGAGTATGAATATAAGCACATAATTTCCCTCAAGCCAATCAAATAGAGCCCCTCCAAAATCAATTTTGGCAATGTCACACATCTATAACTCACATACAAACTCAAACACAGGGACCTCTCAATTCCCATTCCAAAATGTCAGCCATGAATCAGGTGCAGCAATGTAAAACCCACCAGTTACAAAAGAGGTTGGATTCAAACAGGGTTTCTGGCAGATGGGACAAATCAAGGTCACCTGTTCAGACGGCTAAACCCTTTTTACTAATATTTACAGAAAAGATACTTCTATTTGTAGCATTTGGTGACTTTAGGAACCAAGTAGAACCTTTCTCTTCTTCCTGGGAATGTCCCGTTCTTGGACAAGAACAGACAGGTTTTTGGTTTTTTGTCTGTTTCTCTCCTCCATTTGACATCAGTAAATGTTTAAAATATCACAAAGCTGATTTGGTTGTAAATGGAGAAATAGTACCAAACAAAATGAAACAAAAAACCCAAAGGACAAACAAAATCCTAAATGAACCCTCAAGTTTGGTCTTGGGTTTTACATATGCCGATGACACAGGAGACCATGAATGACATAACTGACACAGCAAGGGTACATGGTGCATAGGGTCCCAAGGTAACCCTGCCTAAATCCCTTGTGGAGATCCTAACAGGTACTATGGCCACACATGGTTACAATGATATAAAGTATCATCTTCCTCTCACCCATGGGTTCATAGCTGTAATCAGATCACTTATCCAAAACACACCTCAGAGGGCTTTCTTTAGGGATAGTTGAAACATTCCTTGTTTTTCAAGACAAATAAAACACAAACGGCACATACAAATGCTAGTATCCAAAGAAAAAAATGAACACGTTCACAAATTGGGTAAAAGTCCAACTCTTTCCTC
The DNA here is from genome assembly GCF_005190385.1 of Monodon monoceros. Classification (NCBI taxonomy): domain Eukaryota; kingdom Metazoa; phylum Chordata; class Mammalia; order Artiodactyla; family Monodontidae; genus Monodon; species Monodon monoceros. Next base: position 54,696,694 of record NW_021703780.1, on the reverse strand, counting down.
TCTCCAGCAAGGTACATAAACAAATTGGCTTATTCTGGAGAAAAAGCTCCAAATGGAGAGGAAATAAAGTTCCTGGCTGTCTACGCCAGCACGACTTACCCTGCTGTATCAAGCCCATCAGCTACCAAATGTGGATTCCTTGCCCCAACTGGCAAGAGCTGGGGCAGCCGGTACTGCTTTAGAGAATTTTGAAGGGAAAATCCTCAGGACAAGTGGTCCCAGTAGCTGCTAGGGCCTTACCTGAAAATTTCCCCACCAGGGCCAGCTGGCCATGAGTAGAAAGGCTCCTGGCTGGCTGGCTTGCCAAAATTTGTTACTGAGTCCAAGCTTGTACTGCTCGCTGCACGACAGGCCAATAAATAGAGAGACGAGTTATTGGGGCAAGGAATAGTGCCTTTATTAGGAAAGCCAGCAGACCAAGAAGACAGTGGACTCATACCCCCCCCAAGAACCATCTTGCCTGAGTTAGAATTCAAGCTTCTTTTATACTAAAAGGGGAGGGAGTAAAGTTAAACATTTCCTGGTTCCCATCAGCCTCCGGAGGGGATGTGTTAATTTCTTCCTCCCTGCAGTCATTCACAGGTGGGCCTGGTCAGGGTGTTTTCTGCGAGTTAAACAAGGGTATTTTAGCTTAACACTCATTACCTGAGAGGCAGGGTTCCCAGAGATGGGCCATGATGTATAATTTAAACTTACAGGCAACATCCCTTTCATGATTACCTTGTAATAGGATACAAAGGTTCTTCCCTATTACACTTTCACTTAGCCTAATTATTTTGAGTTTTATCCATTCTGTTGCATGTATCAGCAGGTCATTCCTTTTTATTGCTGAAGAGTATTCATTGGATGCACCTACCACAATTTTTTTCTACACTCACCAATTTAGGGACATTCAGATTGTTTCCACTTTGAGGCTACTACAAATAGAGCGCCTGTGAATATTTGTGTACAAGTGTGTGTGTGTGTGTGTGTGTGTGTGTGTGTGTACATATGCTCTAATTTCTCTTGTAAATACCTAGGAGTGGAATAGCTGGATTATATGGTAGGTGTATGTTTAACTTTTGAAGGAACTACCAAATTGTTCTCCAAAAAAGGAATACCATTTTTACATCCCCAACAGCAATGTACAAGAGTTCCGATTGCTCCAAATCCTCACCAATACAGGGCAGTGTCAATCTTTTTACTTTAGCCAATTAATTTTAGCCATTCTAATAGCTGTGTACTACTATTTCATTGTGGGTTTGACTTACATTTCTCTAGTGACTAATAATGGAGCTACAACTTTTAACAAGTGGAAGACTAAACCTACTCAGAAGACCCAAAGGTGTAAAAAGAGAGGTAGGGGGAAAACCAGGAAAATGCATGACTTATGGAAGCCAACTGGAGAAATGATTCAAAGAGAGAGAGGTCAGTAGAATCAAATGATGCCCTATGAGGTCTGAAAATTCTCTTTTGGATTTAGTGCCTTTGGTGACACTATCAAAAGATGTTCCAGTAGCAATTGGTTCCAGCTTCCAGCCTCTTTCCACATTTCCAGAATGAGTCCTACTGTACTGCCTGTGGACAGCACCCCCTCCTCAGGTGTCTGGGTCCCAGTTCCATGGGGCCCCTCCTCGGACCCCTGAGATCAAAGCACCAGCTGGTACCTCTTTGCAGTCGTTCTAAGTTCCTAGGGGGTGTCCCAGGCTCTGTTCTCTGGGAAGCCAACTCTGAGATGGAGATTAGCACACAGAAGTTTCATTAGGGAGTGATTTCAGGGCCATCACGCCTGAAAGAGAAGGGAAAGCAGCAGGACTGGGCAAAGGGCTCAGCCAACCCCCACGGGGAGCTGTGAAGCTGGATGGCCCTTCAGTGTTGTCTGGCCGAGCCCTATATAGACCCATCATTGGATACAGCCTCTTCCCAGGAGGGGCGTGTGATCCTGGGTGAGGTGACTCCTGCCAGCTAAGGGCTGTTCCTGTCCCTGGTGATTGCTGAGGGCTATCAGCCAGCATCACCTCGCAGCTCATTCCCTTCAGCCTTGAGGGGGGATCTGGGTGGCACAGTCAGAGTGTTCTGCAAGGGCTTCTCCTCCAAGCTTCTACATTTGAATCACCCAAGTCTCTTCCCTTGGCTCCTCATCTAGGAGTCACCATCTCTGAATTACTTCCTGTGTGCTTTCTGCATTTTCCAACACCTGTTCCAGCAATTCCTTATACTAAACTCTCGTTGTTCCTGTTTCCTGTCAGATGCACTTCCTCCACTGAGATGACACCTACACTGTGAGGGAAGGGATGGGGGGGTGAGAAACCTGCACTTTGGGGCTGATTCTGTGTCCTATTGACCAGGTTACATATAACCTAGAAAAGTCAAGCTGGGAAATATCAGGATGATGTTTTGCTATCAGCTCATACATACTCCCAGGGTCATCTGTTGGTACCGAAGTCCGGAGTGAAATAACCAACATGTCCTATGCCCTCTACAGTCTGCCCTGCAGATAGGAACATGCCTGAACATTCTGAGCTCCTTCCAGCCTAGGTGTAACATATCGACTGCGTCTCTGACATAGTAATGCACTAGATGGCTCCCTCGTGATCTGAAAATGTTAACACAGTCACACCTGAGTGCCTAACTTCGCGTAGACGGGACTCAGACTCAGGGATCATCGGCTGAAACGCAGTCTAAATGGGTCCGGAAGGGGCGGGAATAAATCAATGATTTCTTTTTTTTTTGGCCATGCTGCGCAGCATGCAGGATACTAGTTCCCCGACCAGAAGGCGAACCCGTGCCCCCAGCAGTGGAAGCACGGCATCTTAACCACTGGACCACCAGGGAATTCCCAATGATTTCTTCTTTCCATTTCAGGCTGCACTAAATCTGATTTTCAGTAAGGCTAAAATGCTAGAGACCAAGACCAGCACATCCTAAACAGACCTGGCCAGTTCATCAAGGGTCCATCAGCACATTTATACGTAGTCACAGTGGTTTCGGGAGGCATGTCTGAACTATAACTCCCTGGCTCTCATCACCAGCATTAAGAAGTAATCAGGGGGCTTCCCTGGTGGCGCAGTGGTTGAGAGTTCGCTTGCCGATACAGGGGACACGGGTTCGTGCCCCGGTCTGGGAAGATCCCACATGCTGCGGAGCGGCTGGGCCCGTGGGCCATGGCCGCTGAGCCTGCGCGTGCAGAGCCTGTGCTCCGCAACGGGAGAGGCCACAACAGTGAGAGGCCCACATACCGCAAAAGAAAAAAAAAAAAAAAAAAAAGAAGTAATCAGAATACAGTTACTTCAGTCATCCAGAGCACATTTTATTAACACAGAAGGACCACGATTCAGATTATTAATCTCACAGGGGGAGTTTAGACCCTGGTAAGCACCACTCATGTAGTATACTATGAACTTGATTACAAGGAGGAAGCAAAACACATCATTATTACCAAAAATTCTTCACTGAGAACAAGTCTCCCCCTCACCCCCCAAAAAATGTATTAAAGGCTTCAAATCTAAAAATATGTTACAACATTTGACTCAAGTTTATTTTGTAAAATAAGCTTTAAAATATACTGTCTTCTCTCCTTCCCCTGATTCTCCAATTATGGGAGGAAGGCTTTTTCACTGTTTTTCTCCTTGACATCTATCCTTTTCTCTGTCCCCGAGCAGAACCGAGAGCTGAGCAACTGCTGAGGCCGTGACTATGACGCCTGCTCTGCAGCCCTCGAGTGCTGGCTCCGGAAGTGGTTCTCGCTGCTGGGGGGCCCCTCCTTTTGTAGCTTTGCCCTTCTGGTCTTTCCAGCAGTTTCAATCCAGGGATGCTGAAGGACCTGGTGGGCCGTGTAGCGCTTTTTGGGGTCTACCACCAGCAACCGGCTCACCAGATCTTTGGCAGCTGTTGGAATGACAGAAAGATGGAAAAATGAGATGCATGCAGGTGGTTTGAAGTTTTCCTTCCCCATACAGGAAATAAGGACACAAACTTTCCTGTTAGCACCATGGCTGGATCAGAGAACTTTCTGCCACGGTGGAAACTTTCCATATCTGTGCTACCCACTTGGGACTACTGAGCATTTGAAATATGGCTGGTGCGACTGATAAACTTTTTTTTTTTTTTTGGCCGCACCGAGCGTCTTGCGGGATCTTAGCCCCCTGACCACGGATTGAACCCCGGGCCCTGGGAAGTGAGAGCACAGAGTCCTATCCACTGGACCACCAGGGAATTCCCTGAACTGAATTCTTATTGCATTTCCTTTTAATTAATTTACAGTTACATTCAAATAGCCACATGCAGCTAAGGGCTACCATGTTAGACATAGAGTCATGAGGTCAGGCCTGCAACTAACACCCATGGCACCGCCCAGCCCAAGAGGACACATGGAGGCCACATAGTATACATCTACATATTTTAAAATTTGTAAATCAAACTATCAAGTTGTTAAATAAAATATGTCCAATCTTCCTTCCTAAATTGATAAATATACCTCCAGATTGACAAAACTGAAAAACATGGGCAAAGAGATCTAAGTAGTAAATAATGCAAATTCAAAATGAATTTCATTTTTTGCTCAAGACCATGACTGATTCTAGAGAGATGTGGTGACAGCTGCTGGGTCAGGTGGCAGATGGGGAGGAGAAGAGATTTCTCCCTGGCTCGCTGGCTCTCCCAGGCCGGCTCCCTGAGCCTCTTAACCAATTACTCAAGAATACACGGGGGCTTCCCTGGTGGCGCAGTGGTTGAGAGTCCGCCTGCCGATGCAGGGGACACGGGTTTGTGCCCCGGTCCGGGAAGATCCCACGTGCCGCGGAGCGGCTGGGCCTGTGAGCCATGGCCGCTGGGCCTGCATGTCCGGAGCCTGTGCTCGCAACCTTAGAGGCCACAACAGTGAGAGACCCACATACTGCAAAAAAATAAAAAATAAAGGCAGGAGGCCCTCTATTTAAAAAAAAAAAGAATACACGGGAGGGAATTCCCTGGCGGCCCAGTGGTTAGGACTCCGCGTTTCCACTGCAGCAGGGCACGGGTTCAATTCCTGGTTGGGGAACCAAGGTCCCTGTAAGCTGTGCAACACGGCCAAAAAAAAAAAAAAATACCTGATGGAATAAAGGCATGAATGTATATATTTTTTTAAAAAAAAGAATGCATGGGGAAAAAGATACCCATGTTTATTTACCTTTATTGGGGGATGCCTCTTGTTCAAGGTCAGCTGTTCACCCACCAATTGCCCCGCTTCTATGGCCACTGTCCAGCCACCTCTTGAGCACGGAGACCACAGGATTTCTCCTACCCCACCCCGTTCAAACTGGGCAGATTCTGCCCACAATGTACCCCTTCCCCATTCATCCCAGCATCACTCCTTCAAGGTCCTCGGAGGACTCAGGGGGTAGAAGCCCAGGTTTAAACGGAATTCTCAGTCTCACATGCCTGTGTGTGGACAGTTGGACACCCCACCAATATGTCTGTGCTCCCCCTACGCCCCCCAAACAGCTGCTCCTTGGCAGCCTAGGGCACTGTGGGGAGGGGCTGGGAAAAGAGGTCTCACAAGCCTTGGAAGTGGGCTTGGGCCATTTGTGCAGGAATTCTGGGGTCCCGGTTAAGTGGTCTAGAAGGGGGAGCCTGGGCTCTGGCGGGGGGCACAGTCTCTTGTCCCCAGAGTCTCCTCACTTCTGGGGAGACATGTAACCAGAGCAGGCCCTCTAAGGCATGGGACTCAGGGCAGGGGCCACCATAACCAAATCTAAGAACAGTGTTGCATAGAACTTTCTAAAATGATTTTTAGTCCTTCAGTTCCCAAATTGCCACTGCCTTGATCAGCTCAAGACCCTTACCCTACAGGCAGCAAGCTACCCTCTGCCCACCTTAGTTAAGTGGAAAAAAATGAAGCTCTTCCCTTCCCGCAAGCCCGAGCCCCAGATGAGGAGGCAGAGCCGAGGACAAGGGCAGATGAATAACTTATCTTAGATGATGTGTTTAGGGGAAATTGGGGAACAGTTATCACACCTATTCTACTTTTTCAGCTAAAGACTCAAAACCCCCAGTGATCTAGTTCTCAATTTTACAAGGGCAGTGGGTAGTACATACAAATCAGTAGAAACAAGGGGGAAAATTCCACTTGAAAGGGCCAAAAAGGAGGAGGACCACACATGCTTCTGCTCCACTAAAAAGTACCTGAGACCTTCTCCCTCGACCTTCCAGAGCCCCTGTGCCCCAAGTATGCCCCCATAGGAGCCTGATTATTCACAGATAAAATAAGCATCTCCAGTCTGTCCAATTCCCAAATACTTCTGTATATGAGATGGCAGATGGCATTTTTTTTTTTTTTTTTTTGGCTGCACTGCACGCCTGTGGGATCTTAGTTCCCCAACCGGGGATTGAACCTGGGCCCTCGGCAGAGAGAGCGCCGAGTCCTAACCACTGGACTGCCAGGGAATTCCCTATGAGATGGCTTTGATCTTTCCAAATGAGGATTACACATTTCTGATATTTTTCAGTTTATTTTTCAGTTCCGAGGTTCTTTAATTGGCTTCAGGAAAAGTATTTGGTGACTACAACTGGTGGTGAGAATCTTTCGTTATATCTCAAAGCAAGTCGTGTTCGGAATGCTATGGAAATCTACACCAATCTAGCAGGAAATAAAGGATGAAGCACAAGACGCTGACAGCCCAGGTACCATAGTGGGTTCTCTGGGTGGTGTTTTACACATCTGACCTGATCCCCGGAGGGTCTCCATCTCTCCATCCCCTTCCCTCCTGCCTGGGAAGCCCCAGGTCTCACCGTCAGAGATGTTGTCCCAGTAAGGAGCCAGGAACTCGAAGTGGCCCAGCTGGATGATGTTAAAGAGCTCATCCTGGTCCCTCTCTGGGCTGCGGAACGGGGGGAAGCCGCACAGGAGGATGTAGAGGATAACGCCTGCGGCCCACATGTCCACCTCCAGCCCATAACCTGTGCAGTAGAGGCAGAGACACATTATCTCACCACTTTGGCTGCCATCTCTGTATCGAGGGGTCTCAAAAGCACACATTCAGCCAACCAGACAACTCTGTGTATCCACCTAAATATCTCTACAGAGTCAGTGTGTTCAAAGTCTAACTCACCCCATCCCCATCTCCCAAAAGAGCTTACCTTTCCGACACCCTGTGTTAGTTGGTGCGAGCCCTACCATCCTGACTTCCCAGAGTTCACGTAGACTATTTGCTTTCATTCCTCTCTTATCCAGCTCAGTAATGCCTCCATTAAAATGTCTATAGTCGCTCAGTACTCTCTTGTCCCACTGTCACCGTGTTACCACAGCTACTATGCTGGCCACACCGAGTCCAAACTCACTTGTGGGGAATCCAGACTCAACCTACCCATCCAACTGCAATTCCCTCTGCTCCACTGAGGCTGGTCTTCTCAATGTCTCTACCACCCAACCTCCATGCATAGTCTAGTCTCTGCACGTTGGCTTCCCTGATGCTTCTGCTGCTGGGACAAAATGTCTCCCTCCTCCCTACCCCCAGACCTACAACCCATCCAGAGCCTTCCCATCTTTAGCCATCATAGGGTGGCTAAACTGATTTCTCCTGGAGTGCCAGGATGGCTAAATAGGCATTCACATACTTGGAGCCATATAATAATAATAATAATGATTTCCTTGTATATCCTTTACAGAGTGTGTCACTAAAATAGCCCACTGGACCCTCATACAATATACAAGCCTGTAATAAATATTATTCATTGGGTTTGAAATGGGACCTCCTTTTCCTTTAAATGCAAGGTTGGTAAAGGAATTTTTAAGCCAATTACCATAAGAACCATTCCAATTGTCTCCATTAGAGGTAACCTTGGGTGAGTGGCCAAATGACCTTGCTTGCTTGCGTTCCCCACCCAATTCTCCACCATCTTCCATCTCACCGTCCTGCCAACACACGTGCATGAGTGCGTGTGTGTGCGCATGCACACACACACACACACACACACACACACACACACATATACCACAATCCCTTCTCTGTAATAAGTGCAGCCCTGGTGAGGAAAAAGTGCTCATGCTTTGGTCAAGAAGACCTATTTCAAATATTTCCATTAACGTCCAAGTACAAGCTTAGTGCCAACTCTCTGAGACTTTCCACTGCTCCATGTTGAAAAATGTAAAATTTAAATATTAAAAGTTAAACCTTGGTTAGTAAGTGAGCTGGAGTCCCACAGAGCAATGTGTAACCCTTACCTTTCTCAGAAAGAATTTCAGGAGCTACATAAGTCGGAGTCCCACACACAGTAAATATAGGTCTCACCACATGCTTTGCAAGACCAAAATCAGCCAGTTTCAAGGTGGTAGATTTGTCCTCATTTCGCTGAACCTGTAAGAAATCAAAATCCCCAAACCACCAAAATTGTGATGAGAACAAAGAAGGAAAACTAACAGGACAACAACCATGCAAGTTCAGGATAAGCAAACAATAAAACACAGGAGCTTATAGATTGACCCAACACTGACAAATCCAACTTGATCTCAGTGACACGTGCTCACTAAAGAACCAATGAGTTAGATTTTCTCTGCTGTCCAATATGGTAGCACCATATTGCCACAGATGGCTATTTATTTTAAATTAATTAAATTAAAATCTAATAAAATTAGAAATTCAGTTTCTCAGATCCACTAGACACATTTCAAGTGTTCAATAACCATCCATGGCTAAGGGCTATTATATTGGATCGTGCAAATCTACAACATTTCCATCAGTAGAGAAGAATCCACTGGGCAGCACTGAGTTAGAACAAGGATCAATGATATTTTTGAGCACAGACTAGCTTTAATGAGAATTAGCAAATGCCTGTGGATAATGTAAAGTTGGAGCAGAGGAAAAAAAGAAAGGAAAAAGAAGTGGGAATTGGAATGAAAAAGTAGACCAATAAGCAGTGGAGGCTAAAATTATATGGTTTACCTAGCAAACACTTCTGTCGTGCTTCTTCTCCTTTTTTTTTTTTTTTTGTGGTACGCGGGCCTCTCACTGTTGTGGCCTTTCCCATTGCGGAGCACAGGCTCCGGACGCGCAGGCTCAGCGGCCATGGCTCACGGGCCTAGCCGCTCCGCGGCATGTGGGATCTTCCCGGACCGGGGCATGAACTCGTGTCCCCTGCATCGGCAGGCGGACTCTCAACCACTGCGCCACCAGGGAAGCCCTGTCATGCTTCTTTGATGCCAGGCGCTGTTTATAACATCTTACAAAATATTAATTCATTTAATTGTCATTGCAGTCCCGTAAGGCCATGCACATTCCCATTTTACAGATAAGGAAATGGAGGCACAGTTACATAGTAAATGGTGACCTGGAGTTTGAACCCTGACACTTGGGCTTTAGAGTCTGTGCTTGTAACTGGTGTATGATGCCGAATCTTCCAGCAAAGGGTTATTTCTGTTTCAGGAGGCTGAGGAGGTCTCATCCAAAGGCTCCCAAAGAATTGGAAGCAGGTGGACCAGAGGCAAACCTCCACCATCAGGGGGCACAGCCAGCCGTTCTCGACCCTGAGTTTTACCATGTTGTTACCAAAAGGGCTTTTGCAGTAAATCCCTCAGGCTGTGCTGGGCCCAGGAGTGATCCCTCTTGGGAGAGAGATGGCCGTGTCCCTGGGAGCATTTCTGCTGTGCAGCCAAGACCTCCAGAGCATCTGCTGGGCTGTATGGGTTTCAAGATTAAATGAATTAATATCATAATTTTACCCTCCACAATAGTTCACCTCTGCAGAGCAGGACTGACTTCACGCAAAATAGGAAGTATTGATACAGAAAGTCAGCCTTGCTATCTTCCTCCTCCCCTTTCAGGATCTCCTCATCCAAACCGAGGGCCTCCTTCCCAGGCATGGCCCTGGTCCATCCTCTGCTGTCAAGGCTCCATCCTCCTCCCCTGCTTTACCGGGCCCGCATCTCATGGTAGAAGCTGATGGCTCAGGCCAAAGTGAGCTGAGTGGCTAATTTCAGCACTATGGGAAACTCACTGGGATTAGCCTGGGTGATCTCATCCAAGTGTGACTCAATGGAGCCACCAGGGCTACAGGAGAAATTATCAACCTGTCTGCAGGTGCATGCCCTTGCATCCTCACTGGAACGGGGGCCAAGGTTCCCAATGCACCAACTAGCACTTGGGGGGCTGGAGGGCATTAGGCAGGGCTCCGGTTCTCCCTGTGCTGCATCAGACCCACACCCGAAAATGCAGGGCGGGCAGCCACTCCCCGATCTCCTCAGCGAAGGGTAAGTGCTCCAAATCTGCTTTGGTTCCTGCCAGAGAGTTTACATCTCTGTAAGCAGAATGTGTCTTAACTACTGAGCCCAAGTCACTGCTGGGCAATCTAATCAATATCTTCATAATTAACCTAACCTAATGGAAATCATGGATGTAGAACTAAAACACACTTCTGCTTTGGTCTGTGTATCGAGATAGAGCCCTAAAGGAGACTGGAGAGGTAATTATTAGAATAATTTACACTAGAAAATCTACTTTGGAAGGCAAGGACAAAAAAAAAATGTGTGCTGCCTTAAGTTTCCAGATGGACCATCTACATGAGTCCCATTTGCTGGGTGACTGCTGAAAAAATCTGTCCCTCACAAATATTTGTAAATATTCCCAACCAAATGATCAGCATTAAAAGCATTTGGCTGATTGAATACACCAAAATAAACTATGAATCTCTATGCAAAATGACGAGCATTTCCTTCCTCAAACCCCCCCATCCCCCCAACCCCTGATTCCAAAACCCGAGTCCACTGAGTCAGGAGCAGATGAAACATGATGGAGACTTGGCCTTTTAGCTATTTTGAAGTTTTTCATGATATTTATTTTGAAAATGTATTATGTTAAATGTCCAGATGCTGATGGATACATTTTCTTTTTCTTTTTTTTTTTTTTTTCGGTACGCGGGCCTCTCACTGTTGTGGCCTCTCCCGTTGCGGAGCACAGGCTCCGGACGCGCAGGCTCAGCGACCATGGCTCACAGGCCCAGCTGCTCCGCAGCATGTGGGATCCTCCCGGACCGGGGCACGAACCCATGTCCCCTGCATTGGCAGGCGGACTCTCAACCACTGCACCACCAGGGAGGCCCAGGATACATTTTCAAATACCAAATCTGTTTTTAAAAATCATTTTATGGCCTTCCTAAAATAATATTACGCTGCTTCTTGTCTCCATAGCTTTTCTCTGTGAGTCTCAGGATGATGAGACCCATAGCAGAACCCGAGGGTGGTTAGGATCCACAGAGTCATTTGTTCCTTCCAGAAAGTGAGAATGTTCTGTGTTTTTAATTCTTCTGTCTCCAGCCTCTGCTGTCAGGAGTTATGTAACATTTTTTAAAATTTATTTTATCTTTTAATTTATTTTATGTATTTGGTTGCGCCAGATCTTAGTTGCAACAGGCGGGCTCCTTAGTTGCATCATGTGTGCTCCATAGTTGCAGCAGGTGGGCTCCTTAGTTGTGGCATGTGAACTCTTAGTTGCGGCCTGCATGTGGGATCGAGCTCCCCAAGCAGGGATTGAACCCGGGCCCCCTGCATTGGGAGTGTGGAGTCCTAACCACTGCACCACCAGGGAAGTCCCGGGTTTTATGTAACATTTTTCAGAGCTGTCAGTGTGACTTGAGACTTATTTACTTCGCCTACATGAGCAGCTTAACTACATTTAGGGTCACACACTGACAGTGTGAATTTTCTTTTTGTTTTTTTTGTTTTTTTGTTTTCCAACAGGCACCTCACATTCTTGGCTTCGAAACAGTTCTTATCTTAATCCTTGAATTCAAATGACTGACATCCTCCTGGAATAACTCTTCCTTCTGGTATTTGTGCAACTTTTTTTTTTTTTTAATTTAAGTATAGTTGATTGACAATGTTGTGTTAGATTCTGGTGTACAGCAAAGTGATTCATATATATATATATATATATATTCTTTTTCATATTCTTTTCCATTATAGTTCATTGCAAGATATTGCATATAGTTCCCTGTGTAGGACCTTGTTGGTTGTCTATTTTATATATAGTAGTGTGTATCTGTTAATCCCAAACTCCTAATTTATCCCTCCCCCCACCCTTTCCCCTTTGGTAACCATAAGTTTGTTTTCTAAGTCTGTGAGTCTGTTTCTGTTTTATAAATAAGTCCATTTGTATCATATTTTCGATTCTGCACGTAAGTGATATCATATTTGTCTTTCTCTGTCTGAATTTCTTCACTTAGCATGATCATCTCTAGGTCCGTCCATGTTGCTGCAAATGGCATTATTTCAGCCTTTTTTATGGCTGAGTATTCCATAATATTCCATTTTATATACGTACCACATCATCTTTATCCATTCATCTGTCAATGGACATTTGGGTTGCTTCTTGGCTACTGTAAATAGTGCTGCTATGAACTTTGGGGTGCACGTATCTTTTCAAATTAGAGAATTCATCTTTTCTGGATCTACACCCAGGAGTGGGATTGCTGGGTCATATGGTAGTTCTATTTTTAGTTTTTTAAGGAACCTCCATACGGTTCTCCATAGTGGCTGCACCAATTTACACTGTGTGGAACTTCTGAAACCATCAAAGTCTCCACCCAAACAGGAAACTTGTCTACAACATCTTCCCACCAGACTATCATTCACCTCTGGTTGAAATCTCAAGATGGAAAAGATCACATAGCTTCACATGGCAGACCATCCAGATCATAGTCAGATTAACTTGTGAGGAGGTTCACCCCACGTTGATCCAGAATTCCACCTCCACCCCTTTTTTCTAAATCTGCCCTCTGGGAAGGACACACCACTTCCAAAGATGGGAAACAAGTACCAGGATTTCCCCCCAGGGTGCTTCTGGTTTCTCTAACGGGCTCCCAGGTGGTACCAATGCTGCTTCTCTAAGTTCACATCCGAGAATCCTCAAGCTTATCCTTATAGGATCAGGTCTCCTGACCCATCATCCCCTTCTCGCTCCTCCCTACGCTAAGTACAGCTCTTGAAGCAGCAGCACAAACATCACTTGTGAGCCTGATGGAGACCTCAGGCTATCCAAGATCCACTGAACAGAACTGCATCTCTATGAGACCCCAGGGCGATTCTTGTGCACTGTAAAGTTCTAGATAATCCCTATTTAATTGACGCCTCTTTTACCAAAGAATGCCCAGAAATGAACACCATATACCACGTATGATTTGAACAAATCAGTGAGCCTCGGTACCCTCAGCTGACTAGGCACTGGGTGGCCATCAAGGCAAAGACCCCACTAAATGACCCACTTCGACGCCACAGCCCCAGTGCACACATCTGACCTTGTCCTCACCCCACATCTCCGTTTCTCTTTCTACAGGTTTATCTAAATTCACTGCTCTGGGTCACATTCCTTCTGGGGCTCGTTTTCAATTGCCCTCTAACTGAAAGGGTGTTAGAGATTAATTTACATGGTACTTTAATGACTCTTGGTCCATCTGCATCCATCATCCCTTTTTCTAGCCACACCAAAGTACCCTGCTTTGAATCCAGACAATCTACATTTACATAAGCAGCCAGATCACATCTGGACAGTCTCAAAGCTTCAAAAGGAATCTTTCCTTTTCTGAGCCATTAACAGCCTCCTGTCCTTCAAGGGCACATCAATTTAAATGTGATCTTTCAATGATCATCTCTGAACAGCAGATGGAAGCAGAGTACAGGCCAAACAGCAAGCGGCTCCCCCTAAGAAAAGGGGTAGAGCTTATTTATCTTTGTCATCTTCTTACTTGATCCTTCATACTTCCTCTGGCCTTCTCCCTCCAAGTTTCCATTTCCAACTGGCCATGAGGACGGAAATGATCTTAGAAACCAAATCACATGGAAATGCCAATACCTAAAATCAATTTACATTTCAACAGCAAAAGATAGCATAATACAAAGAATGACTGAAAAAATCAGTGGGGACAAAGTTTTCCCAGGACCTGTCACATTACTGGCCTGCGACATGCCTTTGGTGTCTACACATCGTCACCCCTCTGGCTCCTGTTTGCTTAGGGCCCAGTCAACACCACACAGCACACTCCAACCTCTCCAAGGGAGCACATGCTGGCAGAAGAAGCAATTAACACTGATATCTCTTCAAGCTGGAAATTCTCATAATGAAAATTTTCTTTGCAAGATTTCAGGAGTCTAAATAGCCCTAAGGGAAGAGGGGCACTAGCGTCTTATCAGGAAATGTGATCACTAGAAATAGATAAGCTCAGTAATACAGGCCTAAAATTTTACTCTAGGGCCCAATTATCAGATATAAATATTTCTGCTGGTGAAAACAACATGGTAAGCTTGCTAGATCCATTAAGAGCTCCTAGCACATTCTGGAAGTCTCAAAAAGCAGGCCACACTCAGCCATGTAACCAAAAGTTAGCTCTAACATCATCAGTCTCCTAAGATTAGCAAAGTATTGACACAGACAGTAGCCATCCATTAAAGGAAGAAACAATTATTTTGATAATACGGAAGTCAGCACAAGAGCGGAACACTAAATTAAAGTCAACTAAAGAACATTAATTGATGGACAGTAGTCACCATGGTGATATTTACTAATATTAACTCTCAGAAGACCAGCCAAGTTTGCAACATAATTATCCTAACAACAGGTTTAGAGATGACACCTTTCTAAACTCAGACAATGAGTCTATTGTCAAATCCAACACTCCCCAGATCTTTGTCTGAAAAACCACAAAGAACTTCTGTTAGGTAGCATTTAGTCTGACATAACAATATATTCAACTTCACTCATCTGGAAAAAGGACAGACACGATTTAGAAATGTGACAGGCCCACTCATTCTGAAAAACACCAGCTGACAGATTATCCACAAGACAGAAAAGATGTTACCCTATGCCACCAAAGATGGCTCAGATCTGTAGCTTTTTGCAGCTTCTGAAGGAGACTTGCCACCATGAAAGAAGGTTTTTATTTAAAAAAACAAAAAAGTAGGCTTTCTTGCTTGGTGCTTTGTGACCACCTAGAGGGGTGGGATAGGGAGGGTGGGAGGGAGACGCAAGAGGGAGGGGATATGGGGATATATGTATACATATAGCTGATTCACTTTGTTATAAAGCAGAAACTAACACAACATTGTAAAGCAATTAAATGCCAATAAAGATGTAAAAAAAAGGATACAATAAAAAAGTGGGCTTTCTTTAAAATCAGAAAAAAAGGGTCGAAATATCAATTACAATTAACACCAATAAACAACTCATGTATTAGACTGAAAAATTATAGCTCCTCTGCAGTTTTTGCTCTCTCTCAGGACACACACACACACACACACACACACACACACACACACACTTCACTGCCTTTAAGGGCACTAAAACACATATGAACTGACATTTAAATCCATGAAGGTGTTGCCAAATGACTTCTCAGAGGCAGCTAGCTTGTCCACACTAAATGTATTCCTTGCAATTTTTTATTTCCTGAAGCAAATCTCTATATGCCACCTGCAAGTGCTGACTTTCTCCATTTTAAAAACTGCTGACAAGTCAATCCCTTAACACAAGTGACAGTCTCTATTGCCCAAGAGATGGGCCAGCTCGACAGATTGGTTCCAGGACCTTGTGGAGAAAATGCAAGCTCAGATGACTATCCCCAAAAGAAAACGATCCTATAGGGTAAAGGATCTCACTCCACATCCTCGAGAACATGTATCACTGTTCTGATGCTTTATTAAGCACAGACCCAAAATGTTCTGTTCATGGGACCCACCCAGGCCTCTAGTCAGAATTCCTCCTGCTTATGCAATTTGGTGAAAACATCAGAGGATCTGTAAAGAACACTGCTCTGTCATGATTCCAAAGTGCCATTGTAAACAGGGTCCGGCACATCACACATGGGAAAAACTTGGGCTCAGACCCAAAAAACAGAAACAAAAAGCAAGTGAAAAAAGGATGAGAACACTTAGCTCATGCAAAAATGGAATTCTTGGGCTTCCCTGGTGGCACAGTGGCTAAGAATCTGCCTGCCAACGTAGGGGATAGGGGTTCGAGCCCTGGTCCGAGAAGATCCCACATGCCGCAGAGCAACTAAGCCCGTGCTCCACAACTACCGAGCCTGCACTCTAGAGCCCGTGAGCTACAACCACTGGGCCCGAGTGCCACAACTACTGAAGCCTGAGTGCCTAGAGCCCGTGCTCCACAGCAAGAGATGCCACCACAACGAGAAGCCTGTGCACCGCAGTGAAGAGTAGCCCCCGCTTGCCGCAACTAGAGAAAAGCCTGCGTGCAGCAACGAAGACCCAACACAGCCAAAAATAAAATAAATTAATTTAAAAAATTTGTTTTAAAATATGATTTAAAAATGGAATTCTTAGGGAATTCCCTGGTGGTCCAGTGCTTAGGACTCGGCACTTTCACGGCCATGGGCCTGGGTTCAATCCCTGGTTGGGGAACTAAGATCCTGCAAGCTGTGCAGTGTGCCCAAAAAACCCAAAAAACAAAAATGAAATTCTTCAAAGGGAGATTTATTCCCTGGTAATTCAGACCATTCAGGCAACCAGTCAATGATCTGCAATTCTATGAATCTGGACCAAAACAAGGCTGCTTGATTTAGGGGTCAATGTAGACCTCACTTCACCAGATAATTAGCTCGACTCACTCAGAAATCATTCTGCTTGTGGGAGCAGCTTACAGGCAGATGAATGTACTGGGATGATGTTTCCAGGCTGGCTCTACAGCCATGAAATTAAAGGAAACAGGTGAACTCCTTTCCCCTCCACTGCACCCCCCCACCGCCCACCGCTCAAAAAAAAAAAAAAAAAAACTGGCTCACGAAGATCACTGCCTCCATTTACTATGGCTTCATGTGCAGCAATCTGGCTTTGGATTCTTCTTCATGATGCCCACCTTAATATCAGACTCATTCCTAACACAGTAATAATGAGAGTAGCTGCCACTGATGGAATGCTTGCCATTTGCCAGGCAGCATGCTGGGGTCTGTATTCATTCTTTCATCCAACTGATATTTATTGAATCTCCACTATGTGACAGAACTGATGTCGTTTTCAAGGTACAGTCTGAATAAAACAATGTTCCTGGGGTCACAGAACTTTCCAGGAGGAGGAAAAAGAAAATAGAAGAATAAATATGGAACATATCAGGTGGTGATTGGGGCTACAAAGAAGAAAGTGGGACAAAGGGGCCAGCGAGGGAACACGTGAAGTGCACTGTCCTAACGAAGCCCACCAGGAACACACTTGAAATTCAGGAACACACTGGGTTGACTGACTCATTGCAACAAGGGAGATCCCCAACACCTTGGGGATCCAGGCATCTAAGTGAGAGGGTGTTCAATGAACTCGTAAGAGGTGGATTGTGTTAGGTGACTTGGGAGAGGGTTCATGGAAGCAGGATTTTGCTCTGAACTGGATACTGTCAGGAAGTGAGGGTAATTCTATGATTGGGCATCTTGGTAATTCTTATCTAGGAGGTGGGAGGAAGGTGGGGCAGTGAATCATAGTCACCCAAAAGGGAAAATGTAGCCCCATTTGTGGTCTGGACAATCTTGTTCTTATCTGGATTTGGACATGATGATGAAGAGGTCTTGCTTTTGTCTGGATCCATCATGGTCCTAGAGTGTCCTTATTTGATGTTGGTGCTTTGGGAGATTGTTTACATCCAAAAACAGAACAGCTGAGCTGTGTGTGCCAGGCCAGCTCCCGTGCTTAATCCTCCCTGAACCTTCTAAGACAGGTACTATTACTATTTCTCTTTTATAAGTGAGGAAACAACGGCCCAGAGAGATGAAAGGATTGATGCTAGAGGCTTTCGGGATCTTAGTTCCCTGGCCAGGGATCAAACCCAGGCCCCCTGCAGTGGAAGCTTGCAGTCCTAACCACTGGACCAACTGGGAATTCCCAGTACTGAGCCATTTGAATTCCTGCGGCAAGACCTCTTCTGCAGAAGGGCCAGGGAGACTTTTGGTGGGAGGGTGGGCTCAAAGCCTGCAGGGGGAGCTGCTACCAGCAGACACCCCTAGCACCTAGGCCAGAGGATGTGCAAATACCCAAGAAATGAAGTCCACCTGATCACTGTCAAGGTGAAAATATTTTTCTCCCAGGCATGAGGAAACAGTTTCCATTTTGTTTAAACTGGAAGACTTCTTTCTCAATAATTTAATCAAAACCCATTTATCTCTGCAATTTATGAACTACAACCAAAGTTTTAAATACTGAAACGAGTATGTTAAAAAAAAAAAAAAAGACCATAAAGGTAATGCTCTAGCGCACAAGGGTACCAGAGCAGGAGCCCGTTCGGACTTCCGGTATCCCATGTTTTATAACCTCCCTCTTCCACCGCAGCCAGGGCGGGGCTTACCAGCAGGTTTTCCGGCTTGAGGTCCCGGTGGACGATGCTCTTGTCGTGCATGTGCACAAGCGCCTTGCACAAGTCCATGAGCATAAGGGCAGCGTCGCGCTCTGGGAACTTCACACTTTCTATAATGGCATCGAAAAGGTCCCCTCCCTGCACGTACTCCATGATCAGGTAGATCTCCGCGTTCGTTTCATACACTTGATGCAGTTTCACGATGTTGGGGTGAGAGAGGCTCTGGATGATCAGGATCTCGCTGTCGACCATGTCCTCCTTCCCCTTGAGCTTGGACTTGTCTATGATCTTCATGGCGTAGGCCTGCTGGGTGCCGCGGTGCCTGCACTCCTTCACCACCGCGAAGTTCCCGTCCCCGATCACGCGGCCTGGCTCGTACTGCTTGCGCACATCGGCCGCCAGGATGCCCGCGGGCCGCCGCCTCCTGCCGCCCGGCCGCTCCG
This sequence comes from Monodon monoceros, assembly GCF_005190385.1. NCBI lineage: Eukaryota > Metazoa > Chordata > Mammalia > Artiodactyla > Monodontidae > Monodon > Monodon monoceros. Next base: position 54,677,961 of record NW_021703780.1, on the reverse strand, counting down.
CCTTGCTTTCCTCCGGCCTCGTCTTGGGCTCCTTTTCTACCCTGGCCGGCGGCTTATCTCGGGAAACCATCCTCCTCCCTCCGGACGCACCCGGCTTTTTCTCCTTTTCTGCCTCCTGCGCATCCCCTCTGGTCCTGGGGAGCTTCTCTGTGTCGAGGTCGGAAGGATGCTCCCTCCGGAGCCAGCCTCCCTGCTTGCTCCTGCCTACGGTCCTGCTGTCTTTCTCCTCTCTTATGGGCTGGGCTTCCCCGACAACGTCCCTCTTGGCCTTGGCTGCTGCTGGGCCATGACCTTCCTGGCCTCCTGGGTCTCCGTCCTCTTTCTTGTCAGTGCTTTTGCTGGGTCTCCTCGGCTCCTGAGGTGGGTGCCCGGGACTGCTCCGGGTGCCCTCCTTCCAACCTTCCTCCTCACCCTGGGGCTTCTCCTCAGGGGACCTCCTGCAGCTCCTGGCCCTCACCAGCCTCTCTACGTCATAGCTGGGGCACCTGCCCAGGTCCAGCTCGCTGGTGCCCAGAGAGAGCCGCTCCCTCTGCAGGCTCTGCTGGAGCTCTCTTTCCCGCTTACACTTCTCACACCTAATTATTTCCCCCGATGTCTTTTCAATCTCCACCCCCAGGTGATTCTCTCCGCTAGCATGCCTCTCCAGGGTGGCATCCCTGGGCACCTTGCTGCTGGGTTCAGGCTCCCACTTCCCCCTCACCCTGTCCTCCACGGGGGTCCTCCCCTGATGTCTGATGGCAGCCTGGGACCTGGCAGCCTCACTGCAGCTCTTGGTGGTCTCGGTCTCCCCACAGTGGTGACCCCCTTTCAGAGCCTTATTATAAAGCCTGCTTCTCAGCCTTGGAGAGGGGACCCGGCTGTGCTGGGTCAAGGTCAGAGCCCGGGCTTTGCTGGGGTACAGTTCCTCTATAGCCACCTGGATGTTCTTCAGCGTCAGTGGCTCTTTGCCCACGGCTATGAAAGCATCCCCTTCCCTGAAGAAATCGGACACACTCCTGATTTCCCTGCCCTTGAGGTTGAACAGCTTCCTCACGCGGTCACTCTTCCATCTGGGAAAGCCCAGGGCCTCTGAGACGTCGGCCAAGAGCTGCTCGAAGGTCTGCACCGACCGTCTGTTGAGGAGCAGCGTGATCTTGCGGAGGGGTTGCCCACCCAGCTTGACCACGGTCACGACCCTGGGCTTCAGCAGGCTGCTGTCAGCGTGGACAGGGTGAAGGCTACCCTGGGGGCTGAACATGGGCACCAAGGAGCCTCGAGGCCCCAGGAATGGTTTCTCCAGGCTCCCTCGGCCAGCAGGCAGCCACGTGCCCTGCAGCTTCCGCTCCGTGATTTTCGAGCTTAAACATTTTAGAGAATGTTCACAGAGACCTCGATATCCTGCAGGGGAAAAAGGACAAAACAGTATTAGTCCAAGGGGTTCAAACAGCCTTCTGGGGTCTTCCCTGGTGGCGCAGTGGTTGCAAGTCTGCCTGCCGATGCAGGGGACACGGGTTCGTGCCCCGGTCCGGGAAGATCCCACATGCCGCGGAGTGGCTGGGCCCGTGAGCCATGGCCGCTGAGCCTGCGTGTCCGGAGCCTGTGCTCCGCAACGGGAGAGGCCACAGCAGTGAGAGGGCCGCGTACCGCAAAAAAAAAAAAAAAAAAAAAAAAAAAGCCTCTGACCTTCACCAAACCTTTACTAAAGAAGACTGATGCTGTTACAAGTTATAAGTGTGCTCGTTGAGGATCTGCTTGAAACAGTGGAGCCTTTACCGGTTAGGCCAAGAGAGACCAGGAGTGCAGAATGGAGTTGGCACTGGGCCTGAGGTGCCTCCTCAGGCCTTACGGGGAGCAGGGCGGACCACGCCTTGGGGTCCCCTTCCAGGCAAGGCCTAACCCTGGATGCAACTCCCGCTACCCTAAAGTAAGCTGAGCTTCAAGAATCTACAGCTGAGATAAAAGGTCCAACGTTTGCTGCCCAGGAAATACCAACAAGAGGTCAGAACTTTCTGGAACTTTAAAAAACCCAAATCTTTTTTTTTTCCTTGCTAAGTCAATACGGCTTTATTTTTATCTTTTCCATTTTTTAAAAATTAAAGTATAGTTAATCCACAATGTTGTGTTAGTTTCAGGTACACAGTAAAGTGACCCAGGCACACACACATATACGTATCTATTCCCTTCCAGATTTCCCCTCACCACTAAAGAATCCAAATCTTACCCACTTCTTTGCCAAGAACAGTTTTCTCAGCTTGACTTTCAACCCACTCAGGGTGAGGCAAGATGTGAAGAGGTTATGATCGCAGAATTTGAGACATATCTGGATTTGAATCCTGGCATGGCCACTGATTCTTTGCATGAACTTGGACAAATTACCCACGTTCTGTTTTTTTTTTTCCATCTATGAAGTGAGAATGATAACAACTTCCTCCCAGGATTTTTGTGAAGAGTAAATGAGAAAATGATTACGATTCACTTGAAGGAGTGCTTGACACACAGAAAGGGCACAGTGATAGCCAGTTGTTAATATTGTCCTTATGATTTTTTTAAATATAGATTTTATTCCTACAGTTCAAATTTATTTCCCTTTTTTTTTTGCAATTACTTTATGTCAAATTTTTTGCCACACGGCATATCGGATCCTAGTTCCTCAACCAGGGATCAAACCCGCGCCCCCTACATTGAAAGCATGGGGTCTTAACCACTGGATCACCAGGGAAGTCCCCTGTCCTTATGATCTTAATATCTCTTTTGTATGATCATTTCATTTTGGTAGCAAAGGAACTCATGGGCCAACATGACAAGGTGGTCTTCTCCAAATGGTTTTTCCTTTTGGTATTAAAAAAAGGAAAGAAAGAAACCAAGGTCATATTAATATTAATATTATATTAATAATGAGAATGTGCTCATTCTCATGGTGTTTCCTGATAAACTGAATAAATGAATAAAACAAGACTCTGTATTTCCTGGTCAAATGTACCCAGCCTTACCTCATTTTATTGTGTTTCACCTTATTATGCTTTGAAGATATTGCATTTTTTATCACCTGAAGGTTTGTGGCAACCCTGGGTCAAGCAAGTCTATCGGCTATTTTTCCAAATAGCATTTGCTCCCTTCGTGTCTCTATGTCACATTTTGGTAACTCTCACAATATTTCAAATTTGGTCATTATTGTTATATTTGTGATGGTGATCTGTGATCAGGGATCTTAGATGTTACTCCTATGACTCACTGAAGGCTCAGATGATGGTTAGCATTTTTTACCAACAAGGTATTTTTATATTAATGTATGTACATTGTCTTTTTTCCCAATTTATACTTTCTTTTTTTAAATTAATTTTTGTTGGAGTATAGTTGCTTTACAATGTTGTGTTAATTTCTACTGTACAGCAAAATGAATCAGCTATACTTATACATATATCCCCACTTTTCTGGATTTCCTTCCCATTTAGATCACCACGGTGCATTAAGTAGAGTTCCCTATTTTATACATAGTATCAATAGTGTATAGGTGTCAATCCCAATCTCCCAATTCCTCCCACCCCATCCCCTTTCCCCCTTGGTATCCATACATTTGTTCTCTACGCCTGTGTCTCTATTTCTGCTTTGCAAATGAGATCATCTATACCATTTTTCTAGATTCCACATATATGTGTTAATATATGGTACTTGTTTTTCTCTTTCTGACTTACTTAGCTCTGTACGACACTCTCTAGGTCCATCTGTACATTGTTTTTTAAGACATAATGCTATTGCACACTTAATAGACTATGGTAGAGTGTAAACAAAACTTTAATATGCACTGCAAAATCAAAAAATTTGTGTAACTTCCTTTATTGGGATATTCGCTTTATTGCAGTGCTCAGGAACCAAACCCGCGACAGCTCCAAGGTGTGACTGTACTTGAGACAAAAGTGGTTCAATCTCCTTTTCTTGTCCAGGTCAGGAAAGGAAACAGGAAAATGACAGAATGTGGGATTCAGTTAAACCATGAGAGTGGTTAATTATTAAAGTTGCCCCACAGGATCCGTATGTCATATCCTACGTGCAGCAATCTGCCATTTATGCTTCCTTTAAAAAGAAGATAAAAATGATAATTTTTTTGACATCTTTATTGGAGTATAACTGCTTTACAATGGTGTGTTAGTTTCTGCTTTATAACAAAGTGAATCAGCTATACATATACATATATCCCCATATGTCCTCCCTCTTGCGTCTCCCTCCCACCCTCCCTATCCCACCCCTCTAGGTGGTCACAAAGCACCGAGCTGATCTCCTTGTGCTATGCGGCTGCTTCCTACTAGCTATCTATTTTACATTTGATAGTGTCTATATGTCCATGCCACTCTCTCACTTCGTCCCAGCTTACTCTTCCCCCTCCATGTTTCCTCAAGTCCATTCTCTACGTTTGCATCTTTATCCCTGTCCTGCCCCTAGGTTCTTCAGAACCAATTTTTTTTTTTAGATGCCATATATATGTGTTACCATATGGTATTTGTTTTTCTCTTTCTGACTTACTTCACTCTGTATGACAGACTCTAGGTCCATCCACCTCATTACAAATAACTCAATTTCATTTCTTTTTATGGCTGAGTAGTATTCCATTGTATATATGTGCCACATCTTCTTTAACCATTCATCTGTCGATGGACATTTAGGTTGCTTCCATGTCCTGGCTATTGTAAATAGAGCTGCAATGAACATTGTGGTACATGATTCTTTTTGAATTATGGTTTTTTCAGGGTATATGCCCAGTAGTGGGATTGCTGGATCATATGGTAATTCTATTTTTAGTTTTTTAAGGAAACTCCATACTGTTCTCCATAGTGGTTGTATCAATTTACGTGCCCAAGAACAGTGCAAGAGGGTTCCCTTTTCTCCACACTCTCTCCAGCATTTATTGCTTGTAGATTTTTTGATGATGGCCATTCTGACTGGTGTGAGGTGATACCTCATTGTAGTTTTGATTTGCATTTCTCTAATGATTAGTGATGTTGAGCATCCTTTCATGTGTTTGTTGGCAATCTGTATATCTTCTTTGGAGAAATGTCTATTTAGGTCTTCTGCCCATTTTTGGATTGGTTTGTTTGTTTTTTTTAAATTGAGCTGCATGAGCTACTTGTAAATTTTGGAGATCAATCCTTTGTCAGTTGCTTCATTTGCAAATATTTTCTCCCATTCTGAGGGTTGTCTTTTCATCTTGTTAATGGTCTCCTTTGCTGTGCAAAAGCTTTTTAGTTTCATTAGGTCCCATTTGTTTATTTTTATTTCCATTTCTCTAGGAGGTGGGTCAAAAAGGATCTTGCTGTGATTTATGTCATAGAGTGTTCTGCCTATGTTTTCCTCTGAGAGTTTTATAGCTTCTGGCCTTACATTTAGGTCTTTAATCCATTTTGAGTTTATTTTTCTGTATGGTGTTAGGGAGTGTTCTAATTTCATTCTTTTACATGTAGCTGTCCAGTTTACCCAGCACAACTTATTAAAGAGGCTGCCTTTTCTCCATTGTATATTCTTGCCTCCTTATCAAAAATAAGGTGACCTTATGTGTGTGGGTTTACCTCTGGGCTTTCTATCCTGTTCCATTGATGTATATCTCTGTTTTTGTGCCAGTACCATACTGTCTTGATTAATGTAGCTTTGTAGTATAGTCTGAATTCCGGGAGCCTGATTCCTCCAGCCCCATTTTTCTCTCAAGATTGCTTTGGCTATTCAGGGTCTTTTGTGTTTCCAAACAAATTGTGCAATTTTTTGTTCTACTTCTGTAAAAAATGCCATTGGTAGTTTGACAGGGATTGCATTGAATCTGTAGATTGCTTTGGGTAGTATAGTCATTTTCACAATGTTGATTCTTCCAACCCAAGAACATGGCATATCTCTCCATCTGTTTGTATCATCTTTAATTTCTTTCATCAGTGTCTTATAGTTTTCTGCATACAGGTCTTTTGTCTCCTTACGTAGGTTTATTCCTAGGTATTTTATTCTTTTTGTTGCAATGGTAAATGGGAGTGTTTCCTTAATTTCTCTTTCATATTTTTCATCATTAGTGTATAGGAATGCAAGAGATTTCTGTGCATTAATTTTGTATCCTGCTACTTTACCAAATTCATTGATTAGCTCTAGCAGTTTTCTGGTAGCATCTTTAGGATTCTCTGTGTAGAGTATCATGTTATCTGCAAACAGTGACAGCTTTACTTCTTCTTTTCTGATTTGGATTCCTTTTATTTCTTTCTCTTCTCTGATTGCTGTGGCTAAACCTTCCAAAACTATGTTGAATAACAGTGGCGAGAGTGGACAACCTTGTTTTGTTCCTGATGTTAGAGGAAATGGTTTCAGTTTTTCACCATTGAGAATGATGTTGGCTGTGGGTTTGTCATATATGGCCTTTATTATGTTGAGGTAAGTTCCCTTTATGCCTACTTTCTGGAGAGTTTTTATCATAAATGGGTGTTGAATTTTGTTGAAAGCTTTTTCTGTATCTATTGTGATGATCATATGGTTTTTCTCCTTCAATTTGTTAATATGGTGTATCATGTTGATTGATTTGTGTATATTGAAGCATCTTTGCATTCCTGGGATAAACCCCACTTGATCATGGTGTATGATCCTTTTACTGTGCTGTTGGATTCTGTTTGCTAGTATTTTGTTGAGAATTTTTGCAACTATGTTCATCAGTGATATTGGCCTGTTGTTTTCTTTCTTCGTGACATCTTTGTGTGGTTTTGGTATCAGGGTGATGGTGGCCTCGTAGAATGAGTTTGGGAGTGTTCCTCCCTCTGCTATATTTTGGAAGAGTTTGAGAAGGCTAGGTGTTAACTCTTCTCTAAATGTTTGATAGAATTCGCCTGTGAAACCATCTGGTCCTGGGCTTTTGTTTGCTGGAAGATTTTTAATCACAGTCTCAATTTCAGTGCTTGTGATTGGTCTGTTTATATTTTCTATTTCTTCCTGGTTCAGTCTCGGAAAGTTGTGCTTTTCTAAGAATTTGTCCATTTCTTCCAGGTTGTCCATTTTATGGGCATAGAGTTGCTTGTAGTAGTCTCTCATGATCCTTTGTATTTCTGCAGTGTCAGTTGTTACTTCTTCATTTCTAATTCTATTGATGTGAGTGTTCTCCCTTTTTTTCCTAATGAGTCTGGCTAATGGTTTATCAATATTGTTTATCTTCTCAAAGAACCAGCTTTTAGTTTTATTGATCTTTGCTATTGCTCTGTTCATTTCTTTTTCATTTATTTCTGAACTGATCTTTATGATTTCTTTCCTTCTGCTAACTTTGGGGGTTTTTTGTTCTTCTTTCTCTAATTTTTTCAGGTGTAAGGTTAGGTCATTTATTTGAGATGTTTCTTGTTTCTTGGGGTAGGATTGTATTGCTATAAACTTCCCTCTTAGAACTGCTTTTGTTGCATCCCATAGGTTTTGGGTCATCGTGTTTTCACTGTCATTTGTTTCTAGGTATTTTTTGATTTCCTCTTTGATTTCTTCAGTGATCTCTTGGTTATTTAGTAGTGTATTGTTTAGCCTCCATGTGTTCATATTTTTTTCCTGTAATTGATATCTAGTCTCATAGCGTTGTGGTCAGAAAAGATACTTGATAAAATTTCAATTTTCTTAAATTTACCAAGACTTGATTTGTGACCCAAGATATGATCTATCCAGAGAATGTTCCATGAGCACTTGAAAGTGTATTCTCTTGGTTTTGAATGGAATGTCCTATAAATATCAATTAAGTCTATCTTGTTTAATGTATCATTTAAAGCTTGTGTTTCCTTATTTATTTTCATTTTGGATGATCTTTAGCACCCCACTAAAGTCCCCTACTACGAATGTGTTACTGTCAATCTCCCCTTTTATGGCTGTTAGTATTTGCCTTATGTATTGAGGTGCTCCTATGTTGGGTGCATAAATATTTACAATTGTTATATCTTCTTCTTGGATCGATCCCTTGATCATTATGTAGTGTCCTCTTTGTCTCTTGTAATAATCTTTATTTTAAAGTCTATTTTGTCTGATATGAGAATTGCTAGTCCAGCTTTCTTTTGATTTCCATTTGCATGGAGTATCTTTTTCCATCCCCTCACTTTCAGTCTGTATGTGTCCCTAGGTCTGAAGTGGGTCTCTTGTAGACAGCATATATACAGGTCTTGTTTTTATATCCATTCAGCCAGTCTATGTCTTTTGGTTGGAGCATTTAATCCATTTACATTTAAGGTAGTTATCGATATGTATGTTCCTATTACCATTTTCTTAATCGTTTTGGGTTTGTTATGGTAAGTCTTTTCCTTCTCTTGCGTTTCCTGCCTAGAGAAATTCCTTTAGCAATTGTTGTAAAGCTGGTTTGGTGATGCTGAATTCTCTTAGCTTTTGCTTGTCTGTAAAGGTTTTAATTTCTCCATCGAATCTGAATGAGATCCTTCCTGGGTAGAGTAATCTTGGCTGTAGGTTTTTCCCTTTCATCACTTTAAATATGTCCTGCCACACCCTTCTGGCTTGCAGTGTTTCTGCTGAAAGATCAGCTGTTAACCTTATGGGGATTCCCTTGTATGTTATTTGTTGTTTTTCCCTTGCTGCTTTTAATATTTTTTCTTTGTATTTAATTTTTGACAGTTTGATTAATATGTGTCTTGGCATATTTCTCCTTGGATTTATCCTGTATGGGACTCCCTGCACTTCTTGGACTTGATTGACTATTTCCTTTGCCATATTAGGGAAGTTTTCAATTATAATCTCTTCAAATATTTTCTCAGTCCCTTTCTTTTTCTCCTCTTCTTCTGGGACCCCTATAATTCTTATGTTGGTGTGTTTAATGTTGTCCCAGAGGTCTCTGAGACTGTCCTCAATTCTTCTCATTCTTTTTTTCTTTATTCTGCTCTGGTAGTTATTTCCACTGTTTTATCTTCCAGATCACTTATGCATTCTTCTGCCTCAGTTATTTTGCTATTGATTCCTTCTAGAGAATTTTTAATTTCATTTATTGTGTTGTTCATCATTGTTTGTTTGCTGTTTAGTTCTTCTAGGTCCTTGTTAAACATTTCTTGTATTTTCTCCATTCTATTTCTGAGATTTTGGATCATCTTTACTATCATTACTCTGAATTCTTTTTCAGGTAGACTGCCTATTTCCTCTTCGTTTCTTTGGTCTGGTGGGTTTTTACCTTGCTCCTTCATCTGCTGTGTGTTTCTCTGTCTTCTCATTTTGCTTAACTTACTGTGTTTGGGGTCTCCTTTTTGCAGGCTGCAGGTTCATAGTTCCCATTGTTTTTGGTGTCTGCCCCCAGTGTGTAAGGTTGGTTCAGTGGCTTGTGTAGGCCTCCTGGTGGAGGGGACTGGTGCCTCCACCAGTGTTCTGGTGGATGAGGCTGGATCTTGTCTTTCTGGTGGGCAGGACAGTGTCTGGTGGTGTGTTTTGGGGTGCCTCTGACATTATTATGATTTTAGGAAGCCTCTGTGCTAATGGGTGGGGTTGTGTTGCTGTCTTGCTAGTTGTTTGGCATAGGGTGTCTAGCATTGTAGCTTGCTGGTCATTGAGTGGAACTGGGTCTTAGTGTTGAGATGGAGATCTCTGGGAGAGCTTCTGCCGTTTGATATTACGTGGTCTCTGGTGGACCAATGTCCTGAACTCGGCTCTCCCACCTCAGAGGCACAGACCTGACATCCTGCTGGAGCACCAAGACCCTGTCAGCCACATGGCTCAGAAGAAAAAGGAGCAGAAAAAGAAAGAAAAAATAAAATAAAATAAAGTTATTAAAATAAAAAATAATTTAAAATTATTAAAAATAAAAAAATTAATTAAAAATAGAAAAATAAAGAAAGAGAGCAACCAAACCAAAAAATAAATCCACCAATGATAACCAGCACTAAAAACTATACTAAAAAACAAAAACAAAAAACGGACAGACAGACCCTAGAACAATAACTCTAAATACTAAACTAAGATAAACATAAAACCAAAAACAAATTAGATGCAGAAAGCAAACCCCAAGTCTACAGTTGCTCCCAAAGTCCACTGCCTCAATTTTGGGATGATTTGTTGTCTATTCAGGTGTTCCACTGATGCAGGGTACATCAAGTTGATTGTGGAGATTTAATCCTTTGCTCCTGAGGCTGCTGGGAGAGATTTCCCTTTCTCTTCTTTGTTTGCACAGCTCCTGGGGTTCAGCTTTGGATTTGGCCCCGCCTCTGCGCCTCTGCGTGTTGGTCGCCTGAGGGCGTCTGTTCTTCGCTCAGACAGGACGGGGTTAAAGCAGCAGCTGATTCGGGGGCTCTGGCTCACTCAGGCCGGGGGGAGGGAGGAGTGCTGAATGCGGGGCGAGCCTGCGGCGGCAGAAGCCGGCATGACATTGCAACAGCCTGAGGTGCGCCATGTTTTCTCTCCAGGAAGTTGTCCCTGGATCACAGGACCCTGGCAGTGGCGGGCTGCACAGGCTCCCGGGAGGGGAGGTGTGGATGGTGACCTGTGCTCGCACACAGGCTTCTTGGTGGCTGCAGCAGCAGCCTTAGTGTTTCATGCCCCGTCTCTGGGGTCCACGCTGTTAGCTGCGGCTGGCGCCCATCTCTGGAGCTCCTTTAAGCGGCACTCTGAATCCCCTCTCCTCCCGCACCAGGAAACAAAGCGGCAAGAAAAAGTCTCTTGCCTCTTCGGCAGTTCCAGACTTTTTCCCGGACTCCCTCCTGGCTGGCTGTGGCGCACTAGCCCCCTTCATCCTGTGTTCACGCAGCCAACCCCAGTCCTCTCCCTGCGATCTGACCTCTGAGGCTCAAGCCTCAGCTCCCAGCCCCCAGCCCCCAGCCCCCACCCGTCCCGGTGGGTGAGCAGACAAGCCTCTCAGGCTGGTGAGTGCTGGTCGGCACCGATCCTCTGTGCGGGAATCTCTCCACTTTGCCCTCTGCATCCCTGTTGCTGCGCTCTCCTCCGTGGCTCCGAAGCTTCCCCCTGGCAACCCACCGCCTCCGCCAGTGAAGGGGCTTCCTAGTGTGGAAACTTTTCCTCTTTCACAGCTCCCTCCCTGAGATGCAGGTCCCGTCCGCATTCTTTTGTCTCTGTTTTTTCTTTTGCCCTACCCAGGTATGTGGGGAGTTTCTTGCCTTTTGGGAAGTCTGAGGTCTTCTGCCAGCATTCAGTAGGTGTTCTGTAGGAGTTGTTCCACATGTAGATGTATTTCTGATGTATTTGTGGGGAGGAAGATGATCTCCACGTCTTACTCCTCCACCATCTTGAAGGTCTCCCCCAAAATGATAATTTTTAAGTGCATTTGAATTGTAGCAGAAAGTCCAGTTGTACCAGCATGGGCAATTTGGCCCAGCATATTGACACAGAATTTTTTTTGGTTTTTAATTATAACACACAATCTGTTCTGAGATGATTTCCATCTAGACACAGGTGTCCGATTAGATGACAAGTGGTGGCCGGTACTGATCTTCCCACATGCTGAGGATTTATGAGCTTACCAGTCCTGTTTACAGCTAAACTATTTATTTATGTACATCTGTTGTTCCTTTCTTCTCATAGACTCTCTGATCTGCCTCCATTTTTGGCTGAGAGGGTTGATGCTGAGAGAGGAGAAGAGAGGTCTCCAGCAGTCACACTAGTTCATGTTTCCTCAGGAAACAGGAAGGATGCCAAGGAAGGTAACCTTCAGATGCATGTGTGCAAAGGGACTAAGTCTTCTCATTTGTTTTCCTTAGGATGCTTCTCACAGAGTGGGACCCGCAATACGTATTTGTCAGGCTAAGGAAAGGGAAAAGAATTCTCTATTCCAGGGAAGGTTCAGGGGAGAACCAGGAGGACAAAGGAACAAGGGATGCAGGAGAGTTTATGGAAGGGGGCTCAGGAGGGGCCCAAAGGAGGTCCAAGATGGGATGTCAGGAGACACACACCAGTACTCTTGGAACAGGACAGACACTGTGGGTCACATGTTGAGTGGTGACTTAGGACAAAAGAGGCAAGTCGTGATGAGACCTCAGGGTCCCAAATAGTGAAACTGTGCAGTTTGAGTGTAGTGACAGATGACTAGGCCCTGTGGTACCCAGAGTCTGAGGGCAGTGGTGGGGGGGAGGGATGGGCACGCTCTGGGATGCTTGTGCCCAGCCAGTTTCTGCAGACCCTAGCTCAGAAGCTGTCCTCATTCCCGGTGGTTAGGAGAGCACTCTGGGCACACTCCATCCCTGAATCCAGGAGAAGCTCCACAGGAGTGGTCCCATCTCAGGGTGCGGACACGAAGGATGTAAAGACAGCGCAGCTCAGCCTCTATCACCACCGTCACGCATGCGCAGCCCACTGCCCAGGCGTTCTCAAACTCACTTAAAGCCTCTGTAATCTGGGGCCAGAGTGAGAACTCGGTCCCTCTCCTTCCCAACATAATTAGGAGCTATAGGAATGGCACTTCTGGTTCTGTCTGCATTGTGCTACTGGGGAGTCCTGGGAAAACACAACCTCAAGATGCAATTATTATTATTATTATTATTTTGGCCGCGCTGCGGGGCCTGCGGGATCTTCGTTCTGCGACCAGGGATCCAACCACACATCCTGCAGTGGAAGTGCAAAGTCTTAATCCCTGGACCACGAGGGAAGTCCCAAGATGCAATTATTTTTATCCCCTCTTCCACAAGCCCTCCTTCCTCCTTTAAAGTTCTTGCTCCAGAGCAAATTTTTCTCCTTTAGAAAAAAAATCAGGAGATTCTGACTGCCTGGTCCATAGGCAAATATTAGGGAGAGGAAGAGCCTGGCACGTCCCTGGGGCCCTGGGCTCAGTCTCCAGGAACAGTCCCATCTCCCAAGGAAAACAGCACCCTCAAGGCCTCTGGGGCTGGCTGTAAGCAGCGCTATCCCAGGACCTACCCAGATAACCTGACTGTGTCCACTCGTCTCCAACAACAACTTACAAAATCAATTAAGTGGAACCATATGAAATTACCAGTAGTTCTACCAATTACCCCCAAATGGAAATTTCATATGGCTCAACCTAACATGATCTAGGATAATAACTCCTCCTGTGTCCCTACACCAACAATAAATAGTTAATTGAGGTATAGATAGTAAAAATTAAACATCCTAATCCCCACTCCTCAGCCACTAGCCAGCAGCTTCCAGGAAAGGGTACAGAAAAAGGTGCTCTTGTAGCATCATTTTTTGGTTAATTTCGTACAGCAACATAAATTGACTCAACTTGACAATACTGCTGCTTTTGCCTCAAACGCCCCCAATACAAATGTCTACAGGGTTTTTCCCCAGCACCCATCAAGCCCGTGCATGCAGCAGAACTTTCATGAAGCCACTCCTCTGCTCAAGAGCCTATGGTGACTCCTTACTAGCAGCTTTGAGGGCCAAACCCTTGACATGGAAGGCGCTCCCTCATCCAGCGGCCCCTCACCCATCCCAACCCGACTCCACCGTCACTCTCCCACCCATCCAAGCCTCACCATCATGTAAGACCTGAGACCCGTATCCACCACCAAACCCTCCCTGACTTCACAAGTTCACAGTCAGAGCTCCCTCGTCTGACTCTCTGTTCATTCAAGGAACATTTCATTTGAATGCTTGAGACCCTTCCTTTTGCACACCTCAGCTCACTGTTACTTTATCTTCAAAGGTGTAAGTATTCTCAACTAAACTCAGGCTCTCCAAAGGCAGAGACTGGATTATGCAAACTCTCTTCCTCTGTCCTAGTACATATGATAAGCACATGAGATTTGGGAAACCCGTTTTCAGTCCTAACTTCAGCACATATATCATGTCTCAGGCTTCTGGCTCTCCTTGTAAATAATTGAGTGTCATTAGTTTCCACATTGGTAGACATCCCACAACAGACCTTAACTAGATGAAACAAGTAACGTTGACAGAAAACACAATCACAGACATCCACTGACTACCAGTAAATGTGCCAAGGTAGCATTTGTCAAGAACAGCTAATACAGGCAGGGAAGAGCAGCGTATTTCTTCAGAGTTTTGTGAAAGCTTCATTTTAGAGTTGCATAAAGAATGTGAACATGGGGTCAGAAGCTCTAATTTAAATCCTGGTCCTACCAGGCTCTAAGTAGCTGTGTGACCTTGGGAACATTATGTGATATTTCTGAGCCTCAGTTTCTACATGGGCTAAACTTGGTACCTCACCCCTGCCGGCTGCTTAGCATAGAGTGGGCACTCAGACTGTGTTTATTTTCTTCCATCTCCCTCTCCAACCTCTTGTAACCTTGGTTTTCCCCCAAATCCACGTACATGTCAAGGGCAAAGAGTACACGATGCTAAATGTGACTCAGCAGGGTGAATTTGTCATTTATGTAGTGACTGAAATAGAAAACCAGTAGGGACAGGATATTAAGAGAAACACTTGGGCAGATCTAAGCATACGGCTCCTGTGGGGAGAGAAACTTCACGTTCACTGATCCTAGAATTACCTGACTGGTGTGAGCCAATAAGCTCAGTTACTGCATAAGCATTTTGCTGTTATTACCTCTAATGGGTTTGGCTCCTAGCAACTGTGCCTCCTATCTGATACCACAATTCAGATGAATTAACGTAACCCAGGTTCACAACGGTCATCTCTCTGTTTTTCCACTGAAAAGGCTACCAAAATGACTGGAAATCACATGAACCCAGTTTCTTTTCTAATCATTTATTATTCCTTTGTTCAGGCTGCTAATCATCAAGTTTAGGGTCAAGACAAAGTAATGAAAATATACTGATAAAATGAAGCTTTTCCTTATCTTCTTTCATCAGAACAAAGGGAGTGTACCTTTTCCTAGTCATTTTTTAAAAAATATTTATTTATTTATTTGGTTGCGCTGGGTCTTAGTTGCAGCAGGCGGGCTCCTTATTTGCGACACTCAGGCTCTTTAGTTGTGGCATGCAAACTCTTAGTTGCGGCATGCCATGTGGGATCTAGTTCCCTGACCAGGGATCGAACTCAGGCCCCCTGCATTGGGGGCGTGGAGTCTTAACCACTGCACCACCAGCCAAGTCCCTTCCTAGTCATTTTTTAACCATAACCCATATGTCTAATTACACCACAAAGAAAAACTACGTCCAAGGTCAGCATCCACTTTGGAATTCTTGCCTTGGCTCCTATAATAACATGGTAGAAAAAGAAATGGGAGAGTCACACCCAAATTGCTATAGGATAGAAATAATACATAATCACTCTTTAAGCATTTACTAATCCTGAGTATTAAAAGAAATGGAAATTGGTGTTTTAAAACATCTGGTAATATGCAATGCAACAATACAAAAATGCCTGGAAAATAAAAGTCAATGTAATGCATCTAATGACATGTAATCCCCCTTCCTAGCAGGGAAGCTCCACTTGAAATACTTTCCCTTTTATCAACCTTTCATTCCTTAATGGTGTCACCAGACTTATGGCCTCAGTAGGCAGTGCTAAGAGACGATTCACCTCCATTCTTCTGTGGGAGATGGAGTGGAACTGGCTGAAATCATTTTCCTTTTCACTGAGTAATCATTTGTCCTGGGCTTTTTCCAGGGCTTTGTTTGGGAACAAACTCATTTTGCTCATATGCAAATCTGAGGCAGGAGAAACATTTGCGAACTTATATTTGATTATGCAAACATCCCAAGGAGGATTTCCTAAACGAATAAAAAATTGGAACGCAGCCCTTTACTAAGCCTCGAAAATGCTACTGTTTTGTAACTGGGAGGCCTGGCCAATGGCTGTATTGATCAAAACTGGGGAAACTAACAAGGATAAGGTAATAAAATGAAATGCCATGCTATTTATTGTCTGTCATCACTGATGACACTCTAATTAACGTCATCGCTACCTAATCTTCTTTATTACCAGGAGGACATCAACCAAGCCATCAGAAACAGAGTAATTAAAAAGACGTTTTCCAGTTCTCATCTCAGAAGTGCCCCAGTTTTGGGTTGCTTTTTACCTGCTGACCTTCCCATGCCAATTCCCCAAGTGCCTCTCAGCATGTTGGCACAAGAGCCCTCTATGGTCTCTCAGTGAGGGATGTTTGCCAGTCCTTGTTACAACAGATACCTGATACATTTTTTCTAAGCTACTCGCTGATTTAACGATGACCTTTACTGTCCCAGCTACCTTGAAATTGTGATGCATTTTATGCAGTGCCTCTGTTGTTTACAAGGGGATTCTAAAGTGAACCAGCTTACATGTCGTTCCTCGTTTTCAAAGCTAATCTCTGACCACGCTCAATAATTCTCATCCTCCCTCCCTCAGTTTTCCGCTCACCCTGATCTGGTCCTGCATATTCTACCCATCTCATAATCACATCACAGTTTCCACTTCCTCCTCTGCTAGTTTTATTTTGTCTGAAGAATCTTCATACTCCATGCAAGCCAGAAGGTATTCTCCTCTCTCCCCAGATGTCCCAGGTCACACCAAGACAAAAAGGACTGACGACCAAAGTATGAACTTTTCCCTGTTGTCACTCACCTGCCTCCTTTGAGCATCCTGCTAAAGTGGCAAAGCCAGCACCTCCCATTTCCGATATACCGTGTTCTACAGGGCAGGGCTTCTCAAATGCTAATGTGCACACACACCACTGGGGACCGTGTTAAAGTGCAGGTCCCAATTCAGTCAGTCCAGGTCGAGGGTGGGGCTGAGATTCTGCAGCTCTAACAGGGTCCCATGTGATACAATGCTGCAGGCCCAAGGACCACACTTTGAGAAGCAAAGCTATAGAGCTAAGCTATAGAGAGAAGTTCCAAGTATCCTTCCAGGAATGCTGGTCAACCATTAGCATTTTGAAAGCGGCCCATAAACGATTCCCTAAAGTAGTGTTATAACAAACAGTATCTTTATTTTCATAATGTGAATAAGTGATATGTGATAGGTAATCAAAACAGGACATCACCCGTGCGGTGGAACACAAAATCCACTCATGATTTCCTTGCCAAACGGTTTTCTTTCAAGTACAGCAAACAGAAACGGGGGAGGGAGCGATGAAGGATTTGACTACCCAGAGTGGACCAGCAGCATCGGTATCCCCTGGGAGATCATTAGAAATGCACGATTTCAGACCCCACTCCAGACCTACAGAATCAGATTCTGCATTTTAACAAGATCCCCAGATGATCTGATGCACACTGAAATTTGAGGAGCACTGCTTTGGACTGTCTCTTACTTCATCAAACCAGTTAGTGGAACCAAAGTATACAGAGCACAATGGGAGGGATCAGAAGGTCCTTGGACTAGTACATATCCATTTGATTAACCCCAAGAGCATGGCAGTGTGACTCAACCAAATCCAAACTGGGATCCAAGGCAGCCAGTGGCCCAGGGCTGGGACCTATTTGCACCAGTTGCCAAATGGGCAGGAAGGGAGTGGGCGAAGGGGGCAAAGGAGATGTTCTGTGCCCAGGTATAACGGACACCTGGGAGGAGATCAGGCCCGGGGGCAATGACAAAAGAGGGGACAGCTTGGCATCTATGCCCTGCCCTCCAAGCCTTGGAACACAGGGTTAAGGATGGACGCTGAGGGAGATGTGTTTTGAAAGCCTGTGCGAGGCACTGGGACCCAAATGCGGAGGTACAACAGAGTAAGCAGAGAACCAGCCCCCTGCCTCCCCAGCACAGCAGGAGGGGGCAAGGCGGTGCCCTAGGGACACATTGGCAGCCAGGGGACAGCAAGGCCAGGGGAAGTGAGGAGGGACATCATGACTGGAGGAAGAAGAGGAGCCACGGTGCACCTGAGCACAGGTGACGTCCTCCCCGGGGGACTCCGAGGACTTGGGCCGAGGTCCTGTGAGAGCAGGCGGGGCTGCTGGGACTCCACGCTGGGCATTAATATTAACATGGCCTCGTTTGCTCCCAGGCTGGTGAGGCCTCGGACATGCCAGTGACCACGACAATAACCTTCTCTCCAACTGCAGGTCCTCCAGGTGAACCCTTCTCCCGCCTTCTGATTATTCCGTCATGCGAAGCCTGCACGCTCCTCTTTTTGCTTTTGCTGCCCTGTGTGCCACTGTTGTCCCTCACGTTGTCCTCCTTTGTGACATCCGATAGAGGTTTGCTTTGACTGAGGCTTCCCCTGGGGACAGCTTCTCTTTCGGTCTGACCCCTGGGTTTAATGTTTCCTCTCAACGGTTGCCAACTCACCCACGATCGCATCCCTGGGATGTCAGCACTCACTCAGTAAAATTCCAAGAGGGCACGGCTCCCACGCCGGGCTGTGGTTTCCTATGATCTGGATTTTTAATCCCAATTGTCTGTTACAGATCAGAGATTCATAATAACCTTGATGTGGGCTGAGTTTTGCCTTTCTCAGTACTGTTCAGGGAGGCTCAAGGGGGTGTGTTTATTTGGAGAGGGAGCACTAAAGTACATCCCAACTGGACCTGTCTCCAGCTGACTTGATGCCTGCAAGCTTCCTATTTTCCTTCTTATGTCTGATTATCGCACCCCAAGGCCTTCACCAGCCTACTGATCTCCACGGGACTGTGTCACAACAACATTCAAACACTGGGCTAGACAGAGCTGTATCACACTCCATCCCTATAGGTGAGGCTGCAGAAATCATTCTAAAAGCAAACTCCTCCATCACCTTTTTTGTAGAGAGATGAGCACTTCTCATTCATTTCTACATCTCTGTGCTTTGGTTGGACGGATCTTAGATTGATGTAAAGGCACCTGGAATATTTGCACCATCCGCCAGTGCCTCCCTGCAGACTCTCACCCCTCATTATCAGATGCTTATCTGAGGGGCAGGCACAGAGCTCCACTATCCATTATTGGGACCTCCCTGGCAGTCCAGTGGTTAGGACTCTGCACTGTCACTGCCAAGGGCTCAGGTTCAATCCCTGGTCGGGGAACTAAGACCTCACATGCTGTGTGGTGTGGAAAAAACCAAAAAACAAAACCCTGCCATTATTGTAAGGACAGAGGAGGCAAAGAGCTTGTGGATTCTTTAGAAAGTGGTTTTTAAACGATTTTGACTTCTTGGTTAAGACAACCTCCACGTACAATATAATTAAATAGCAAGCGAGTAAAACAATTTAAGAGGAAATGTTACAAAAATATACATAGTTTTCATTCATATTCAGGAGAAGTGACACATTCGGAAAACACTGGGGCTGCTCATGTAAAATAATAAAGGAACATGATGAACAATTTTGAGCCAATAAATAAGACAACTTAATGAAATGGATGGATCCCAAGAAAGATACATATTATCAAAGTTCACTCAAGAAGAAATAAATACCCTAAGTGTCTGAGGTTTAGATACACCAGGCTGAGGAAGAACTTTACATAAATATTCAAGGCATGGTCATTACATGATTGATTGGATTTACCGATAAATTGCTTACGTGGAAATATGCATCCTTTCTAAACAAAAGTAATGCCATGGATCCAATCTAAGAAAGATGCAAAGGAGGATCTTAAGAAGGACCCGTGTGTTGGACACAAAGGCTGTGTGGGTGAAAATCTTTGCGTGTTCGATCTGAAAGGGCCAGTAGCCCAACACCCTCAATTTTTAGATACAACTGCTGACCAGAGAGAGTAAGCAATTAGCCCAAGGCCACACGGCTAGTTAGTAAGAACTGAAAGAATTCTTCCACAGATCCTGAATCTTTCGGAGCAATGGTTCAATGTGTTTTGAAAGCCTGTGTGAGGCACAGGTTTGGGGGAGTCGTTTGTAACCATGGAATAAAGCAAAGCTCACAGGATCATCCAGAGGAAATGGAGCCGGACGCAGATTCCTCAACAGGCAACAATACCTACGCAAAGCAGCCTCACTTTAGCTTTACTCCAATTATTAAGCCATCCAGCATCCCAACTTGGCAAAATAAAGTCACCCAGTGTTCCTGCAGCTGGCAATAAACAAGTGAGCTCGTCCCTGATATCCCCGTAGACAGGATGATCTAAAAAAACAACTCCCTGAAGTGAATTAAGATTCCAAACAAAGAAGAGTGATGCTAGGGGAAAGCAGATTAAGGTACACACTTTTCTTCCTTTAGGGAATTAAAACCGGGTTTGGTTTTCCTCTCATTGCAAAGTAGGGGAAATCGCAGTGCCAAGACCCTGACTGCATCCAACAGGTTCCGTAAAGCTCTACCAGCGGCCCCAATATCCACCCTGAGTGCCAGAGTCAAGGGGGGCCTCGCCTACACCTCTGCTGTCAGAGTACCTGGTGGTCCTCACTGCCATGGGAGCCTGCACGGCCACCACCAGCCCCACCTCCCAGGATGGCTACAAAGACCATAGCAAGATGACAGGCAGAAGGTCACCTGCATATAGTAAGCATTCAGTCCCTCGTGGTTAAATCAGATTGACAACGGCAGCACCAAGGCTACAGCTCTTCTACTAAGAAGCCAATCTCAGTGTGCAGAAACTTAGGTGGTTCACTCAAACAGACCGACTGCTGCATCTAGGCTTTTTGAGAGCATCATTTACAAATATTTCCACAAAGACTGCTGCCTCCCGAGCCTTGATAGGGGTAGACCTTGGCAGCTCTGGCTTCTCTAGCTGTGGTTAAGCTTCTTCAGGATCCCTTGCAATGCTATCTCTTGGCGTTTGCCCAAAAATATATGATTTGCAGGGATGGAGTCTACTAAGTAAATGGGCCTTGCTTGGCAAGATTCCAAACACCCAGCCCTGATGCCAGGCATGTGTGGTAGACCGTCCATAAACAGGTATTGCATGAATGAACCCAGTAAATCCATAGTCGTGTGCAGGAAAACAGCCTCGCGGTTGAGTTCACAATCCTCAGAATGTGCCGGGTGATCAAAGCAATCCTGTACTCAGGATTTTTCAGCTGTCTCTGCCCCCAAATCTATCGAAAGCTACTCAGTCATCAACACACTATGGGGTCAGCACAGTCATGGACCCTGCAGGTGCCCACCCAGATGCCCTTACCAGGCAGCGGCTGCCACTCACCAGCGCGTATGACTGATGGCGACAGGAAGGGTACAAAAGACAGGCTCCTTAGCCCACGGTAAGACCAGCTCCTTGGTGCAGTGCAAGCCCCAGAACTCCCAGCTGAGACCACATCCTTGCTTAGCTGTGTCTCCCGCTCACCTCGCTCCCCTACCCCCTTCTCCTGCCGGCCCTCCCCCCAAAATCACATGCACAAGAATCCCAATCTCGAGTTCCGCTTCTGGGGGACACAGACCCACACCACTGCCCCAAATCATGAGAAGTCTTTATATTTTATTTTATTTTGGCGGGGGGCCACACTGAGCGGCATGTGGGATCCTCGTTTCCCCAACCAGGGATGGAACCCTCACCCCCTTCATTCAAAGTGCAGCGTCCTAACTACTAGACCGCCAGGGAAGTCCCAAGAGGTCTTTAAATTTTAAAAAAAGAATGAACACTAAGTGTTTTTGTGTTTCGTGGCATTTTCCGAATTCATAAGTAGAAGGCATTCCTTCTCTTGTGTTTTATTAAAAACAAAAGGCAATTAATTACCCAGAGATGCCTGGAGTGTCTTCAAGCTATTTCTTTCACACACCGTTCTTACCTTTGTTCAGGTCTGCGATGGATCTAATATCATTTCTCCAAGAAGCCTTCAGCCCACTCTCAATATGTATGAATATGTCTATGTAACACGTATGAAGACCCTCAACCGGCTCCACCTCCCTTCTTCACTCATCTTGCTTCTTCTTCATGGAAACTTACCACTATTGGTGTTACAACATTTGCTTTTGCTCTACAACATTTACAGATGCTTTAATCTGTCTCCCCAGCTCTCTAGGTCCGTTCTGATACAATAGCCATCAGCTACATGTGGCTATTTTCAATTTAAATTGAAATTAATAAAAATTGCTGTGCCTACCACAGTGGCATATAGTAGACACTCGATAAATATATGTGAGCCAAAAGAAAGGGTACAAATGAACTTATTTACAAAACCGAAGTAGAGTCACGGATGTAGAAAACAAACTATGGTTACCAGGGGATGGGGGTGGGGAGGGATAAATAGGGAGATTGGGATTGACATATACATCCTACTATATATAAAATAGATAACTAATAAGAACCAGAGGTATAGCACAGGGAACTCTATTCAATACCGTGTGATGGCCTATATGGGAAAAGAATGTAAAAAAAAAAAAAGAGTGGATAGATATATAACTGATTCACTTTGCTGAACACCTGAAACTAACACAACATTGTAAATCAACTACACTCCAATAAAAATTATAAATAAATAATAAATAAATAAAGGTAAGTGAAAGAATGGTTCCTGGTGATCATCAGTGATTCCCTAATATCTAATTTTGTAACTTTTTACACTTTATCAGAACAGGATGGAGAAATGAAGGATGGGCTAACTTAAGTGTTGGCACCCCACAGGGACAGGGCTGATGCTATGTGTCAGGTATAGGTGCCTCAACTGATAAATGCCAAGAAGCTCAGTGGCTCCCATAATGGAAGGTTCTTGCTCCTATGAGATCTCACGTGGACTAAGCAGCCTTCCTCCATAGCACATCCTCCCGGGTTGCCGCAGTGGTGGGAGAGACACAATGGCAGGGCCCGCTTTCAGGAGAAGTGACACACAGCACTTCCACCCCTAGTCCAGTGGCCCCAACCAACCCAAAGGTCTTGGGTTGGCCTCTCCACAAATCAGAGGCTGGGGAAAGGATTTGGGTTCATTGGGGAGGTGATCCCGGGATGTACTGGAGGAGGCGAAAGAAATGAGGCAGTACAGCATCACAAATGAGCAGGTTACTGCGGTGAGCAACCTGGACTCAGCTCTGCTGGGAACCTCTGGGGAGAACAGGTAGACCATGCCCAAGGGCTGGCCCACCAGTGGGGCAAGGAAACTGTGATATGTATCCACCCATTCCCCTCTATCAGTGGTTCAGGGCTGCTTCTAGGAGCACTAACTACCCAGAACTTCTGGTTTTCCCCAAGAATGGTCCAACCATGCCCCTGCAACCAGAGAAAGCCCTCCAGTAGGATTGCAGTGCATTGTAGGGGAAACATCAGAACGAGGACTGTGGGCAGGGACTTATAGCATCTGCTAAAGAAGGGAAGCATGTGGATATCTGGAGAGCACCAGCTGTCTCTATATAAAGACCCAAGCTCCAGAGGATTCTAGTTGTAGCCAATCCGAAACCAACAAAGCATGTGAATGAAACTGAACAACCAGCTTCATCCAACCCATTCCTGGAAAGATACTCCTAAAACCAAGGCTATTATTGCTGGGAGATCTGCTCATCCAATCGGCCCTGAGGTCCAAAGATGCTCCTTGAAGGGTGCCCTGGACTAGTCTGCGGGTGTGGAGATGGCTGTTAGGAAAAATGCTCCACAAGTTTGGGGGGATTCCAAGCCTGTTCACAAGTAGTATGTGGTCTCTGGGGGTGACTGGTAAGCGCTTGCTTACAAACCATTTATCACAAGTTCCAAAGAGACAGAGCAGAGGAAGGGCACACGTATCCCTGGAGGGCCTGGGAGGTGCTGCCATGAAGGTGATGCCTACGAAGAGGCCAAGAGACAAGTGGAAATTTGTCAGGCGTGAGGACAGGAAGGATGGAAGCCACTTCCAGCAGCTTGGTCCCGTTGGTGTGTTAGGTTAGTAATTCACACAAAGAGGAAATACCTTTTAAATTAATTAATGCTGAAAACCTTCATTAACACAAGATTTCACTCTAACCACCAGAGATTTGTTTCTGTGACATTTTTACTTGTGTGTTTGGGTGGCCTCGTGTTTTCTGCCCTCTGCTTCAACAAAGTGCAGTTTCCATACTTCTTTTTTTTCCATGCTTCCATTTAACTGGCAGCACACCTGCTCTCTCCTCGGAGAATTTTGAGCTTCTCTGTGCAAAAACACAGAGTGGAAAGTGAATCGTTGGTGCTCTTAAAAATTGAAGGCAGGGCTTCCCTGGTGGCGCAGTGGTTAGGAGTCTGCCTGCTGATGCAGGGGACACAGGTTCGTGCCCCGGTCCGGGAAGATCCCACATGCCGTGGAGCGGCTGGGCCCGTGAGCCATGGCCGCTGAGCCTGCGCGTCCGGAGCCTGTGCTCCGCAACGGGAGAGGCCACAACAGTGAGAGGCCCGTGTACCGCAAAAAAAAAAACACACACACACACATACACAAAAACAAACAAAAAAATACTGAAGGCAGATCACTAAGCTCACATGATATGGGATGACAGCTTCAATCTCAAAACCATCCCCAATTTTTCAAATGTTTTTCACTGTCCTCAAACATACAGAAGACAAAACAAGTGTGTGATTAATTAGGCAAAGTGTTACCAGAGCCCTCTCCCACAGGTCAGAAGCAGCACTCACAAGAGACAGGCTAACTCAGAGTATCTGAATGAACCCTAACTAAACGTCCTGGAGAGGAAAAAACAGATACCCCAAGATGCAACAGCTCCTCGGAAACTGGTTCAGGAGGGCTCAAGTCAGTTAGCAAAGGTGGGATGGTGGATATGGCTGAACAAAGCTCTGCCCTAGGGGCTTCCCTGGTGGCGCAGTGGTTGAGAGTCCGCCTGCCGATGCAGGGGACACAGGTTCGTGCCCCCGGTCCGGGAAGATCCCACATGCCGCGGAGCGGCTGGGCCCGTGAGCCATGGCCGCTGGGCCTGCGCATCCGGAGCCTGTGCTCCGCAACGGGAGAGGCCACAGCAGTGAGAGGCCCGTGTACCGCAAAAAAAAAAAAAACTCTGCCCTAAAGCTCATCTGTTCTTCCCGTGGATGCATGTGGTGCTCCCTCTCCTCCCCCTGGGCAGCGGCACCATCAACCCTGTCCCCTGCCCCCCCCTCAACCAAGAGTCAGCTGGGACTCCCATTCCCTTCCTTCACTGCCCACATCCAGTCAATCTCCACTCCAAGTCCTGGAGATTCCATTTTTTTGGGCCACGCCACATGGCTCACGGGATCTTAGTTCCCCTACCAGGGATTGAACCTGGGCCCTCAGCAGTGGAAATGCCAAGTACTAACCACTGGGCCACCAGGGAACTCCCTCTACTTCCTAAATGTCTCTCAAATCTGACACCTCCTCTCCATTCTCTTAACTACTTGCTGCTTGAATGCCCCTCCTCCACCATGACATCGGACCTGGACCATCTGTCTCTGGCTCTTCTTCCTACCCCTCACCTACCCACACACCTGGACAAAGTGAGGTCTCTAAACCATAAAGTGGGTCATCTTTCCCCTGCCCCAACTAAACACTCCAGTGGGTTTCCACATGTTTCTCAAATTCTGCAGGACCCTCAGACATATTCTGGGGGTTCACAAGTTCTCCAAAATTATTTTTTGTTTAACTTTGTGCTTTCACTTTAATGAGCATCTTTTTAATAGAATATCAATAGAAACATATTCTAGAACATCCGAATGAGCATGTTATGACCAAGTACTGCCACATAATTCCACTGTGTGTATTCCTGCATTTATGGTATAGTTGGCAATAAGAAATATGATTATTATTATTATTTTAATTGTCACAGGCCAATGAGAAAACAAGTCAGACTTAATAGAGACAAAGGAAACTGATGAGAAAATTAAGCCATCATATAACGCATGTGGTATGGCACACAGCCTCCCATAAGAATGGAACAACTGTTTTTAGACCCAGAAACAATGATTTGGTTTTAGCAAGAATGACTTCATCCATCACATTAAATTCATGGAGTTAATCTGAATTTACTCGATTTGTAGCTGTGTTGATATTTTATTCATATATTTGTTTTGGTTTTATGGTCATATGAGAGCTCTAAATATAAAGTGCTTAGACATATTTGAATTACACTATAATAAAAATAATTTAAGCCACCACTAGATGCTATAAGATTTCTTTTTCCTTTAAATAAATTCATATATTACTCCCATTTGAGAAACTTGGGCTTTCAGAATGAGGTTTAAGCTACAAAACAAGGCATACGTGGGAGAGACAGTGACATTCTCTGAACTTTCATCCACACACCCCTCATTGTTTCCCAGCCCCCTCACCATTGGTTCTGGCCAATGGGCTGTGGCATAAGCAACGATGCATCAGCTCTAGGCTGAAACACAGAAGAGCCAGAGAGTAACTCTCCCATGATCTCTTCCTACGCTGGTGACCACATAGGCCAATTTTTCCAAATGGTGTGGCTGCAAGATGGGAAAGCTCTGTCAGCTTGGCCCTCCACTGACCTATGAAGGACACACAGTGGAAGTGAGAACTGTTGTTGTGTGAAGCTACTAGATGATGAAGTTGATTTGTTACTGCAGCAGAGCTTAGCCTATCCTGACTAATACATCTTCAGGAACAGCAACCTACCTCGCTGACCAAGCCCTTCCCATCATACTCCAGGCTCCAAACAACGTTTAGTTCAATGACTTGAACACATCAAGTTGTTTCATGGCACCACCTTACCTTTGCACATGCTGTTCCTTAATCCTAGAATGTCATTCCCCACACTCTTCTGCCCTCTTCCCTATCCTGCCATTGTGATTCATCCTTTGAAACCTAGTTCAGATATAATTACCACCAGGACATTTCCCTCCCTTTTCCAACCCTCTTTCCCCCTTCACCATTACCCATCAACTCTACAGAATGCTTATCTTGCCATGTGATAATAACACGTTTACATGCCTGTCCCTACCCCACCTCCAAACACACTGTGGCAGGGTCAGTGGCTTATTCATCTCCACACTATCAAGACCAGCATGCAGCAGAAGTAGGCAGCATTTGGCCATTTGGCCAGGAAGAGCTTCCTCCAGGGGGCTGGTCCTAAGGCACTGGAAGGAAGTTAAGTTAGATCCATCACGCCCCTGGAGGAAACACCTGACTCAACAGCAACAAGACCAGTGAGTCTCAGCTGTCTCTGCCCCAGTCCCAGGCCAGACATGCCAAGGAATCCTGAACCCTCCCCATCATCTCCCCAAACACATTGCTCTTCAGCCCCCAGGAAGGACTCAGACTTTACCTGGGGCAGCGGGGTCGGGGGACGAGGGGAGCAGCCTAGGGCCTTGTACTCAAAGTGTGGTCCACATTTAAGAACTGAGGAGCTAGTGAGAAAAGCAGAACCTCAGGCTCCATCCCGACTCCTGGGTCAGAATCCACATTTTAGCAAGATCCCCAAATGATTCATATGCCCAATAGCATTTGAGAGGCACTGGCCTAAGGCACCCAAACAGAATCTCTCCAACCTGAAAGGTAACTTTAATAACAATACTTTTATACACTGATGTATGCAATTATATCTCAATAAAACTGGAAGAAGAAAAAAACTCATGAAAAAAATAACAATACTTTCTCTTCGTAATAATATCTGCAAAGTGCTTTACATCAGCGGTCCCCAGCCTTTATGGCACCAGGGACCAGTTTCATGGAAGACAAGATGGGGCGGGGGGGCGGGTAGGGGGGGATGGTTCAGGCGGCAATGCGAGCGATGGGGAGTAATGGGGAGCGGCAGATGAAGCTTTGCTTGCCTGGCCCACTACTCACCTCCTGCTGTGCGGCCCAGTTCCTAACAGGCCACGGACCAGCCTTTTCAAAGAACTCCCCCACATACGAATCTTCAAAAGAGGCTCTGTGTCACCACCAGATGGTTTAGGCATTAACAGGAGGCTACCAAAGGAAAAAGTGGGAAACTCTGGGTACCAGATACGATAGCCCCCTAGATGCAAGGAAAGGAAACATCATCAGGCAAGAGCCTCTGACTAACAAAGCCTGTCCAAGCCCCTCACAAGCCCCGGTACTGGTCTGCAGCTTGGGGGCTGGGGACCCCTGCTTTGTATTACTCAATCCTCAGAACCATTTGCTCATGTCCATTTTACCAATGAGGAAACTGAGACTCAAAGTGTCTGGGTACCTTGCCCACCATCATACAGCTTTGAAGAGTCAGAGTCAGAATTTGAAGGCAGTTCTGCTGGACTCAAGAGTTGTAACCCCCATCACCACCCACTACACGGCACCCTGCCATTCACAAGCACTTAGCCTTCCAGACCAGCTCTGGAGACCTCCGTGTCCCTTCACACAGCCACTGGACAGTATTTCCCTCTATTCCATCACTTACTTCCAACACCACCATGCCTCCACATACATCACTGTCCCTGAGACACTGCCAGTTCTCCCTGGGCAAGGATTTTATGGGCTTGCTAAATGATTGTTTGATGAGTCAATGAAAATATTTCCCCTTCATCATCAGACAACCCTCTGAGGATGCCTGGATAATTATTATTAAGTAAAGAAAGGTGAAGACACCGAGGTTCCCAGATCACCAGGAAGCCGCAGACCTCTGGGGATAGGATGGAAATGAACTCCCTGACTCCCAGGACAGCCCCTTCCAGTCCCTGTATTTCCCTCTTCTGACCTACATTACCAGGCAGTTAAAAACATCCTTGTCGGGCTTCCCTGGTGGCGCAGTGTTGGGAGTCCGCCTGACGATGCGGGGGGCGCGGGTTCATGCCCCGGTCCGGGAGGATCCCGCGTGCCGCGGAGCGGCTGGGCCCGTGAGCCGTGGCTGCTGAGCCTGCGCGTCCGGGGCCTGTGCTCCGCGGCAGGAGAGGCCACGGCAGTGAGAGGTCCGCGTACCGCAAAAAATAAACAAACAAACAAAACCCCCCCAAAAAATCCTTGTCAAAGAGCTCCCCCATATACGCATCTTCAAAAGGGGCTCTGTGTTACCACCAGCTGGGCCAAATTTAGACATTAACAGGAGGCCACCAAAGGAAAAGGTGGGAAACTCTGGGTACCAGATACAATAGCCCCCTGGATGCAAGGAAAGGAAACATCATCAGGCAAGAGCCTCTGAGTAACGAAGCCCGTCCAAGCCCCTCACAATGACCCCATGTCAAGGCAGAGGCCCCCTGGAAGGCCAGGCTGGTGGAGACACACCCACCCTCTCTGGAGTCTGTGGTATTGTGGTTCCACTGATCAAGACAGCCCTTTCTTTCCCTTTATTGTCTTTAGAAAGAAGCTAAGACATTTAATCAGCTCCACATGTAACCAGAGAAAAGCAACACACCTGCCTGAAATATTCAAATATTTAGGAAAACACAGGAGGGAAATTTCCCTTGAACTGGTTAAAAGAGGGATGAGAGAAGCCAAGAGTGAGATCTTGGGACAATGAAGCAACTCTCCATTTTGTTTTGCTTTTCTGAGCATTACACCCAAGCACCATGTCACCCATTGGGCACTGCCGAAGGCACCCAGATGAGAAGTTAATGGCCTGGGTACAGGGCTCCATCTGCTAGGAGGCACCTTGTGAAAATTCACACCAAGGCACTCTGCAGGCGCAGGCTACCCAGTGCTGATGATACAGCCCTACTCTAGAAATGTTTGATTGGGTTCCCTAGAATCAGATCCTGAGATAGGAATCCCTAGGAAAGTGTTTTATCGGGAAGTATTCCTAGGAAGAAACTGGTAGGGGAGTGAAGAAGTGAGTCCAGAAAGAGAAGCAAACCCAGCAATGACCCCTGGAGATCAATGTGACACCACTCCACAGTGGATTTCTACAGACAGAGTATGTCACACCTGGCTGTGTCCCAATCAAGGGCAAGGGAACGGGACTATATACACTCCGGCACCCATCAGGCATTGGTTAGGGGCTGCCCCCAGGGGAGATGGCAACTCCCAGGCCCGCCTTGCTCTCAGCTCCTTCAGACCAAGCAGACTCCAGCAGCCCCAACAAAGACGGTCATCCTCCAACGAAGGGGAGGGGCTGGCGGCTGGGAGTGAAAGCACCCAGGGTACCAGTGTGCACAAAGGGCTCTGAGGGGACACTGTGTCACACTGAAGTACCTGTGACAGACCAGGGTCCAGTATTCCTTTCTCCAAGTTTTGCCCAAAGCCTGACCATGATAACGCTGACTCCATCTCAGCTATTCTGCGGCCTCACGGGGTTCTCACATTTCTTTGAGCTCACCATAAATGTACCTGGCTCAAAGACCTTTCAGACCTTCATGGAATGAGTTACAGAGCATCTTTCAGATATCGTTTTCTGCCTCTCTGTTCTTTTTCCAGGGAAGCATTTTCTGGCACCACCCAAAGCAATCCAAATATTAAACTGAAATGCTTTTATGAAGTTGGGCTGCCAGGCAAACCCAACATCCTTTTCCTTTTTTTCTTCCTTCCTGGGGCCCCTGTTTCTTGCTACCTTGCCCCTTAAGGATAAGCACAATGCTTGGCTACTACTCTAGATGCCCCATTCATTGTGATTGTGATTGTCAGCTCAACACTAGCCAACAGATTACCTCTGTAAGCAGTGACATGGACTAATTTCACAGCTCCTAACACAACCATAAAGGCCCAGGACCACCTAATGCCAAGACAATCAGGAAGGAAGGACCCAGCTTCAAGTTGGCAGCTGTGATCTTGGACAACACAGCAAGTAAATGAAAGGAGATAGAATCCACAGGGAAGGGGGTAAGACAGAGGAAGAACTAATGTTGGAAATGAATAACAGTGGAGTTCTCTCCACAACTTCTCCTCACCCCCCACTCCCAGCAGGCGGATACCCTGAAAAGGTGTCTCCAGACGCCTCTGCCCAGCCCTGCACAGTCTTCTTCCCACCTCACAACACCTCGCCCCCAGAGCCAGACACCCAAGGCAGTATAAATGCGGTCCTATATTTGAAATTATTGGTGGGATATTTCACGAACTCATTTTCTTTTTTCTGTTCATGCCCAAATGCTCTGCCTCTAGCCTTTTCCCCTATAGTCTTTAGTTCTTCTGTGTGTTTCTTTATCTAGTTCTAAGGAGAATTTCCTTTCCTTTAGCTGGGTCACAAGAGCTGTGGAAACCTGGGTTTAAATCCCAGCTTGGTCGCTATTAAGCCATGTGACCTTGGGAACCTCTGTTTTCTCATCTGACAAACGGGGATAAATCCACCTTCCTTACAGGTCTGTGGAGAAGATGGATGAAATGAGGTCAACTCTAGGTAAAGCACCTGACATGTCGACATGCTCAATAATGCCCGGCTCCCTCGCGGGCGCCTTCCCTCTCCGACAACCCCACCGCACCTCCCAGGATGCCCCCGCGTTTCCCAGGCCGGCCCCTCTGGACAGCGAGGGACAGGAACCCAGATGGGGACAGCGTTAACCCCGACCCCGAGCAGGCGAGTTTCAGCTGGTGTGGCCACACACACACACACGCACCGCGCTTGCTCCGGGTACCCCCGCGGGACCGGCACTGAGGCCCCACAGCGCACGGAGCGGGGTCTCGAGTCGGGGAGACTGAAGGGCTTCCCCTACCCCGGCGGCGGCCCCGACCTGGTGGGCGCCAGAGCGCATGGTACTTACCCGGGGCGGGCTGAGCAGGGCAGCTGGGGGCGGGTCGTGCGGGGGGCGGCGGCGGGCGCGGGGCGGGCGAGGCGGCGGGCATGGCTCGGAGGCCCGGGAGCTAGGCGCAGGGCTTGGAGGCGCGGGGCCGCGGTTCGACGGCGGGGCGAGCGCGGCGCGAGCGGCGAGGAACCCGCTCCGCCCTCTCTCCTCGTTCCCTCCCGCCGCCCGCCCCGCGCCGCGCAGCGCCGGGCAACAGCCACGGGGAACGTCTCTGGGGGCGCCGGCTTAGCAACAGCGCGCCGCCCAGCCTCTCTCCCAGCACCCGCACCCGCCCCGCCCTGCTCTGCGCGCCGAGCCGGGCGGGGCCCGCTTTGAACTTGCTCACGCACCCCCAGTCTTCTCCAGGGAGCGCCCGAGGTGGCCCTCGGGGACCCCTCCGCAGCCCGCCTCTGTCAGATCGCAGGGCGTGCCCTAGAGCCAGGCGCGGTCGGGCTTTGAAACTGAGCCTCGCCCACGTTCTCTGTGGGTGGCGGACCAAAGGCGTCCCCAGGACCCGGGAAGTCCTCGCCCCTCCTGGTCGTTCAGAGACCAGGCTTCCCTCACTGATCTCTTCCTCCTACCCCATCCCCGCTACGCTCACACATTGACCCTGCAGCCGTCCTATATCCTGCTTGCCCCACAGATTCAGAGAACTGCTCACATGCCGTCCACACCCGTGACCTCAAAGATACAGCCTGCAAACCTCCCTCCAGCCTCACGTCTTCCTGGTACCATCTAAAAGCTGCTCAGTGCCCCTTGCGTTGTTCTACCCCTTCCAAGCCCACCACACGTCTAATCCTCCCATTTGCAGATAGATCCCCCATGCCTGCAGTCACAATCCCATCTCCTCAAAGACTAGCTCCCAGGCCTCTCCTGGGAGAGATGATTAATGCAGGGAAGACCATGCCCATGTAGGGGAGCAGAATTTGCCACCCCAAACGATGTCTCTTTGGGATATTATTTTAAGCTAGTTATTTTCTGAGAAACAGCAGACGTGGGAAAAACTCCGAAAACCAAGTAGGAGTTACCCCTGTGTAAGAAACATTTACATTTGTAAAGGAAATCTCCATTTATTAGGTGTCTCCTTCACCGTACCTGGAAGAGGAGAAGGACCAAATCTCTCAAAATTCTTTTTTTTTCTTTCATTTCTAAGTCTTTCCTGAGTATTGTCACCTCATTTCTGAGTTTTTCTTTTTTTATTATTATATGAAACATATATTGTTATTTCTCAGCATTTTTAAAAGGCCCTGATATAGAGCAAGTATTATTTTCCAAAATTATTTGAGCACACAGTTATATTAATATATCATGAAGAAATGGTTCTATAGAAGGAATAAATGAGAGTTCATGTGCAAGAACTAAGGAAAGATATTTAAAGACATTTTTCCCCCGCTTTGGTCCACTCTGCGAGGCTTGTGGGATCTTAGCTGAACCCCAGACCTCGATAGTGAAAGCACGGAGTCCTAACCACTGGACCATCAGGGAATTCCCTAGAAATTCTAATCAATGGAGAAAGCGATGACAAATCTGCATCACAACCTTCCCCTTGTTTACTGTGCTTTTCATGGTAACCTCTACACCCTCAAGATCCTCTTTTGTCTTTAGGTGAGGATGGTGTTTAAGGTGAGGGCTTCAGCCGTTTAGAAAGTTACTCAAGTTTTTCTGGGGCTCTCTCATGTATACATGTTATTAAACTTAGCTTCATTTTTCTCCTGTTAGTCTGTCTCATGTCAATTCTGAGACCAGCCAGAAGGTCCTAGAAGGTAGAGGAAAATTTGTTTCTCCCCAACACCCACATCTCCACATGGCCACTGACATGATTACAGCAATGGTCTTGATGTTGCCTTGATCCATCAGGTCACAGAGTGGGCTTGTCTGATGTTGGTGTTCTGTGAAATTGTTCACGTTCTGCAGAACACTAAGACTGAGGCCAGATCTGCTCCTGTATGTCAGGGTCTGTCTTTCTCTTCCTCACACATAACAAGAAGTCTAGGAGAAGGCTATTCCTCACTGGTTCAGCATCTCAGGGGTAACCTTAGGTATGAATCTCTTTCCAGGATTCCACATGGCCCCCTTCAACATATTGCCTTTTCCCCTCAGACTCAAGACTGTTGCCTCAGGGTCACAAAATGGCTGCAGCAACCTCTGGAAGCCATTGTGTGCAAAGGAACTTCTGCTTCCAGCTGGTTTGATGGCCAGACAACCCAAAGTGATCATCAAGGACCATTTTCAGCAATCCAGTTCACCAACAGTGAACAAAATGACAAAGGACCTGCCTCCCAGTCGCTCCCCTCTAGTCAGGGGAGGCAGGTAATGAAATAGCAAGTATGGTGATAAATGGTGTGGAGAAAACAAAGGAAGGAGAAGGGAATAGGGAGTGGCGACTGTTGTTATTTTAAGTTGGGCAGACAGGAAAGGCCTCACTGACAAGATGACATTTGAGCAAAAGCCTGAAGGAAGAAAGTATTTGGAAATTTCTCTTGGAGGTAAGTGCCCCTCAGCTACTTAAATATTTTCTTTTTAGAAGCCATTGCAGCTACTCTTCCTGGCCCTATGATTTATGAGTAAACAAAAGTTTTAAAAACTGAATTTTAGGAAAAGGTTTAACTCTCATGGAGGAGAATTCAGATGACTTGTATTTTCTTTCTTGAAAAGCAGCAGTTCAGCAATGTTTAATTACTGGCTAGATAATCATTTATATGTTCATTATATACACACATTAAACGTACAAGGAACAACTTAGCTCAAGTTATCAGATTACCTCCCAGCAGTGAGGGATAAACGTGATACATCTTTTTTTTTTTTTTTTTTGGCCACAGCGTGCCGTGCAGCGTGTGGATTCTTAGTTCCCTGACCAGGGATCGAACCCATGCCCCCTGCTGTGGAAGTGTGGAGTCTTAACCACTGGACTGCCAGGGAAGTCCCTAAACATGATACATCTTCTCGAACACTGGAAGAAAATGCTAGTTACCTACTCCTATTCTCCCTTTCTGACCTAGTAACAGACCCCAATTTTAAGCTGACCACACTGCAACCTAGAATAAAGAATAGATTTTCTAGCCTCCCTTTGTTACTGAACCAAACTAGGGTCTGCTCACCCACCACGCAGCAAAGACAATCTACTGACACCAGATTGTGATGAAGGAAAGTACAGTGTTTATTGCAGGACACCACACAAGGAGAATGGGCAGCTCATGATCAAAAGACCTGAACACCTCCATGGCTTTTAGGGAAGGGTTTTCAAAGGCAACATTTGGGATGAGGGTTGCAGCTCGTGGACTTTCTTCTGATTAGTTGGTGGTAAGGTAACAGGGTGATGTTTCAGGAATCTTAATCATCAACCTCCTGGTTCCAACCCATCTGGGGTCTACTTGCTTGAGGTCAGCATGTAGTCACCATCCTCCATCTGGGTAGTTGGTCTCAGTTTCTGCAGAACAATTTAAAGATATGCGTCGGTTCCTTGCGCTCAGTGGCCATGGCGGCAGCAGCAGCAGACGTTAGCGACCCAGCTGCTAGGATCAGTTCCCTGGGTTTCACCATCCCAGACTTCCTTCAGGGCGCCCCAGGCAGCAAACCAAGATGGAGTATGAGTGGAAACCTGACGACCAAGGGCTTCAGCAGATCCTGCACCACCATCCAGAGAACCATTCTAGAAACTGGAACAACTCAATCAATATCCAGACTTTAACAACTACCTGATTTTTGTTCTTACAAAATTAAAATCTGAAGATGAACCCACAAGATCATTGCGTGGTCTCATATTGAAGAATAACGTGAAAGCTCACTTTCAGTATTTCCCAAATGGTGTAACAGACTTTATTAAGAGTGAATGTTTAAACAATATTGGTGACTCCTCTCCTCTGATTAGAGCTACTGTAGGCATTTTGATTACAACTATAGCCTCCAAGGGAGAACTGCAGAATTGGCCTGACCTCCTACCAAAACTCTGTAGCCTGTTGGATTATGAAGATTACAACACTTGTGAGGGAGCATTTGGTGCCCTTCAGAAGATTTGTGAAGATTCTTCTGAGATTTTAGACAGTGATGTTTTAGATCTTCCTCTCAACATCATGATTCCTAAATTTTTACAGTTCTTCAAGCACAGTAGTCCAAAAATAAGGCCTCATGTTGTTGCATGTGTCAATCAGTTTATCATCAGTGGAACTCAAGCTGTGATGTTGCACTTTGATTCCTTTATTGAGAATCTCTTTGCATTGGCTGGTGATGAAGAGCCAGAGGTACAGAAAAATGTGTGCCAGGCACTTGTGATGTTGCTTGAAGTTCGAATGGATCGCCTGCCTCCTCACATGCATAATATAGTTGAGTACATGCTACAGAGGCCCCAAGATCAAGGTGAAAATGTGGCTTTAGAAGCCTGCGAATTTTGGCTTACTTTGGCTGAGCAACCAATATGCAAAGATGTACTCATAAGGCATCTTCCTAAGTTGATTCCTGTGTTAGTGAATGGCATGAAGTACTCAGATATAGATATTATCCCACTTAAGGGTGATGTTGAAGAAGATGAGACAATTCCTGATAGTGAACAGGATGCAAGGCCACGTTTTCATCGGTCAAGGACAGTGGCTCAGCAGCATGACGAAGATGGAATTGAAGAGGAAGGTGATGATGATGATATAATTCCTGACTGGAATCTAAGAAAATGTTCCGCGGCTGCCCTAGATGTTCTTGCAAATGTGTATCGTGATGAGCTTTTGCCACGTATTTTGCCCCTTCTGAAAGAATTACTTTTTCATCATGAATGGGTTGTTAAAGAATCAGGCATCTTGGTTTTAGGAGCAATTGCTGAAGGTTGCATGCTGGGCATGATTCCATACCGACCTGAGCTCATTCCTCACCTTATTCAGTGCCTCTCTGATAAAAAGGCTCTTGTGCGTTTCATAACGTGCTGGACTCTTAGCCACTATGCACACGGGGTAGTCAGCCAGCCCTCAGACACGTACCTGAAGCCATTAATGACAGAACTGCTAAAACGTGTCCTGGATAGCAACAAGAGAGTGCAAGAAGCTGCCTGCAGTGCCTTTGCTACCCTGGAAGAGGAGGCTTGTACAGAACTTGTTCCTCACCTTGCTTATATACTTGATACCTTGGTCTTTGCCTTTAGTAAATACCAGCATAAAAACCTGCTCATTCTTTATGATGCCATAGGAACATTAGCAGATTCAGTAGGACATCACTTAAACAAACCTGAATATATTCAGATGCTAATGCCTCCACTGATCCAGAAATGGAATATGTTAAAGGATGAAGATGAAGATCTCTTCCTTTTACTTGAGTGCCTATCTTCAGTTGCCACAGCCCTGCAGTCTGGCTTCCTTCCATACTGTGAACCTGTGTATCAGCGTTGTGTAAACCTAGTACAGAAGACTCTTGCACAAGCAATGCTGAACAGTGCTCAACGAGATCAGTATGAGGCTCCAGAAAAAGATTTTATGATAGTGGCTCTTGATTTACTCAGTGGCCTGGCTGAAGGACTTGGAGGCAACATTGAACAGCTAGTAGCCTGAAGTAACATTCTGACACTAATGTATCAGTGCATGCAGGATAAAATGCCAGAGGTTAGACAGAATTCCTTCGCCCTGTTAGGTGACCTGATAAAAGCTTGCTTCCAGCATGTTAAGCCTTGTAGAACTGATTTCATGCCAATATTGGGAACCTACCTAAATCCAGAGTTCATTTCAGTCTGCAATAATGCCACAAGGGCAACTGGAGCAATCTCCATTCAAATGGGCATAGAGATGCAGCCTTATATTCCTATGGTGTTGCACCAGTTTTGCACCAGACCCAACACACCAAAGACGTTGTTAGAGAATACAGCAATAACAATTGGTCGTCTTGGTTACGTTTGTCCTCAAGAGGTGGCTCCCATGCTACAGCAGTTTATAAGACCCTGGTGTGCCTCTCTGAGAAACATAAGGAACAATGAGGAAAAGGATTCAGCATTCTGTGGGATTTGTACCATGATCAGTGTGAATCCCAGTGGAGTAATCCAAGATTTTATATTTTTTTGTGATGCTGTTGCATCATGGATTAATCCAAAAGATGATCTGTGAGACATGTTCTGTAAGATCCTTCATGAATTTAAAAATCAAGTTGGGGATGAAAATTGGAGGCATCTCTCTGACCAGTTTCCACTTCCCTTAAAAGAGCGTCTTGCAGCTTTTTATGGTGTTTAATCTCATACATTTATGCTACAGTCCCATAATTAGGGGTTCTTCAGTCTTGGAGACTATGAGGGAGCCTCTGCACCCAGGGAAGATGTTACCCTTTACAGGGAGGAAGGGTAAACCAGTAAGGAATACAGTACAGTCCCAGCCCTACTGGGAGGGGCTGGAGGGAGCTGTTGCCGGCACTGTATTAGGTCGCTGTTGGGAAACGTTTTAACATCTGGAGCCTTTGTGGGTGGAAATCTGTCTCCAATTACAACGCTGCACTAGATGTGAAGAGGCAAAAAAAAAAAAGAAAAAGTTATTCAATCTACTCACAAAACAATACATTCTGGAATATTATGGGGAATTGTACCAAAACAAGAACCATATAAATGATGCATAGGGATGAGAAAGAGGAAAAATTCTATAGCACAATAAAGGAAACCTAAGAATGGGGATTAGAAAACAGTAAAGTTTTTTTTTTTTAATTTAAAGGTTTTTATAAAATTTCCCACATGATGGGGACTTGTTCTTGCATACTGATGAAGAACTACACAAATGAAAGCTAATAAGAGTTAAAATCAGCTCGCCTACCCATAGTAGAAGCAGGTTCTTGGAAGTTGCGATTTAAGGTACCCCAAAACGTTGGAAATAAAACAAAACAAATTTAAACAATGAAGCACCCTGTGAAATGCCAAATGAGTCACTCCTTTTACCTCTGTGGGATGGGCAGGGAGGGAGGAATAAATGGGGTTGGACATATCAAACTAAAGATTGACATCTTGACTTTGCATTAAGACATTAATGTAGTGGATATAATTTGATGGTTGTACTTCATTAGATTTAATTTCTCGGCCAAGAGGTCATTTTTTTTTTCATTGTTTCACTGTGCCTTTAACCTTTTATTAAAACAAATTTTTTTTTTTTACATCTTTATTGGAGTATAATTGCTTTACAATGGTGTGTTAGTTTCTGCTTTATAACCAAGAAGTCATTTTTAAAGTGCAGTTTAAGGTTCAGGCATGCATTCTGGCTCATAGGGATTGAAAGTACTTTAATTAGTGGGAAAGTAGCATGCTTGCATCACATAGAGTGAGATTGGTATTCA
Source organism: Monodon monoceros (assembly GCF_005190385.1). Lineage (NCBI taxonomy): Eukaryota > Metazoa > Chordata > Mammalia > Artiodactyla > Monodontidae > Monodon > Monodon monoceros. Next base: position 54,639,539 of record NW_021703780.1, on the reverse strand, counting down.
GTTACCTCTGTTGCGCCAGTTTGTGTTGCAGTTTACCGATTCAATATAGCCCTGCAGTTAAAATTCCTTTTTAAGATTTGTGGATTTTATTTTTATTAAGAATACAGATATAAAGTACTGTGGTTTACAGCTAGGCCTTGAAATATCTTTTTAGGATCTGTTAGGAATAAGATTGATATTGTATTGTGTGTGACCTGCACAATGTGGAAAGCCGATATGCCTGTGCAACATCTTTGCCTCTGTGCTGTCAGTGTGATGTGCTTTCTGCATGGCTATATACTACTAGTGATTTTATCAAAACTTCTAAAACTTAAATTACATGGTAAAGGATCTGTAAGAGGCTGCATAAATGTTAGTTGGCACATAAACACAATTGTAGAAGTTGAAGACATGATTGCTATATTTCAGTGTTTATTCCCACTCAACATATTGCCTTCTAAGCTTTCTATTTTTGTTCAAAGCAGGATCTTAAAGATATGTTTAAGTTAATGGATGTAAGGCAGGGTTCCTACACTGTACTGGCACATGGTGGCCCTCTGTGCCCTAGATATATGCACACAGGGTGCAAGTAAAAAGCTACAGAGTGAAAGTTGGTTTGGATCCTCTTCATTTCATTTGTTTAGCTTTTCTGTTATTTTTCTCTACTTACATGTATTCCTGTGAATAAATCATTGTTAAGTTAAAAAAAACAAAACAGATATGCGTCAGATTGTTATGTATATTCCTTGAGGAGGAACCCGGGCTCTGTTTTATCACTGAACTATTGTTTAAGCTATCCTTACTTTTCTTGCTTGACGGCTTTTCCTTTGTTTCTGCATTCCCTCACGTCCCTAATTAGTAACTGCTTGAGTCCGCTTTGGAACTCAGGAAAAGCCTAGGAGACTAAAGCCTTTTTCTGCAAACAAGAAACAGGGGACCCAGGGGACTTTTGTGTCTGGAAAGGGCCCACAGGGACCTGCTCAGTGTTACCCTCCCCCACCTTTTCTTTAATACTCCTCCATCCTGAAGGGTACAGGGGTGGGAGAAGAAAGGGAATAAAACTTTGGATAGAAACTTAGCAGGGGAACTCCGTTTTAGGGGGACTCAGTTTCACTGTCTACCTCTCAGCCCTCACCTTCTGCCAGTCCCCCAGGGAAGCCCTGGGCTCCAGCTAGTGCAGATTCCTTGCTTTGTCTCGGGCAGCATCTGTTTCCATCCACTGCTCCATCTGCCCCCGTGCAGCCCTTACTCAGGCATCATCTCCTCACCCTAAGTAAACTGCCAATGCACGATTCAAGCCCTAACTCCCTACCAGCAGGAAGATAGGAAAGTAGGGTGTTTGAAATGGCTGCATCATGGTCAATCTGGTTTCCCTCTAGTACTGACAAGTGACCCAGTCAGTGGCACATTCCATTCAGCCAGTGATTCCTATCGACCTTGAAGTTAGTCAGAATGCCTCCGTTGGCTTCAGCAGACTCATCCCATTTGACCCAAGTCCACTCACTCCAGTAGACTTCTTTCAACAAGGAAGTCAGGGAATTCCCTGGTGGTCCAGTGGTTAGGATTCAGCGCTTTCACTGCTTTCAGCTGCTGGGGCCCAGGTTTGAACCCTGATCAGGGAACTAAGATCCCGCAAGCCGAGCAGCATGGCCAAAGAAACAAAAATCAAGGAAGCAGTCGAAACTCTTGCCTAAGATAAAATGAAGGCTTTCCTGTGGAGGACATTGATGCATACGATCACTCTTCTCACTCTGGTTCAGATAACTGTGTGTCAGCTGTGTGTAGACATGATTTCAGGAATATATCAAAGATACGATACCACTTTTTCTGGATACAAGCCCCTGCTTTTAAACGAATCAGTTTATTTCCGACGTCTGCTAAACTTACCATCTGGGCCCTCCCGATGCCCAAGAATATGGCACTTGGTGCGGTAAAAAGCAAGATGCAGATAATTGTTTCTGTATTATAGCAATAAAAACAAACTCATTTGCAAAACTACTGAATGATCTTCAAATGTGGAATGGTAATAAAAGGTAAGTCTGAAATATTCTCCAGCCCTTACGGTATAGTAGCAGATTCAGGGCAAGATTTCAAGTATCATAGGACATGACCTTCTCAGAACACTGCCTATAATTAGGCATAAACGCTAGAAAAATTGGGCTTAAGTCTGAAAAAGATAGACTTTAGTACAAAAATATGTGTAATCTCTCTTGAATTACTAAACTTGCCCTCAAAAAAAAGAAGAGATAATAAGTAAATGATATCCAGTCCTAAGATTCCAGAATAAAACACATAGGCACACAGTTAAAGCTGTACATATACACAAGCATGTTTGCAAAATGTGATGTATGGTTCATGCCTATGTAATGGGCCACACTGAAATTGAGCATGTTATAAAGAGATTCCTCAGTTAGGGCTCAAATTGTCTTACATAAAAATTTTAAATAAATATATTAGTGATTCAGTTGGCCTCAAATAAATTCTTCCTGTTCGTCTTAGTATCATATAAAGGATAGAAGTTCACCTTGGATATGAGTGCTGTCCTCAAAGATAAACAGAAGCAAAGTAGACAGACCTTTCCTGATTCTTATATTTAGCTGAAAGTTGCTGCTGTGGGACAGGGGTCTGCAAACTATACAGACAGTGTAGCCAAATCTGGCTCGGTGCCAATCTGTGTAAATAAAGATTTATTGGAATACAACCATGCCTATTCATTTACATATTGTCTATGTATGCTGCTTTTGAATAGTTGTGACAGAGACCATATGACCCACAAAGCTAAAACTATTTATTATCTGGTCCTTTACAGAAGAAGTTTGCAGACCCCTGCTGTTGTGTCGGCACATTCTGTGTTCTGTCTTTGGATGAAATGGAGAAGTGCAAGCCACCAAATTTTACTTCCTTTTGTGTTGAATAATGATGAGAACTGTTTTGGAAAAAAATTAAAGTTTCTCATTCTCAGGTTTGCGCCAGTCATTTTGCTTTAATCTAACCCTGTTGGCGTCCAACCCACTTGGTAGATTTAGCTCCTTCTCTGAATATTCTTAAAATCTCTACCAAGTGGAGAAGCCCAGTATGGGAAGAGAGATGAACATTTCTGAACCATCTATCAGGAGCTTCCACAGAGGGACCCCTCTTTTAAAACCCAGAACTCTGTGAGATAGGATCATTTTTGCCATTTTTCTGAGGCTGTCTCCTGTTTTTAAACACTTGAGAAAGCCGAGAATCAGAGAGCTTAAGAAACTCAGCCAAGGTCACACAATAGCATAATAATATGCAGAGGCAGAATTGGAATCCAGGTCTGTCTGATTCCAATGAGCATGCTCCTTCCACCATACCTTGCTGCCTGATCAATGTATTCATTTATTCACTCAGTGAATAATCACTGAGCACTTTGGGGGTATCTGCTATGTTCAATCATTATGTCAGACCCCGAGGACACAAAGATCACGAAAAACAATGAAGAGGAATTGACCAGGGTTACATTTCAAATAAGATTGATGTGACCTCCCACAGGTCAGAATCCCCTCAATCCATAATTTAATTTAAAAAATTAAGAGTATCCATATCCTTATGAAAGATAGTTCCATGATTATATCTTCCTAAAAGATCTAGTGTTGACTAATTAGATTGTAACCCTGAAGTATAAGCATAATATATAGACTGTTGACATCATATCAGAGAAGTTGCCTGGCTCATGAATTAAAGCAATTTCTCAAACCAATTTAGTTTTTAAAAATCTAGATTACCTTTGAATTTCTATTAACCACAATACCAGACTTAATTCTGGTGTCCTGTTGGCATGGTACCCATCAGACAGTGATGACCTACATAGTCACTATTCCCTAGTCTCTCACTTGGGTGTCATTATTTCTTCAATGTAGTCTTGGGCAATTTTTTTTTGTCTAACGTTGAAGATATTGGAAGTTCATTTTACAATCTTGACAGAGCATCTTTAATTTCCAACAGCTGCTCTGGTTACTTAAGGGATGATTATATTATTTCTTTCCACTGAATCTTCATAGCTGTATGAAGCCTTTCATAGAATCCTCAAAGTGGTAAAAAAAAAAAAAGTATTATACACATTGCAACTCTAAATAGTGTTTTATATGTAAATAGTGAAGATTCCAGTAGAAACAGCAAATGTGAATCTGTGCTGGAACAAGTGACTGGCATGTGGTTTCACACAGTCAGAAAGGTTGTTTGTTTTAAAAAAGCAAGTAGGATGGGAATTCCCTGGCAGTCCAGTGGTTAGGACGTGGCGCTTTCGCTGCTGAGGGCCCGGGTTCAATCCCTGGTTGGGGAACTGAGACCCTGCAAGCTGGGTAGTGCAGCCAAAAAATAAAATAAAATTTAAATAAATAAATAAATAAGCAAGTAGGAGCCTCAACAGTGAATATGTGAAATCTGATCATCACTGCATCAGCAATCTACTGACCCCTAATGCTCAAGAACCGTCTATCTTGAAACTGTCAAACAGTTGGCAGGAAGTTATCTATACATTTGTTATTCTCAAACTGAGCACAGTGACAGAACCACAGTTACAGGTAAACCAAATCCTCCCCACTCACCCCAGAATAAGTCACATATTCCAGTGTGAAACTGACCAACTATTAATTAATGGCTGAAAAAAAGACTAAGGCTCTCGTGCATCACTCCACTTTGAACTCCTTATAGCAAAAACAGGAGTAAGTATCTTGTAAAATCAACCACAGTAGTCGGGACAAAATTATGCCTAGAGACAAAGCAGAGATGGTTATTGGCAAAAGTCCTTACCAAATGACAGCATAGGAAGCCCCGTAAAATCGGTGGGACATACAAGAGGAAGGAGCAACCTGTATTGTGTGTGTGTGCATGATAGAAGTTTCTTCAACTTAGATTGGGACAAAACACTGCAAAATGTAATCTAACTGTTGACACAAGCATGGCACATACACAAGGGAGAAGCGCTCAATGACTTTCATGCAGCAGGAGGAGAGATTGTTTGCGCAGCTCTGTTGTAAACCAGAAAACAAGTGTTGGGTCGGGGTTAATGGAGCATCAGCCACACCTGAAGCAAAAAAGAGTATTTCTGTACAGTTCAGGGCCTGCTGCTGCAGGCCAGTCCATACATAGCTTTATTAACAGAGGTCAGGCAGTGGTCATCAACATGCCATCTGGTTGGGGTATCATGTCAAGGGAGCCACTGAAAATCACGAGCATGATCAAATCACAGCGACTTAGCCTCTGCCCTCTTGGCATGCTGTGAGAAGAAATGGGCAACAAGAATCTCTTTTGCATGATTTATATGAAACTTACTCAAGTATGATAGCAGTCAAGAAGAGGTGTGCTTCCATTAAATTATGGAGAGGAGGATGAGGTTATAATGGTTTTTTCATGTCGCTGATAATGTAAAGAAAGACCTCTTCTGTGATTCCAAGGGGCAAGTGTCAGTGACATGCTTAGAGACGGTTGAGCTTCTAATCTCAAACCTCACAATTGTAAATATTGAAAATAAAGATAGTAGGGGAATTCCCCGGCAGTCCAGTGGTTAGGACTCCGTGCTTCCACTGCCGGGGGTTCGGGTTTGATCTCTGATTGGGGAACTAAGATCCCACATGCTGTACGGTATGGCCAAAAAAAAAAAAAAAAAAAAAAAGAGGTATCAGAATTTCACAAGGAGGTTGAACTGTGGTACAAAAGACTCTATCACCAAGCAGGATTTTTTCCTCAACATTTATTTTCTTCATTCATCAGAGAAAGAAGTCAATATATTACTGAACCTGTTAAAAAGTCACATTCAAACACTGTACCAGACCATGAAGAAATTCTTTCCTGGGCCAAGTCAATCAAGGGCAGAACAGGACTGCAGGCAGTGTTCCCTTCCAGGCTCAAACATTCACCCTCCTGGGATCCCAATGCAGTGTAACTGTCGGCCTAGCAGCCTTGGAGTACAGCCTTCTGTAAGAAATTGCTCCAATATCCAAACCAATTAACAGAGCTATCAATACACCTTCTGGTGTCCTGTGTGCCTAAAATTATGATTTAGTAGAAGCAAAGAGTTAGAAAAGAAAACAGCTGGCAGATATAGATACCTTAGTGGGGGAAAAAAATATTCTTCTCCTAGGTGATCTGAAACTATTATTATTAATCTTGAGCTTTTAATGTCATGCTTTGTAATATTTGAAAGTTGTGATGATTTTTTTGAACCTAAAGTTGGTAAATGGTGTGATCCAAATTCCCATGAGTTGTCTAAATTTCAAAACAGAATAAATTCTCAAATAAGCATATTAAAAACAAACAAAAAGCGACTGCAGCATAGCTATTTTTGCATTATGAAAGCAGGGCAGCCATGGCTGCGTCTGGATAGCCATTGTTCTGTGTGTAGTCCTGTTCTTTGTTTTCCACACTTGCATAGAACTTTCCCGGTCTGAAATTTCAAGAATTTTGCAAGTGTTCCATGAATCTTTAGACCATCCCACTTACACTGAGAGTAGGTGGAGAACAGGAGACCCAGGGAAATGAAAGAGCCTCTTCTGTGTTAGAGAAGAGAATAAGGATGGAAAAAAAATGTCCTAACTTTGTTCTGGTTCATTATTAATAATGTCATTTCTTGCAGCATTTTAGCAACAAGAAAATTGGGGAAAAAAAAACCAACCTTAGGGGCTTCCCTGGTGGCGCAGTGGTTGAGAATCTGCCTGCCAATGCAGGGGACACGGGTTCGAGCCCTGGTCTGGGAAGATCCCACATGCCGCGGAGCAACTAGGCCCTTGAGCCACAACTACTGAGCCTGCGCATCTGGAGCTTGTGCTCCGCAACGAGAGGCCGCGACAGTGAGAGGCCCGCGCACCGCGATGAAGAGTGGACCCCGCTCGCCGCAACTAGAGAAAGCCCACGCACAGAAACGAAGACCCACCACAGTCAAAAATAAATAAAAATTAAAAAAAACAAAAAACAAAAAACCAACCTTAAATGATCCCTAAGTTTCAGAGAAGGTATAAAAATGTAAATTTTTTAAAAGCTATTTTCAGGAAAGCATTTAAATATCACAATTATCTAACAAAGCAAAACTGATAATTATATAATTCCACAGCACTTGGCAGCAAGATAACTTTTGTTTAAAGGGACGGGTGGGATTCATTGTATTCCTTCGTGTCTACAGAACTTGGTGCCTCAGACCTCTAGAGATCTCTAGTGCAAAACAAGGTTAACATCAATCAAATGCCTTGCAGGAACAGACACTATCTTAGTCTTTAGGAAAACAAAAGTTGAAGAGTACAAATGGAAATTACTGGTAATGAAAAATTCAAGATATGGTTGAAAGAAGGCTTTCTCTAAAAAATGAAAGCAAATGACACCTAATCAGCGACAGAAGACTTGGTTCCCAGAAAGATAGCACCTCCTACACCTTGAACTTTCAGAAGGAATCAGCAGGTCTTTGGAAGAGGTGTTGGGACAGGAAGACTTGATTGAGAAGTGATGAGCACAGCAGGGAAACTGAGGCCCCAGGAGTGATGGAGACGTTTGGGAGTAAGATTAGAAAAGACAGAAGGGAGGCAGAAGGCAGAGCTCAAAGGACAGCATTTATTACCGCTCCTGCGCCCCTGCCAGCCAGTTGTCCAAGCTCCTCCAGCACCTGCAGCATCCTAGTTGACCAGATGACTAAAGCCTTTGGTCCCCTTCGCTCAGCCAGAACTTTCATCCCAGGCTCTGCTCTCTGTGACTTGACAACTGAGGCTAATGGTTCAACCAAACTCCTTCTTCCTCGAGTGGCTCAGAAAAGCTGATGCCGTAACCTGGTCCATGGGCTAAGTTGTGCCCCCCTCTCCCCAGATTTGTATGTTAAAATCCTAACCCCCAGTACCTCAGAATGTGACTGTGTTTAGACAGACAGTCTTTAAAGAGGTGATTAAGTTAAATGAGGTCATTAGGGTGGGCCCTAATCCAGTAGGATTGGTGTCCTTATAAGAAGAGGAAATTTGGACACAGACATGCATGGAGGGAAGACCATGTGTAGACACAGGGAGAAGATGGCCGTCTACAAGCCACGAAGAGAGGCCTCAGGAAAGACCAAACTGCCAACACCTTGATCTCAGACTTCGAGCCTCCAGAAGTGAGAATATACATTTTCATTGTTTAAGCCCTCCAATCTGTGGTACTTTCTTATGGCAGCCCAATATAAACAGACCAATATACCTGGTTATCATTAGTGGGGTGACAGCCCTAGCCAAGAAGGGCTATAGTTCTCCTCTCCATATGTAGAAAAGGCAGCTGCCTCCACACTGCACAGAACTCCCCCTGCCCCTCCCTGACGACCCTACCCCACACACCTGCTCTTATCAGTGCAGGGTGAAAAAAGGGTGTGTAGACCCTTCAGATGGCAGGCTTTCACTTGACTTTTTAAAATATCTCCTGTAAAAAGGGTAGACAAACAGTGTTCGTCCCTTGGCAAAGACTCTTTCTCAGATATATTTGTGGATTGCCATTCACTTGGACTAAACTGCGGTGGCTTCATTCCACCTGGACACCCCCGGGCAACCTGTGCATTTTTTCTTCCTTTGAGTTAAATACAAAGAAGCAACAGAAGGGATGAGAAATTCAGCCACACGCACCTTCTTCTTCCGTGTCCTGGTCCCTATACACACACACACACACACGCGCGCGCGCGCACATATGCGCACGCACACACACGTGTCCTGCCTACTCACAGCTGTGCCCTTGGGGCCCGGCCACATTCCCCACTCCTGCAGCACAGACAGCCTGACAGACTAACATCTCCAGAGTCTACTTTTATTCTGATAGGATTTCTTCTTTCAAAATTTTATTTGAAGCCCTTGACAGGAGGAAGATTAGAGTTCTTCCAGAAAATGCCTCAATTACAAACTCAGGTGTCCCTAAAAACTCTAACCTGACTTGGGTCCTTAAGAGCTGAGTTTTGATGAGCTGAGAGAATTGATGATCAAGGTCACCCATCCCGTGGTTGATTCCAAGGATTCCGATGTTTGGCATCAGGCACACAAACTTGAGGAAGGCACACTGCATCTTCTCCCTTTCGTCCAGCTGTTCAGACATCTCGCAGCCCCAGAGGGAGGGATAAAGTGTTTCCCCCTCGCTCTAACCCAGAAGCTTTGAGTAAAAGGGAAAAAGTCACCAACCAGGTCTGTTGTGTTTCCTCCTCTGTAAAGTCAGGAACATTCTACATGAGAGGCTCTTTCCCTCCCTTGGATACGGCTGAGCCCTGTACTGGCTCCAGGGTCCCACTCCTTGGCCGATGAGTCCAAAGACATGGTGGGAAAGAAGCCCTGAAGCTCTCACCCAGGGAAAGGGACTTTGTGCGCAGTGACAAAAACCAGATGCTCCCCTCACCGATGCCAAATTAGCACCTGAAAGATCGGTAGTCAGAATGGTCAAAGGACCCCAGAAAATTGTAAACACAATGACATCTGCATGAAGGAAAACTAAAGGGAGGAGGAAATTGGTGGAATAGAAGATGGAAGAAAACTGTTTTTATTTCAAGAAAACTTCTACCCTTTTTATCTGTGTACAGTTCAAACAAACTTATCTGTGATACCCACGGGCTAGTGCTGGAGAGGAGAGTCCTGAGGGACAGGGCTAGATGGAGCTCTTAGAGCCTCAGTTCTCATCTGTGATGGGTGTGATCATGACGTCTCCCTCATGGGGTTGCTGTGAGTACTCACTAGGGTGGTACCTGTATAAGCCACCACTGAAGTACTCACTAAACGACAGCTGTTCTTGTTGCTGTTTGCTCTGTCTCAAGCCCCACAGCTAGGTGAGTGTGTCCTTAGAGCTTAGGAAAGAAGCCAGGGAAGGCAGCAGGAAGATGCCATCATTTGGGAGACACAAGGGCAAGGATGCTCTCGGGGAGTATCCTTGAATCAAGATTACTAAGAATAGGACATAGCAGGGTCAGGTGATAAAGTTCAAGGTGTAATTGATGGACAACCTTAGAAGCTGAGGTGCCCTCTTATTTACTGCTGGCTGCAGATGCACACCAGTTGGATGGGATCAGTTGGATGAGAAGCATAGGACAGAGTCGATCTGTGAGGCCTCAAGGGGTGTCTTGAAGAGCATCCTTTCCTACTGGATTATCATCACCTCTTAATATCGCTTTGTAAGCACCTGAGTCGATGGGGGGCATATTCTTCTCTGACTGCTTCTTTGAGCAAAAAATACTTGCCCTCCTGCACCTCTCCGTTTTGACCTCCATAAATATCTTTGTTTTTTGTGACCACACGTAGACTCCAAACTATTTTTAAAATCCCATGTCTTACAGAGTACTCAAGATCACCATCAACAACAATTTGGAATTAAATTTTTGTTTTACAAAAGTGGATTGAACCACAGAGCCTCCTCTTCATAGCTTGAGTTTTCAGGGAGCAATTGACCTTCACCACATTTCCATGCCAGCACATTTCCATCTTTCTAAAACCTGACCCATATTCACAATGTTCAGCCACACCCCAGCTGAATACTTGAGTTGTCTGCAATTTTGTCCTCTCCTGAGGCTCCAGAAGTGGACATTTATTTGGGCACTTCTAGGAATGTTTCGCTAATAGAAATCCCTAGGGAATTCCCTGGCAGTCCAGTGATTAGTGCTCTGTACTTCCACTGCTGGGGGCATGGGTTCGATCCCTGGTTGGGGAACTAAGGTTCTGCAGGCCACGAGTCACGGCCAAAAAAAAAAAAAAAAAAAATCCCTGAAAGTAAAAATGCTGATAATATACATACAATGGAATATTATTCAGCCTTAAAAGGGAAGGAAATTCTGCAATATGCTACAACATGGATGGACCTTGAAGACATTATGTTGAGTGAAATAAGCCAGTCATAAAAGGACGAATACTGTATGATTCCACTTCCCTGAGGTCCCTAGAGTGGTCAAAATCATAGACACAGACAGTGGAATGGAGGGTGCCAGAGGCTGGGCGGAGGGGAAGTGGGGAGTTGTTGTGCAATGGGTACAGTTTCAGTTTTGCAAAGTACGAAAGTTCTGGAGATGGATGGTGATGGTGGGCCCAACAGTGTGAATGTATTTAACACTGAAAAATGATGAAGACAGTAAACTGCTTGTGTGTATTTTACCACAATTAAAAATGATAGCAATTAAAAAACAAAATGTAGGAATGCTGGGTCCAAAGTTGAATCCGTTTTCAAACTTAACAGATACTGTCGGCATGGCCTCCAGGAAGGCCGTCCTGGTTTTGTTCCCGCTGCCATGGGTAAGCCCACCTCCTACAGCCTCATCAGGGCGGGTGTCGCCCATCTTTTCTCCATCATGATTTCATTTTGGCAAACGGAATGGTAGAAAAATGGAAAAGTGGGCAGACACTGACTCTCAACTTGAAGTGTAAAAAGGGATGTTTATCTGGGGACTTCCCTGGAGGTCCAGTGGTTAAGACTCTGCTTCCACTGCAGTGGACACGGGTTCTATCCCTGGTCGGGGAACTAAGATTCCTGTATGCTGCGTGGCACAGCCAAACAAAAAAAGGGTGTTCACCTGCTTGGCCCCTCCAGACGCTCTAGAGTAGCCACAAAGGAAACGTCTCGGGAGTTATTCTCATTCTCTTCCCCTATCCCACTCCCTAACCTTAAAATGACTCCAAATACCACAGGGTGGCGGACATACATGCCTGAAACAGCTGTCCTGCAGAATCACAAAAACTTGGGCTAAAAATAGTCTCAGTCTCTAAAAAGCTTAGGCCCCTGGGAACAAAGCCCTCTCAGAAATGTCCCCACCTCCGTCCAGGCATCACAAAGCTGACCCAGCTCTGTCCCCAGAGCTCATCATCCTTCGTGACCACCCCTCCCTGCCCCGGAAATAGTTTCCTGGAATCTTTCTTTGCATTCTTGGTCCCACTAGGGAAGGGAGGCAGGGGAGGAGGGAAGATAATGTAATTACACGCAAGCTCCAAGCTTGTGTCATTATTTCCATTTTATAAATGCCTAAATGGGCTCAGAGATTTTTTTTTTTTTTTGGGCTCAGAGATTTTAAATAACGTCTCTGAACGCCCATGGCCAGTAAAAGAAGCCAAATTTCAATTTTAATGGCTCACTTCCAAGATCCCGTGATGACAGTTCTCCTTTTAGTGCAGCCCATCCCCCCACCAAGGTCCTATCAGATGCTCAGGTCACATCAGCCCTGAGGAGGGTGAGATGCTTGTGTCTTAAGCAGAACACAGGATTCTGAGTAGTTAGGATTCTGCAGAACCAGGAGGCAGGTCTGTCAACAACAACCCACCTAAAGAACACCCAGTACCTGGCTGATGGCTTTCCCTCCCGCTTAGCAGGCGAGGAGACAAGTTTTTCTGGGTGGCGGGTGGGAGTGAGGCTCAGCTCTATACTGCTGTTGGCAGGCCTGCTGTCTCTGCTGTGGTTAAGGTGGGCGGGTCTGTCAAGTTCAACAGGGAGACCCCCCCCCCCATGGACGTTCGAACTCTCGGCTGCTACGGGGGACTGCTGGGTGGGGAGATGGCTCCTGGTGTCCCCACCTGCCTTGCACTCTACAGGCAGAATCTCCGAAGCACGTTTAGAGGGACAGGATCGGACAAAGACAGTCTCAGGGCTGAGGAAAGATACTTGTGGCAGAGGGAGAGCAACGTTACCTGCTGTGTTCATTTACCCATCCTCTGGATCAGGAACTTAAGGCCGACCCAGGGGTGGATTTCTGGCAACTACATGGTATCGATCTGGGAACACACCGCAGGCAACTCAGACCCTGAGTCAGCCTGCTGGAGACGGCCAGGGAGAAGTAAGTGAGTGAGTGAGTGAGTGTGTGTGTGTGTGTGTGTGAGAGAGAGAGAGAGAGAGAGAGAGAGAGAGAGAGAGAGAGAGAGAGAGAGGTTAGGCATTGAGATTAAGATGGTGTCATGGCTGGAGAACCCATGAATGACAGATTCCCATCTTGCAAAAACCCTGAAGGAGACAGATGCGTGAGGAGAAATGACCAGCACAAGAGGCACAATGCTGTGTTGTTATTAAATATTGTGCCCCAAACCCGCCACACCAGATCCCCAGTCCCTCGGGGGTGGTCCCGCATTCTAGCCCTCAGGGAGTGTGGACCGAGTCTGACTTGTCCCAGGCTATACAGCTCCTTGGGGCAGGACCAGGATTCAATTCCAGGTCTCCCGTCTCCAAGAGAAATGTTCTTGTTATGGGGCATGGACAAAACCCCTTCCAGTCCACACCCTGCCTGCTTGGAAACACCCAAAGGGAAAGAATTTACACAGGCAGGCCCTCAAGAGATGGTGCAGTCGGCTGCAGCTGTGGGCCCCTGGATTTCTCAGTTTCGGAAGACACGGCAAGCTTCTGTTCACCAGCTGACCAGAAAGAACCTGCTCCACGATTTACCCCTTTACTCTCTAAGTAGAGATGAGAAATAAACAAGTGGAGAGAAATGTAAGAGAAATGATTTAACTTTATAAAATGTGATAATACAGCAAGATTTGATTGTTTTTTTTTTTTTCCTGGCAAGTAAAGTTTATAAAAACACCTGGAATAAAAATTAGAACTATAAACTAATAAAAATTAGATACCATACATTTCAAGGAAACAGAGTCATTTAGGAAGACAATGAAGAAAAACACAAAGAGTAGCCAAAGCAGCAGCAGCACGGGGAGAAGGCTGGTTCTGTGGTGAGGATGAAACAGCGATGGACCCATGTGAGCCTGACCTTTGGCACCAGGCCGGGCTGAAGGGTGGGGGACAGGGAGGGAAGTGACCATGAGAGAGGCGGAAGAGCTTCCAGAAAGGGACATACCGAAGGCTCAGTGGGCAGCAACGGCCTCCCGCAAACAGGCCCACGGCCCCTTCTTCTTCCCAGACCTGCTGGCCACAGGGCAGTGATTCATGGCCAAATCCTATTGGATGGGCACCACAAGGCTGGCTTCCCCTCTGTCTATCTGTCCCCAACCTCCAGCTCTGCAGGTCCTGGTGCTCCCGTGGAGAGCTCAGTGGGGGAAAACTCATCGGAATGTCAAGCTAAGCTAGGACAGCTAACTTGCCAGGGAGACCCAAGGAAACCAGACGTAGAGGGCTACATACAAAACACTGTTTGGAATGTCTGCACCAGAGCCAAGGTAGAGTTGGGACCACCTTGGAGAGACAGGCTGGGAACTCCCGCCAACACCCCCCAGCCTTTCATTCTAGGGGGCTGGTCTTGAGGCTGGCCGCCCAGAAGACAATGGGGCATTCTTGACTACGTCCTGAGGTAGTCTAATCGCGACTTGCACGGGCAGCTGAGGACGGTCTCAAACAATGGGGGGAAGGCAGGCAGAAACGTTGCCACCGAGAGAAAAGGCTAACATATATAACAGAAGGAATTAAGCCACAGGTGGGCTCAGAGATGACCAGAGTGTGGCCTGGGGTCGGGGGTGGCCAGCAGCATGAACAGAGATGAGAGGATCCGGGGGCAGTGTGACCGGGCCAGGGCAGTGGCAACTCTGAGGTGAGGGATGTCCCTGCTACTTACTGACCAGTGTCATGGTGATCATGAGCCAGAGAACCCGGGGGCCTCGGGGGGTGGATCCCAATGTTCCCTCCAGCTATGACTCCTCTCGCCTGAGCCTCTTTTAGGGGGACCGAGTACTGCTGGACTTGAACTTGGAAAACACTTAAGAGGCCCCTGCTCTGAGGGAGCAGTCAGACCCTGAGCCACCACAGAGAGAGAAATGACAAGAATGAAAAGCAAAGGCATTGTCAGACCCCTCCCGCCACTTCTTATGCTAATGTATATTCTTCTCCTCATCTGCCCCAGCACTCGGGATTCTAAGTCAGGATGGAACGTCCTGAAGGTTTAGGAAGCAGCAGCCGGGTGGACGTTACTACTTTCTCCACTTTGCACATTTCCGAAAACGCCTTCTGGGACGGAGCTCACCAAAGTCTTCCACTTCATTTTCGTAATCATCTTCTTGAACGACACCTGTTTAAAAAGCAAAAAAAACAGAAATGAAGTGCAGAATGGTGATCTTTTTCACTCTACTGCAACATATAACATCCTAGTAAAACCTGATGTCTCTGTAATCGTTGTTTTAAATTAAAGAAAAAAAAAAAACAGGCAGAGCCAAAGTAAACACCCTTCTCCAGAATGTTCTTTTACAGGCTAGTTCCTCTGCCCTTATTTTAGAGGCCCTTTAAATGAAAAATCTGTCAAACAAAGCCTAAAATCAACCTCAGCCTTGAGCTGGTATCCCAGTTATATTCTCCTGTTTGAAACAATCACAAAAGTCATAGCGCCAGAAGTGACTATAATCTAAAGATTTTTTATTGGCACAGACATTTCCAGTTTTCCCCAGCTCGGGGGTCTGGATTTTCCAGCAGCCTCTGGATTATGAGGACTCACAGAAGGGCAATCTGGGGCAGGTGAGATACTGGGAGGAAGAAGAAATAAGGTCTCCCCAAGAGGGGGAGACTTTCCAGATCAAATAGAACTCGGCAAGATAAGGCTGACTGTCGGGAAAGAAACCCAACTCACTATACACCAGCCTTAAACCCTCTGAAGGAAGATGTATGCAAGTTTCCCCAATGATTTTATGTGTTTTGTTCACAAATTTGTTTTATATCCCCAAGCCCAGAACAGTACTGATACATTCTAGACACTCAATACATATTCATGGACTTACACGAATGGTTTGCACAGGCAAACATTTATCTAGGGATGGCTTTGCAACACTTTGCCCACCATGGGAGTAGTGACAGAGCATCACTGATAACAGCTCATGAGTGGCAAATGTTTTTGGAAAAGCAACTGGCACAAGCCCTGAATAACAGCCCTCACAGTCAGATGGGGGAACCCAGCCACTCTATCACTACTGACCTGAGTCACTGGGGGCGGTGACTGCTCACATCACAGGCGGCCCTACTTCAGACTGACCTGGGAGCCAGCAGAATCAAGGACCACAAGACCCAGAGCCTCACCCTGGGGTGAAGGACTCCTCACCTTCTTCCTTCAAGCGCAGCTCTGTTTTCCTCAGCCACTCCTGCGCATCCCTGACAGACAGGATCAGGACGCTGACCAGCCGAGCCATGACCTCCTCCGCTAGGGAACCAAAGAACGAGAGCTCTGAGTGAAAGGGCGGCTGTAGGGACCAGGACACTCAGTACTAGAGCCAAAGCCCCCAGCTCCTGGGAGCTCGTCTCTGCTTCCCCTGTGGAGAGGGGCAGCATAAGGCCACTGTCTGCCACCAGGAGCAGAAACCACAAGTAGATGCCAGCCTGATTACCAGTCCTGCCCGTCTGGAGACACTGCCAGTAGCAAGCCTTTCGAGGAAGCTTTTGTTCAAACAGTGATTATCTTAAACCAGAGTGTCTGAATTCTAGAATGATTTAAAAATATGCAATTTCACTGATTTTATACATAACTTCCACTCAGCATTGCTAAGATGTAGCTAATAAGGATGTCAGAGGAAATCTGATTCACAGACGACATAAGAATTCTTATTAAAAGCTCACACTGGGTATGGTGTGAGGACCCTCCTAAAAGGAAGAGATCAGCTACGTACCTCTAGATCTTAGTCAAGGGTTCAGCACATAGTAGGTGCTCAAGAAACAATCACTGAATGAATGAATCAGGGGACGTTTAAAGAGTTTCCTCAAGGGCTCCCCTGGTGGGCGCAGTGGTTGAGAGTCCGCCTGCCGATGCAGGGGACACGGGTTCGTGCCCTGGTCCGGGGGGATCCCACATGCCGCAGAGCGGCTAGGCCCGTAAGCCATGCCACTGAGCCTGCGCGTCCAGAGCCTGTGCTCCGCAACGGGAGAGGCCACAACAGTGAGAGGCCCGTGTACCACAAAAAAAAAAAAAAGTTTCCTCAAGACTTGAAACATTCCCCCTCTATGCTCTACATAGAATTGGTTAGCGAACATTTTTCTTGTCTGTCGTGCCAGGGGAAACCGTCCTGACCCAAGATGATGACACATTGTTAACTGTGGGAGGGGTGGTCCAAACAATGGGGCTTTGCTGTAATTGGAGAACGCATGGTCCTCACTTGTATTTCTGCTAATGCCAAGATTCCATCATC
This sequence comes from Monodon monoceros, assembly GCF_005190385.1. Taxonomy (NCBI): domain Eukaryota; kingdom Metazoa; phylum Chordata; class Mammalia; order Artiodactyla; family Monodontidae; genus Monodon; species Monodon monoceros. Next base: position 54,622,548 of record NW_021703780.1, on the reverse strand, counting down.
CCCAGGTCAGACATCACTACAAAGGACTGGAGTCGGACATGTGTTCTCAAAGCCCAGGTTCTGACACCATCTGCACCCCACTTCTGAGGGCCCTTACCACCAGCCCAGGCCTTCCGCCTGTAGAGATCCTCCACCGTGTCCGAGACCTTCTTGATGTTCTCCTGGACCTTCCTCTGCAACACGTGGCTGTGCTCTTTGGAGCCCAGGTTTATGCGGACCCACACGTTCTGCTCCATGTCCTGCACCACCAGCTTGCCTTCATCAATAGCCGAGTCCACCTTCTTGTGGAAAAAGTCTGAGTACTTCTGGTAGGCCGCTTGCTGCCTCTGGTGGCTTTGCAGGCGGATGTGCTGCTCGTAAGACTCACTGCTCCTCTCCCGACCTTGCTCGTCTTCCAGCTCGGCCCCGGAAAGGGCCACAGCCTCAGGAGCCGCTCCCTCAAATGCCTGATCAGAGCCGAAATAGTTCTCGGGCCCACGGGTGAACTTCACCCCACACAGGTCGCACTGGGTCCTGTCCACATCGGCCTTTTTGAAGCCCCCAGCCCCAGGTTCCCTGCCCTCCTCCCTGAAGTGCTCGGCCTGGGCCCCGACTCTCCTCCTCCAGCTGATGCACAGGGACACCACCAGGTACGCCCTCCGCAGCTTCCGCTGGAGGGAGGCCTTCCGCTGCTTCTGCGACAGGATGGTGGCAAGGAGATGGTCCCGGTCTTCCAAGGTCAGCTCCTCCATCTCGTCCTGACCTACCTCGCACTCGGGTTCGACAAAGTAGCCCATGGGGTCCTCAGAGAACAGGCGGTTCAGTCTGACCTCCTCGTGGTAGAGGCCTCGGACCGTGGTCCCTTTGGTGTGCCCGCTGTCCCACTGCCAGTGGCAGTCCATCAGGTACTCTTCATCCCGCTCAAAGAGCAGGTCCTGCAGCACCTCCACCACAGACTTCACGTTGACCGCCAGCTGCACCCGCTTCACCGCTCTGAGGAGCCTCTCGGGGACCCGGCCCGGGAAGTCCATGCTCATCAACTGCAGCCTGGCCTCGATCTCCTGGAAGTGGCTTGACAGAAGAGGCTTGCATGACGGCTGCAGCACCCCCTCAGTGTTCACAAGCATCACCAAGCACAGCACCAGGGTCCGCTCTGCCTCCCCGGACACCAGGTAGTCAATTTCACTGAAGGCATCGAGCAGGACATTGAAGTTCTTGTTCTCGCGGCCGCAGAGCACCTTGACGAGGTAGGACAGGTGGAACCGGAAATCCTGAATGGCTCTGGTCACGTCCTTGGGTCTGTATTCCTGAATGATGGCAAACACATCCCCAGGCTCCCGGTCCTTCTTGCTGAACAGGAACTCCCAGTAGTGCAACAGTGCGATGTAGCTCTTAGGGAGGCACAGGACAGCGTTCTTCCAGAGGCGGGCCAGGACCGCCCCGCAGTGGATGAACTGGAACTCCAGCAGGGCCACCGTGTTCCCAATGCTGGGGATGAGTGGCTCTTTGCACCTCTTGACAAGGACGTTCATGAAACGGAAAAAGCGCCTCTTGTAGTCTTCTGGGTTCCTGCACACGTAGAACTGGTGGATGGAATCCTCCAGCAGCCGGATGAAGCACAGGTGGGTCTTCTCCACGCTCTCATCATCCTTGTTGGGCGTCAGCATGCCAAATTTCCCTTCTATTCCTTTCATCCTGCTGCCTCTCCCCGTGCTCCTTTCCTCTTTTTCAGCCTGGAGGGCTTTGAGTTCCCGGTTGTACTGGTCCTCCTCCTGGTGGAGCAGCTTTTCAAGCTCATCAGGGTAGCTAGAAGAGAGAAGGAAAGCTTGCATGGCGCTCAGCCACAGGTCTGTGGACTCCCGGCGGCTTCGAGCCCTTTCGTTTTGAAATAGGACATGGATGTACTCCTTCAGGGCAGACCTGTAGGACCGGAAGGATCTGTAACGTGGTTTCAGGACTTCTTTGCATGCCATGGGGTTTTCTGACAATACTCTCTGATGGAAATGCTTAGGGAAGAGAACATTCAGCAGGGATTTGCAAAGGCCATATTTATCCGGAGACAAAATATAATCGATTTCTTCAAGTTCTTTAGCTAAGACTTTAGGGAATACTTTTTTGGCTTCCAAAAGCAATCCGCTGATCGCCACCAGGTGTATTTTTGTCTGAACCAAACACTTGGCCTCATGACGCCGCAAAGGCCTGTGGAAATCTTCACAGTGTCCATCCTCGCACTTTAAGCCCACGATAAACCTCGTGCAGACGCCCAGGTAGGTCTTCCCAAGCAGGTTCCGTGTGATCTGACACAGCCTGCTCAGAAGGTGTTTGTTTAAGGCTAATTTCACCTGGTCCGTCATTATCAAGAAATGCTCTTTCGTTTTCTTCTCTCTCAAGTTCAAATCCAGGTCAAAAATGATTCTTGATATGGGTCCGGGGTTGTTTTGAGCTATCTGGCAGTACTTGGCATCCACCTGCGAAATCCCAAAAAACTCAAAGCAAGACTTGACCATCTCCTTCTCGGCGTTGTTGGTCACTCTTTTGAGGGCCCTGACCAGACTGAGAAGGACCTCCAGGCCCGCTGGAGCCAGGGCCAGGACATCCTCGGGCTGGGCCTCACAGCGGCTGGCGGCTTCGTAGAGCGCCTCCACTGCCCCTGCCGAGTGGTTGAGGGTATCAAACCTCAGGAAGGCGTCCTTGAGCTTTGGAAAGTCTCTCAGGATCACCCCCTGCAGGAAGTGGGCCTCGGCGATGCCGGACGCTTGATTGGTCTGATGGCAGAGGTCCAGGGCTTCTCTGAGGATGGCCTTGGTATGGTCGACATCAGAATCCCTGGCCACGTTGAGGCGGGCGGCCGCCAGCAGACATGAGGCCTGGAAGTCCTTGTCGGCGGTGAGCTTGGCAGCCTCTAAGAGGAAGCCATGTTGCTTCATCAGCAGGGCGGCCTCTTCCCTCCGACCTTCCCTGTTGAGCAGGTCGGCAGCCTCTGCAAGCCGCTTCCGAGACTTCAGGAACACCAGCTGGTCTTCCGTGTCAAGCTTCGAGAGCACAGCCATCATCTCCTTTATCTTATTCGTGCTCAGGTACTTGGCTGCAGCTTCCAAGTAAAACTGGCTGGCTGAATAGGAGAGCTTGGAAATGGGATGGGTCTTGGCCCTTAGCATTTCTTCATACCTGCAATGACAGACAGACACCACCAATGTCAACTCAGTATCACCCAACAGAAACTTTATAAAATGCGGCACAGAACTCAACGTAAAATGACCACTTGTAGATAGGACCTGCAGAATAGGACCTAAAGTTATCCAGCATCTTTATCAAGGCTTCATTTTACACTGATAAAATTAATTCTTTATTCCTCAAAGGAACCAAGCAATAGTATGCTTAATTAATGAAATATAGTGGAGTTGCAGAAAAAGAAAAAATACTAAAAAAAAAAAAACAAAAAAGAAACACACACACAAAAGAACAAACCCCTCCCAAAAGCCAAAAAAAGAATAAAAAACAAAAAAAGAAAAAATAAACGAAAAAGAAAAAAAAGGAAATACAGTGGAGTTGCAACCTAGGCAAGTAATAATTACGCTGGAAAGTCAATCTGTAAGGCAGAAATTATGCATAGCCAAAATCATCCTTGAAAAAAATCCCTTAAACTTGCATAAAAGCTTGCTAATCACTTTGGGTTCACAACCCTGTTGAGTCTGATACCTGATTAGTGAGAAAGAGTGGAGATGGGGGCTGCAGACACACCAGCCATTACATCAATCTTCCTCTTATTAACCAACCTGTGACTTTTCTCTTCTGCCAGGAATGTAAGCGGTTGAGTTAGTGTGAGATGAATGAAGCCCCGAAGTCCCCAAAGTCAAGCTCCTCTTGACTCTGCTGATCAAAGTGAGTATACCCCACATGCGAATTTTCAAGGCATTGGGACAATCCAATGAAACATGCTTACTTTTGAACTCTCACAGGAGACAAAACACATTTCCTCACAACCAGAGAGGTGCCCAGGGACCTCCTGCTGCCCCAGGGTCATCCCACAAATATCAGATCCCTTCATATAACAGGCCCTCTGTGAAGGGGTGTAACTGAGGATTAGCCTCTCTTGTGAGCTTTGGCTGATGGAGTAGGGGGTATTTACAACAAGTTTAAAAATTTTTCGGGACCTCCCTGGTGGTCCAGTGGTTAAGACTCCATGCTTCCACTGCAGGGGGCCTGGGTTCGATCCCTGGTCAGAGAACTAAGATTCCTCATGTCACGTGGCGTGGCCAAAGGAAAAACAATTCTTAAACTAAGAAAATTTTCTTAGGTATTTTCTTTTCAAATCTAAAATGTCCTCATTACATTTTGAGCCAGGCCAGTTAGCAATTGAATTCTACATACAGTATGTAGAGCATTCAAAAGACACTCAGAAAAATCAAGTGTGAGGCTCCAATTAATACTGACGACATTAGATCTCAACTCAACATATCATTAAAAAGAGTCAGTTGAATACCTCAGGAAAGCTGATAAAGATAAACAAAATAATGATAGACCCTAAAAAAATGTTTCTGGGGAAAATCTATGATTATTCAATGCTCTCCCGGAGAAGTGAGAACAGATTAAATAATTGAAAGTACAATAAAACCCTCTCAGGTGGTTTTGTCATATGGCCTCACAAGGGAATTGGCCTGGTTGATTACTCAGCGTACACAGCACCCAATCAATGTCACAGGGGGCACCCTGTTATGGATGACAGTTTGTGTCCCCTAAAATTCATATGTTGAAGCCCTAACCCTTAGTGTGGTTGTATTTGGAGATGAGGCCTCTAAGGGAGTAACTAAGGTTAAATGAGGTCATAAGGGTGGAGCCTTCATCTAATAGGATTAGTGTCCTTATAAGAACAGACACCAGGGAATTCCCTGGTGGTCCAGTGGTTAGGACTCTGTGCTTTCACTGCTGAGGCCCGGGTTCAATCCCTGGTCGGGGAACTAAGATCTCACAAGCCGTGCAATGTGGCCAAACAAGAAAAAAGAAAAGAAAAAACAAAAAAAGAAGAGACACCAGAGAGGGAGCTCTCTGTCGCCCACAGTCTCTCTCTCCCTCCATGCTTAAACACCAGGGGAAGTCCATGTGAGGACACAGCAAGAAGGCAGCTGTCTGCAAGCCAGGAAGAGAGCTCCCACCAGTAATCCAATTGACTGGAGCCTTGATCGTGGACTTCTAACCTCCAAAACCGTGAGAAAATAAATTTCTGTTGTTTAAGCCACCCGATCTATGGCATTTCATTATGGCAGCCTGAGCTGACTAATACATATACACTGTGTATATCTTCCACATAATGAAACCAAAGACCTGGATAAAGGAATATGCTCAATTACCAACCTTGGCACTAGACACCTTCTTTTCCATTTCCAAAAATAAAACTCAATTTCTTTATCTAGGTGTTGGTTACACAAACTTTGTGAAAATTATGTGCTTTTTAATAATATATGATATACTTTAATAAATACTAACTTTAATATAAACTTCGAACACCTGGTCAATCATGTTCATTTTGTCACATGTATAATTTGGTAGAAAGCAAAGAAAATACAGAACTAAGCCACAGCCTACTTTTCCAGGAGCTGTTGAGCAGAAATACAGAACAGCAGACTCTACAATTCTAGCTGTTACACTCCACCAGGAAGACCTCCAACAGGCATCAACCACATGCTGTTTCTAGATTCCTTGTCATCCATTAACCCCACCCATCTGCACTTCACCTTTGGAACATCAGTTAGGCTGAAGGCTCAAGAAGGCTCTACCAGGCCATGTATGAAACTTGTGTGTCCTACAACTAAGGGCATGTTTATATACATATCATATGTATCATACACATATGTATCAGGGCCTGGCTGCGCATCTGCCAGTAAATCACGATGAAGCAGAATCCTGACCGCCCACTAGTGCTCTGACCTCTATCCATCCACACATCAGTGAAATTGTCAACTCAGCAGGCAAAGGTGGAGAGGACAGAACTATCATTAAGCATGAAATTGCTGGGCACGTTATAGACACTCGTAATGCATCCTTCATCTTCTTCTGCCCCCTCTCCTCATGACACTGTATTCAAGGAGTTCTTGACTCAGCACGGAGGTCACCACGCAAGTGGAAGGAGGGTGACTTGGTCAAGTCACTTCAGAAGAGCAAGACAACACCTACTCAAGGAGCAACAGGAGGGCAGGGCTTGGGGGGATGTGGGGGAGAAAGGAAGAGAATAAAACCACTTACTTTTCCACTGCCACAGCAGCTTCTTCAAAAAGTTCCTCTTGGCAGTACATTTTGAGGGCTAGATCAAATTCCTGAATCTGCTCAAAGCATCTGAAAGCATCTTTGTAGCACTGGCTTCGCTTATAGAAGGAGGCGGCATCTCTTATCTAGGACAGAGTAAAATTTTACTCAGAGTATTTATAATATAACTTTTCATCTTAAAAGTAAACCAACACCATGAATAATAAAGAGGACGTCTGCGACTTATTAGAATCTAGTGAAAAACACTAAAACATAGGTAATTTAGGAAAATTACTGCTTTATAGGGAGAAAAATAAAGTGAAATCCCAACCTCACACCATACACAGATGGAAGTTCCAGATGGGTTAAAGGTCTAAATGAGAAAGCTATTGGAGGAGAATGTATGAGAATATCTTTGTGACCTTGAGGTAAAGAAAGTCTTCAACAAAACTCAAAACACATGAACTTTGGGGGAGAAATTGATGGATTTGATTACAGTTGACCCTTGAACAACACAGGTTTGACCTGCACGGGTCCACTTATGCAAGGATTTTTTTCGATAATAAATACTACAGTGTGATATGGTCTGCAGTTGGTTGAATCCCTGATATGAAACCAAGGATACAGAGGAACCTCAGATATGGAGGGACAACCATAAGTTATATGTGGATTTTCAGCTGCACGAAGGGTCAGTGCCCCAATACCTGCACTGTTCAAGGGTCAGCTATACATCAAAACTGTTCAACAAAGAGCACATCAAATAAAGTTAACATAGAGAAGACAAACATTAACATCTAGCCCAGCACTGTCAGACAGAGCCTTCTGTGAGGATGGAAATGTTCTGTATCTATCTATCCAATATGGTAGCCACTAGCACCTGTGAACAGTGAGCACAGGAAATGTGTGGATAGTGTAACCGAGGAACTGTATTTTTGATTTCATTTAGTTAATGTTAATATAAATTGCCACGTGTGGCCGCTGGCTACTGTACTAGAGTGGACAGGTCTAGAACACAAAATGGATTCCTGCAAACACAAGAAAAAGACTTTCCAGAAAACTAGGCAAAGGGTATGAACTGGCAGTCTGCAGTGGGGGGAACTTAAATGACTAACAAATAAATGAAGATGCTCAACCTTGCTAATAACCAGAGAAATGTAAATTAAAGCCACAGTGAGATACATCCATGAGGTCTGCAAAAATTAGAAAATCAGAACCCTCTGAACGTGGTCATGGATATGGGGCACAAGGACCCCTCATGCACGGAGTGGTACAGCTGCTCTGGAAAGCAAAGTGGCTTTTAACTTTCGCTTGGTGAAATTAAACACATGCACCCCCTGGGGTCAGCAAAACCACTCCTAGCAGTTCACAGCACTGGAAGGGGATGCGCTGTGTCATAATACTTGTGTGTGGCAGCTGGGAGTTGGTGGCGACTTGGATGTTCACCACGAGGGAAATGGGTAAGTCAAACGCAGTGGATGCCCATTCTGGAATACGAACAGTAGTCAGACACCTGGCTGGGCCTTAACACCATAGCAGAGGGTGGAAAAAGGAGCAAACAGAACAAGATGCTATTTAGATAAGCTTAAAACAAATATGTACAGAAAATACAATACTATTTATTCTTCGGTTATGCACGTGGATGGGGACATATATTAACTGCATTGGAATGGCAGCCAATGAGAAGAGAATGGAAATGGCCATGAGGAGGAAGAGGATGAAGAATATAAAACGATGGTGGGTTTATGTGAACAGAAGAGTATATTCCACTCCTCTTCCTCTCACGTTTCCTGCCCAGCTTATCAGTTAATTGCGTTGGCTTGGCTCTCCCAACATTTCCCAGACAGGACCCCTTCCTAGCCCCTCCACTACCATGGAGGCAATCCAAGCCGTAGCATCTCAGCCTAAGCCACTGTTCACCCCTCCTAACTGGCCTTTCCGCTTCTACTTTTGCTGCCTACAGAGCTCTCCACAGAGCATCCCAATAATTCGTTTCATGTCACCCCTCCAATCAAAACCTTCCACTGGCTCCCCCTCACCCCGAAACAAATCCAGTCCCTACCATGGACCACAAGGTCCTACCTGATTTGTTCCTGCCACACTCTCTGGCTCATTTTACCAGTTCGACCCCACTCACTCTGCTTTGGCCAAACTGGCTTCCTTGCTGTTTTTCAAACTCGCCCATACGCTCCCACCTTGGGGGCTTTTATCTGCCATGTCCTCCGGAGGCAGCTGTTCTCGTGGTCTCCCTGCAGAAGTCAGCTCCCTGACCCCGCCTGCACCTAAAACAGCAACACTTGACACCCCCTCTCCCCTCCCCCAGCCCTCATCCCCGCTGACATCTTCTGTACTATTGGCTCAGTCACCTCTCTCCCACACTAGAAAGGAAAACTACAAAGGCAGAGGCCCCTGCTCTGCTGCCTGTTAGTTGCCACGCGCCCACAGTGCCTGGTACACACTGCGGGGGGCAGCTGGGGGGCTACCTATTTGTTGAATATTTCATTTCCTAACTCGACTGGCTGCACCTGACATCCAAAGAGAAAACAGAATCAAAATGGAACAGAACAAAATGCATATGCCAGACTCTCTAATAAATCTCAGCTGGGTTTTATTTAACAAGACAAGCTACACGAAATGCCAAAATACGAACAAGATCCAGGTGTGAGGTTCTTCTATGTCCAGAGACCTCACAGACCAGGGAGCTACTAGACCCATTGCCCCACATCAATCAAACCCCATAACCATAACCCCTAGCCACCTTTACCTCTCCTTGACAAGGCTGACTACTCAGAAGAAAAGCCCCAGGGTGAACGCAGGCCCCCTTAGGTTCAAGCGTGCACCCAACTGGGTGGAGAGAGAGGAGGGCTGGCTCTCAGCAGGCGCCCCCCCCCACCACCACCAACCAGGTCTCTGGGCTCCTGCTGCCCAGAGCAAGGGCCCTGAAAGGTTTCCAGGGAAACCAGTGTTGACCTCTGGAGAGGCAGGAAGCAGGCAAGGCAGAGGAATCCCTGAAAGGAAACCTTCTGCTCCCACAGCCGCTTCACAAACCCTTCTCCCCAGGGTCAGCACACATCTGGGGACTGTGAACAGGGAGGCGGTGTGGCCTAAGGATTTTGCAAAGGATGGTCAACTTGAATCATGCTGGCTAGTTTGGTGGGATGACCACAAGAGGTCTGATGCTGTCTGAGGGTTGAATATCCTGCCAGGGAGGGGCCTGAGCAAAGAAAGGGACCAGACTCTTCCCCAGCTGGGGCTCAGAGCTACTGGAGTGTGCTGGCGAGAGAAGGCGGAAGGAGCTGGCACCGGTGGTCAACCCTGGGGATGTGAGGAAGGCCGGCAGCCTGTGTCTCCAGGACCAGGGCAGCCTCCATATCCTGAAGGCTCTGAGGTCCTGGAGAAGGGAACGCGGCCGGACATCTGGCCTGCTGGGCCCCACCCCGCTTTCAGAGGTGGAGCTTGGCGGGCCTCGGGGAGGCAAGGTGAGCAGACAAGGAAGGGGGCTCTGGCTCAGCCGGGATGGGCGCTGTCAGGCAAAGAGGGGAAAGCAACAGGTTCAGGCCTGTCCCCTGTCACTGTCACTGCTTAGGGCCCAAGGGAGTGCCTTGGAGATGGAGGCCGGGGGACAAAGGAACATGGAGAGTTCAGAAACCATTTTAGTTCCTGGAATCGTATGACCCAAACTTCCTTCACACGCTGAAATCCCCATTCCACCCCCTTCTCCCACATGCTAACTAGTCACGTCCCATACTAAACATGGGGCAGGGAGGGCAGCCTTGGGACGACCTTATCTTCTCTGACACTGACTTGGGGCCACACTTCAAACCTCCCAGGAGGTCCCACCCCCCACCCAGCCCAATGCCCAGGGTGCTCCGAGGGCCCAGGAGTTCCTCCAGTTCACATACAGGCATGAACAGCCCCCTCCCTACTGGACGGACATAACACCTGACGCAGGAGGAAATGCAGCAGCTGTAGCCGGGAACCCTACAGCAGCACCCGTGGTGAGGACCAGATGGTTCCACGTCCAACCCACCACAAAGGATACGGTAAAAATGAACTGCTTTGTATTATTTACGATAGCCAAGATATGGAAGCAACCTAAGTGTCCATCAGCAGGGGAATGGATAAAGAAGATGTGGTACATATATACAATGGAATACTACTCAGCCATTTGCAGTAACATGGATGGAGAGTACTGTGCTAAGTGAAAAAAGTCAGACAGAGAAAGACAAATACAGTATGATATCACTTGTATGTGGAATCTCAAAAATACAACAAACTAGTGAACAAAACATAAAAGGAGGAGACTCACAGATTTAGAGAACTAGTGGTTACCAGTGCCGGGGAGGGGCAAGACAGAAGTAGAGGATTAAGAGGTACAAAATATTAGGTAAAAAATAAGCTTCCGGCTTCCCTGGTGGTGCAGTGGTTGAGAGTCTGCCTGCCGATGCAGGGGACACGGGTTTGTACCCCGGTCCGGGAAGATCCCACATGCCGCAGAGCGGCTGGGCCCGTGAGCCATGGCCACTGAGCCTGCGCGTCCGGGGCCTGTGCTCCGCAACGGGAGAGGCCACAACAGTGAGAGGCCCGTGTATCAAAAAAAAAAAAAAAAAAAAAGCTTCAAGGATAGGGGCTTCCCTGGTGGCGCAGTGGTTAAGAGTCTGCCTGCCAATGCAGGGGACACGGGTTTGAGCCCTGGTCTGGGAGGATCCCATGTGCTGTGGAGCAAGTAAGCCTGTGCACCACAACTACTGAGCTTGTGCTCTAGAGCCCTCGTGTCACAACTACTGAAGGCCAGGCGCCTAGAGCCTGTGCTCTGCAACAAGAGAAGCGACCACAATGAGAAGACTGCCCACTGCAACAAAGAGTAGACCCCACTCACTGCAACTAGAGAAAGCCCACGGGCAGCAATAAAGACCTAATGCAGCCAAAAATAAATAAATTAAATAATAAATTTTTAGAAGTATATATATATATATATTAAAAAAAGCTACAAGGATATATTGTACAACATGGGGAATATAGCCAATATTTTATAATAACTATAAACGGAGTATAACCTTTAGCAATTGTGAACCACTATATTGTACACCTGTAACTTACATATTGCTGTACAACAGCTATACTTCAATTTAAAAATTTTTTAATTAAAATTTTAAAAATGAACTGCTTTATGTAGAGCATTGTGACTGTAGTTAATAACAGCGTATCGTGTATTTGAAAGTTGCTAAGAAAGTAGATCTTTTAAAATTTTTATTTATTTTTGTTTTATTATTTTTTATCGAAGTATAGTTCACTTACGATATTATATTAGTTTCAGGTATACAACACAGTTATTTGATATTTTTATAGATTACATGCTATACAAAGTTATTATAAAATACTGGCTATATTCCCTGTGCTGTACATTACATCCTGTACTTATTTATTTTACACCTGGTAGTTTGTACCTCTTAATCCTCTTCACTTATTTTGCCCCTACCTCCACTCCTCTCTGGTAACCACTGGTTTGTTCTCTGTATCAGTGAGTCTGCTCTTGTTTTGTTATCTTTGTTCATTTGTTTTATTCTTTAGATTCCACACACATGTAAATGAAAACGATCTTAAATGTTCTCATCACAAGAAAAAAGATCATCACTATGTGTGGTGACGGACATTAACTAAACACTGCGGTGATCATTTTGCAATTTATGTATCATTATGCTGTGCAACTAAAACCAATTTGATATTATATACATCAATTATATCTCAATAAAAAGAAGAAAAATGAATCACTAAGACATCACCTCTCGGATGTCACAACAATGCCAAATTGCCATAAAAATCTCTGTCTACTTTCCTCTTTGGAGTTTATCTTGTTACAGATAATAAGAGTCTGTGGCCTGTGCCAGCCTGCAGACCACACTGTGAGCCCTGTGCTCTGGACCAGCAACTCTGTCCACTAGCGCTTCTAGAACAATAGAAATGTTCTATCACAACGTGCACCTGAGATGTGGCTAGTGAGACTGCAGAAGTGAATTTCTGACTTTATTACATTTTAGTTAACCTAAATGTTTAATTAAGTAGCCACATGTGGCTGCCAGATTGGTCAGTGCAGATCTAGAGTAATTGCTGGGATACAGAGAAAACACCATGTAACTGCCAGACCGTCCACCCAGGCTGACTCCAGACTGAACATGGAGAAAGAAAAGGCAGGAATAATCTAAAACCCATCTTCCCTTTGATGTGAACATTTGGCCTCCCTGTGGTTAATAATGGGTCGCAAACATTCGCAGACATGGACACACACACACACACACACACACACACACAGAGTCCCTGAAACCATCTAAATGTTCGAGCAGATGGAGGAAGAAGGGCCACCCACAGACTCGACAGGGCCAACCTCTCCCTCTTGGGAGGACAGAAGCCCTTCCTGACACAGGTGGAGGCTGGGGGGTCCTTCCATCTTCCCCACGGAGCCCAGTTCTCCTAGGAGCAGCCGTGGGCCAGACGTACCTTTCCCAGCCTCTCGCACAGCTGGGCACACAGCTGGAACTCCTTGGCGTAGCTCAGACACTTAAGGGACAGCTTTGGCTCCTTGCACTCCAGATACGTCTTGGCCAGTTCCAAATATTCCACCTGCTTTTCCCTGGGAGGGGGAAATAGAACAGAGTTTCCATGGAATGTGATACCAGTAGATTGAACCTGCAGCTCTCTCTCAGAGCAAACCTGAAATGACCCCCGAGGCTCTTACTTGGGGCTGACTTTCTTGGATTTCATGTTCAGGGCGGAGCTGTGGGCCAGAGCCAGCTTCTCCTTTTCCAATGCACCTCCCTTTTGGAAACACTTGGCGGCAACCTGGAATAGACCAAAGGTTTCTGTTTCCAGCAAGGTCGCAGAGGTGACACAGGAACAAGAGTTAAAGCACACATTCCATGTTTTCACAGACAAAGCACTGGGTCTCACCCCAGCCAAATCCGTGAGGGAGGGGCAGGAAGGTGCTGAAACACTAAAGAAAACAGCCTCAATTGGGACTGACATATACACATTGCTACATATAAAATAGATAACTAATAAGGACCTACTTATAGCACAGGGAACTCTACTCAATACTCTGTAATGACCTATGTGGGAAAAGAATCTAAAAAAGAGTGGATATATATGTGTGTATAACTTACTATGCTGTGTGCCTGAAACTAACACAACACTGTACATCAATTATACTCCAATAAAAATTTTTAAAAAAGAAAAGAGAAAACAGCCCCAGAGGATAAAGCCTAATTGTGTTACCAGCTAACACTTTGGACTCAAAGCTTCCCTTTGGAAACACCTAGGAGCCATGGAAAAGGCACATCAGACATATTTTTACAGGTCACCGTAATAACACCGTCATCTGATCTTCAATAGCTGCGTGTGAGACGTTTCATCCTTCCCACTGTATTTGGTAGCAACCTCAGGTCAAGGACATGGAGAAACTGGCCCAAGGTTGCCCAGTGGCTTTTCTGGGCTCAACATAGGTCCCCTGTAGTTGGTAACAACCAAAGCTAGTGGGCAGTGTTGGTAGAGCAGCAGCAGTGCACCTATTATGGTAGAAACGGGGACAGAGATGGTGTCCCAACACATCCCAGAAGATGACTGACCAGATCCTTGGCACACGCAGACCTGTATGTAGCAAACAGAAGATGGGCAGACAAGTGTCCCAGGGGAGTCAGCCTGCTCCCTGCTCCCCACCAGCAGAAAGTTGCTGACATCATGTCTCCAAGTACGGACTACAGGGTAGAAAGTTCATGTTCTGCCCAGCATGTAGAGATTAGGCCTCAGGGTGGGCAAGAGAAGGATTAAGTGGCACTTACTGATAACACAGGCAGGATGGCATCTCTCTCCCCGGGCTCTCTGTTCCAGCCTCCCCAGCCCCGTGGGCCTCCTTTCATTCCTGTGACACGCGAAATGCTCCTTTCTGCCACAGGGCCTTTGCACACACTCTTCCCTCTGAGTGAAATGCTCTTCCATCCCTCCTCTGTCTGCTTAATGTCATTTACCCTACAGGTCCCAGCTCAAGGCTCCCACTCAAAGTAGCCTTCTCTGGCCACACCGTCTAGGACAGGCGGTTCTGGAGGCAGCTTGTCATTCACATGTGACATCGGGAACCGCTGGCACTGTGACCTTTTCTGTACACCTGTCCTGCCCACTGTCACATCCCCATGACCTAAACGCAATGCTGGGCCCACAGCTCCACAGGATATGCTGAATGAATGGATCTCAAGGGTTTCCACTTGTACGGTGGTTCTGAGACACTTACTGACATGCAGCCAAAAACAATATACTTCCTGAGTCCCAAAGCCCTTTAGCGGAGTCAAAATAAAGTCAGGTGAGGGGGAGGCTTTTTGTAACATTCTCATCTGTGCTACTCCCCTCAAAAGATTTTAGATTCAAACATTCAAAAGGTATCTTTCAAGGGATAAAGAATTGGAAATCCACGGGCAATACCTATAAACACCAGCTGTGTTCTGAAGCGAGAAAGGGAAAGACTTTATAGGTTTCTAATTTCATACCCACACCTGCTGCCCACATTGTCCTGCTCTATCCCCTCTCTGAAAAAAAAAAAAAATCTTGGTTTTATAACAACAGCCAGGTGTTTAGTATTCCTTGCCAATTACAACAGGGATGGGCAGTGAATACAGTGCCGGGCTCAGTCAACTTCTGCAGCTGCATATTTACGGAAACACTATCCCGACACGACTAAACACACAACAGTGCAAACTGTTTTCTCCTCCCTTACACCTGATGGCAGGGGTGACCACAGGCCTTCACCCCTCTCTGTATCCATCCTAGCCCCCTTATGGAGCAACTCTGCAGCTTCCCCCATCGGGAGCGCAGCCTGTTCGCCATCCCTCCCGACAGAAGGATTCCTCAGCGGGCAGAGGCCAGGACCCTTCCTCTTCCTATGATCACATGCTGGCACTTGGCCAAAAGGAAGGCTTGTCATGACCGCATGGGGGTGGTGGGGAGCGGGACAGGGAGATCTCTGCATGGTGGGTGACCTGATGTCGCAGAAGGGGCAGCAGCACAAGTACCATGACCCCGACCCCCACCGCCGTCCTGGTGACAAATGCAGTGATGAGAAACCTGCTGGTGAGGCTTGACGAGGCCACAGGTCACCCAGACCTCTCTTTCCTTACCTTCCAGCACTGGTGTTTAGCATAGTAATCTCCTTGGGCGATCCACTCCACAGGGGTTGAGGTTTTAACAAACATGCTATCGTGGAGGTCTAAAATGAAAGAGAAACGTGGGTTTGCTTCTCTGGGGATCCCTTCACTGAAACCTGTTGTTATGGGCTCTATTTTGTTCCCCTACACCCAAAATTTCAAGTGTTGAAGTCCTAACCCCCAGTCGCTTGGAATGTGACTGTATTTGGAGACAAGGGTCTTTAAAGAGGTGATTAAGGTCAAATGAGGTCATATGGGTGGGCCCTGATCCAATGTGACTGGCATCCTTATAAGAAGAGGAGATTAACACATACGAACAGACACAGGGGGCTCACACAGAGAAAAGGCCATCTACAGCCAAGGAGAGAGGCCTCAGAAGAAATCAAACCACTGACAGCTTTATTGATCTCAGACTTCTAGGCTCCAGAACTGAGACAATAATTTCTGTTGTGTAAGCCACCCAGTCTGTGGTATTTGTTATGGTGGCCTGAGCAAACAAACATACCTATGTTGTCTGTCTAGCGTTCATGTAAGGTAGAGTGTAGCTTACCAAGCCAGGTTGTGGTGGGTTTTGGGAGAAGGAGGTGGAGGTGAGAAAAGATGCTGTTTGATTTTTGAACTTTGGTCTGCCTTCCCTTCCTAGGGATACGAATTAGAAGACAGACAGCAATTTCCAGTTCCTCCTTGAAAATCCAAAGCCATGTAGCTCTTGGCAAACTCCCATGCCGGGGCCTCAGCAAGGGAAAAGGTGATAGGATGTGACAGTATTTCCAAATGTGCAGACTTTGCCCTCATCACAGCAAGCGATCTGACACATTCTGGTTGGTGGACGTGGACCACTGCCACCACCTGCTATTGGCCCCGTCTGTCAGCCTCAGCAGCTGGCGGTGACTGCACCGGCCCCCCTTGCCGAGGACCCCCAAGCACCGCCAGTGGTGGTGGGGGTGGGGGTGGAGGCGACACTCTCTGGGGATTCCGAGCCACAGCTTCACAAAACACACAAAAGGCTGAATATCAGGACGACGCGGAAGTCAAATCTGAGCCGGAAAGGTCAGAGTCCCCTCAGCCAACAGATGTCAACCAGAGGGGCCAGGCAGGCAGGCAGGCCAGCTTTGTTTAGGTGGTGTAAAAACACATGCCAGGGCTTCCCCGGTGGCGCAGTGGTTAAGAATCTGCCTGCCAACGCAGGGGACACAGGTTCGAGCCCTGGTCTGGGAAGAGCCCACATGCCGCGGAGCAACTGGGCCCGTGAGCCACAACTACTGAGCCTGCGCGTCTGGAGCCTGTGCTCCGCAACAAGAGAGGGCGCAGTAGTGAGAGGCCCGCGCACCGCAATGAAGAGCGGCCCCCGCTTGCCACAACTGGAGAAAGCCCTCGCGCAGAAACGAAGACCCAACACAGCCATAAATAAATAAATAATTAAAACAAAACAAAAAAAACACATGCCAATCCTTGCAGCCCCCCGCACGCGCCGTGCGCAAAGCTGACTTTGCAGCATCTTGTTCTGGTGCTGTGTGCACTGTGAGTGTCCAGGTGACATCTTATTCCCACAGCAAAGCCCTACACAGTATCTCTGCATCTGGCCGGTGACCTCTACTGGTGCCGCGTTGAAGAGACCCCCAAATGCAAAGTCACCACACTCGTCCCCAGCTCCCCAGAACAGTGAGAACAGATGTCCTCAAAGACTTTACCACGTGCAACTCGTAACTCACAATTAAGACGGGACTTTCCCTTGCATTCTTAATGCAAATAAGAGATAATATTAATTGCAATCCTTTTTCATTTTGAATTTTTAAATTAAAAAAAATCGCCAATCTTGATCTCTTATAATGGGTTGCCAGAACATATTGTGAGAATAAAAGGACTCGGAGCTGCGGGAAGGAATAAGAACCACCACAGTAGGCCAATGCGCTCGTTTTCCTTTTAGTAGAGGAAGTGGAGGCCCAGGGGGAGAAAGTGTTAGCTGAATTAAGTCCCATGGCTGCACAGGTGGAAAGTTCTAATGAGAAGCCAGGTTAACCCCAAGCCTTAGACTTTTCACATTATAGCACCACAGTCAGGTCCCAGGAATAGAGCTTCTAATCCTGGTCCCCAACTGAGCCATTGGCTGTGACCAGAAACAGTCTCGGTAAAACTGGCTGGAAAATGCTCAGGAAACCAACAAACCTCTCTGCAGCCACAGAGCTGTGGGCTTTCCCCCATTTTTGGAGAAATTCACCATGGCCTGGAGCAGCCAACTCAACAGCTAACCCCCAAGAAACAGAACAATTTTCTCCTTCATGAGGGCTGATTATTTATCTCCCAGTTATCCCATCAGGAGACCTTCATTCCATTTTTTAATTAGCTAGCCTTTGTAACTTATGAAAAACAATACATAATGATGTTGGTTTTTTTTTTTAAACACTGCAAACAGCACAGAAATGGTGAAAAGTTAAAGAGGTCCACATCTAGTTAACAATCTCACACCCACCGGTCCCAGCACCAGAGGAGCCACTGCAGACACTTTCACCTTCATGGACACTTAAGTCATTTTTAGTTTCTTATCATTACAAACAGGGCTGTAACAAGCGCTCTCGTCCATGTTATCTTAGAGACTGTACAAAAGAGTATCTCTGGATAGATCCTTAGAAGTGGAATTACCGGGTCAAAAGGTAGGTGCATTTTTAATTTTGATAGATATTGCCAAACAGCTGTCCAAAAGTCCACAGTTAATTTGTATTCTCCCAGCAAAGCCTACTTTGTCTATCCTTTGCCCATGATCCTTACCTTTTAGGACAAATAAAAGTTCTTCCCTGAAGGAGTTAACCCTCCCACTCTCATTACAACTTCAGTCTCCCACACACTTTAGCAATAAATAGGAACACTCATGTCTCAGAAGAATGTGGAAAGAAAGTGTTTTCCAAAAACGATACCCTTTACCCTCGGCCACAGGGCAGCTGAGAGTAACATGCTTTCTGTCCAACAGCCAGAATATTTTAATGAGCGCTTACCTTTATTTTCATCCATTTTCACGACTTCGACAAAATTCCTTTTCATGAAATATTTGAAAGCAGGAGCCCGCTTCTCTGGGTTTTCGTCAAAGATCCAGAGGTTGACCCGAGCCCGGGTGATGGCCGTGTAGAGCTGCTTCAGCTCCCCGTTCAGGAGCTAAAGACAAGATGAGGACAAAGGCATGAGCCTTCAGGCTACAATACGACGTATCTCACTTCAACGGGCTTATTCTGATTTTGGAGGAATATTCAAAAAGTAAGTTTTATGAAGTACAGCCCAGGCCTGAGCAGGACGCGGGGAGCCCACTGTGGCCGCAGCACAGGGAAGCGAACTCTAGCGAGGGGGGCAGTGTTAGTACAGGCCCACCCTTGAATCTGCTGTACTTGTCCACTTTGAAATAATTATAGATCCCTAGGAGGTTACAAAGATACTGCAGAGAGGTCCCATGTACCTTTCACTCAGTTTACCCCAAAAGTCACATCCTACGCAATTACTGTAACTTATTTTTAAAATTTGGAGCAGTGGGAATTCCCTGGAAGTCCAGGGGTGAGGACTCCACACTTTCACTGGCAAGGGCCAGGGTTCAATCCCTGGTCGGGGAACTAAGATCCCACAAGCTGCACAGTGCGGCCAAAATTTTTAAAAAAATAAAAAATAAAAAAAATGGAGTAGTCCCATGCTGCTACTGTGACTATTATTAGCACTATATTACTCCTGACCTACCCCATGACTGAGGACTCTGGGTATAAGGGGACTATGTCTTAGACTCAGGGAGGACCTCCTTGATTAAATCATGCACATTTCAAAACAACAACGGATTTGTGGCTACCCAGAGGTCTGCACAGCTTGGCGATGATTTAACATCTATGTGCAGAGCCTTCCAGGTAGTTACAGAAATAACCGGATAACTGCTCTTCTGTTTGTTTTCTACTATGTAGGAGACATAAAACCAGGACAGCAGTTTCTCCCAAAGCTTTTGGTTTTTGCTGGTTCGGTTTTCTGTGGTTTTGCCCTCACTCTCGAGGCCTCTGTCGGCCTTCGTCGGTCTAGAACTCCAGAGTTTTTCGGCTCTGGCCTACTTCTCGGTGATGTAGTGGGTCGCCCAGGGGAAGGGAGACAGGGTCCCTTCACAGACAAGGCTGGAAGACAATGGTCTCCACTGACTACAGTCACGGACTTCACTTCTGAGTTCCCCGTCAGCAATGTCAGTTTCTGAACAGAGCTCCAGAGGCGAAGAGAAGGTGCCGCCCTCCCCCTTCGCTCCCCCCCGCTCCCGCATCAAGCCTGGCTCTCTGCTGAGAAGAGGGGGTCGCCAGCGCTGAGCCGACCACATTCCCTCTCCCACCCTCTACCCCCTAGTACTGACGGACAGGAAGATCCACAGCACAGGCTCCGTCTTTAACCCAATCTTATCGGCCAAGCCCTGCTTACTGGCTCCCTATCAAGCAAGCTCATGGACCCATGGCTGATACTCACCTTGTACATTTCCGGATTCACCATGAGAGCCCTGCCCTGGGAGGAGCTGCATTTCTCTAGGGGAACCTCAATCAGCCAATGGCTTTCCTCTCTGGACTCAGAGGATGAAGGGGTAAATGAGGAAATGATCTTCCATTCCTTGTAAGCCTGAACAACAAAGACAAATGAAAGACCAGCAGAATATGCTTCTGCAGTGCACATACAGCCTCCCTGGGCCTCACAGAGGACTGAGCCCCCTTTGCCTGGCACAGCGGCCAGGCCTTCAGCACCAGCTGTGAGGAGGTGGCCATCCTATGGCCTCAGAGTGGGGGTCGGGGCCCAGGTGGTGCAGGCAGGGATCAGGGCAGCTACCGAGAAGACCCCCAGACACTCAGCTAAGACGGCCAAGAAGCAGGCACATGTGCTCACTTCTAGCACGAGTGTTTAGGGCCTGGAGGTTCCTGTTGTTGAAAGAATGTCCACAAGCAGAATGGAGAGAAAACCAGTATCCTCACCTCTTTTCACAATGTGTTTAAAAAATGCCACTTAGGGTCAGTCATTAAGACACATGTGACGCTTAGGGTGGTACCCGCGGTGTCCATCCATGTTGTCACAAATGGCAAAATATCAACTCTATGGTGACAAATGGAAACTAAATTTTTTTTTAAGTTTTATTTTTCCTTTTATTTTTTATTTTATTTTTCCTTCCTTCCTTCCTTCCTTCAATTTTTTGGCCATGCCACGCAGCATGTGGGATCTTAGTTCCCTAAGTCCCAGAAACTAAATTTTTGGTGGTAAGCATGCTGTAGGCTATATAGAAGTAGAAATACAATCTTGTACACAAGCGACTTATATAATGTTATAAACCAGTGTTACCTCAATAAAAAATAAGTCTAAAAAATATAAATACAAAATAATTTGTGTTAACCTTTGGGTTTCATATGACTAAGAGTCACAAATAACCAAGATAATAAAAATATAATTACTGCTGTTACATGTGGATAGTTTAGCCATGTTTAAATGAGTAATAAAGATGTAATAATTCATAAATTATTTTTACATCTATTCTATAAAATAGAGTCTTGCCCTTATGTCAGCAAAATTACTAGTTGTGTTATAACCGAATTTTCACATAATTTGTGTTATATTAAATGCCCAGGATTAAGAGATGTAACTGCATTCAAAGTGTAAATAATTTGAAACATTTTCACGGAAAACATAAATGCTAGGAAATGTAAGAATAAAAAATTAAAATTATTTTCTTATGATATAAAAAAAAAGACATGTGACAAAATTTCCTAACCAAGTGATCCAATCAAGGACGGAGCTCGGGAATTCCTTGGCAGTCCAGTGGTTAGGACTCTGCACTTCCACTGCAGAGGGCCCAGGTTCAATCCCTGGTTGAGGAACTAAGATTCCACAAGCCACAAGGCCCCTCCGTCCCCCCAAAAAAAGGATGGAGTGAAATTCAGGAGCCGTGGGGTCGGCTGTGCAAGGTGGACTCTGAGGTCAGATGGAACAAATTAAATCCCAATTTGTCCACTTATTATGTGACCTTGAACAAATGCCCCTTCTAGGTCTCATTTTCCTGTTCTGTAAAATGTGGATGACAGAACTAACCACACTTGTTGGAAAAATAAAAGGAGATGATCAATGTCAAGTGTCTCTACAATGCTTGATAAAGAGTTGACATTTTAGCCATTTTCCCCTTTACCCAAATCAAACCACAAAACCACGGTGACTTGTAGATCAGGGTCTGTAAATTTTTCTGCTAAAGGGTCAGATGATAAGTATTTTTGGCTTTGTGGGCTATATGGTCTCTATTGCTACTCTGCTCTGCTACTGTACAGCAAAAGCAGCTCTAGTCAACAGTAAATGAACGGGCAAGTGTGATGCAATGAAACGTTATCTTTTGACACTAAAATTGAATTTAATACTAAATTTTCACATGCCACAGGATATGATTTTCCTTTTGATTCTTTTAACCATTTAAAAATGTAAAAACCATTCTTAGCTCACAGGCAGTGAGCTGGGTTTAGCCCCCAGGCCATAGTTTGCAGACCCTGGGGAGGCAAACGTGACCCGATTATACACAGTATCTACAGTGAAGAATTCCCATGACGTTTCAGATTTTATACTTTATTGTGTGTCTTGGGGGAGTAGGTAGTCAATTCTCCTATCCTTCAGTTTTTTATAAAATGGTGCTACTTGCCACCTATGTATCTTTTCAAGGATGATGGAAAGGTGGAGTGGATACAGTTCATTAGCTCCCTTCAGTTCCTCTATAATGTAAACTCTATAAACATTAGGTTAGGGACTTCCCTCGTGGCTCAGTGGTTAAGAATCTGCCTGCCAATGCAGGGGGCATGGGTTTGAGCCCTGGTCCGGGAAGATCCCACATGCTGCAGAGCAACTAAGCCCATGCGCCACAACTACTGAGCCTGCGCTCTAGAGCCAGTGAGCCGCAACTACTGAGCCCACATGCCACAACTACTGAAGCCCGCACGCCTAGAGCCTGGGCTCCGCAACAAAGACAAGCCACAGCAATGAGAAGCCCATGCACCACAATGAAGAGTAGCAACCGCTCTCCACAACCAGAGAAAGGCCGCATGCAGCAACGAAGACCCAAACGCAGCCAAAAATAAATAATAAAATAAAATAAATTAATTAAAAAAAACACATTAGGTTAAATGCTTTAAATACTATCTATTAAATAAGAGTGGTTATGCTACTAACCAATTAGGGAATTAATCACCAGGTTATGAGAAGAGATGTGAGTCATGTAATCAATTTTAGTAGTTGAAAGTTAAAAAAAAAAAAAATCTTCACACATCTGTGACTATCTTTTCATCTTCGTAAAGCTGTCTACCCAACTTAAATTGTTTGCCAAAGAAAGCAGGCAAGAGACACGCATGCTAACATCTGAGGAGGTCTGGCAGACAGCGGGAGGTGCAGGCTGCCTGAACTTGGAAGGCCAGTGAAGCACCTGTATATATATATATTTTTTGCGGCACACGGGCCTCTCACTGTTGTGTCCTCTCCCGTTGCGGAGCACAGGCTCCAGACGCACAGGCTCAGCGGCCACGGCTCACGGGCCCAGCCGCTCCGTGGCATGTGGGATCTTCCCGGACCGGGGCACGAACCCGTGTCCCCTGCATCGGCAGGCTGACTCTCAACCACTGCGCCACCAGGGAAGCCCAAAGCACCTGTATCTTAAAACTGCTCGAAGGAGACGCAGAAGCTGCTCGTATGGCACATGACTAACCTGTTTCCATGAATAAAACACATTTCACTCTCAAGACAGAGCCTCCTAGGAGCGAGCACATGTGTTTACGGCAAGAATACAGGCCTGCAGCACTCCCGGCAATAAAAGGAAGAAGCATCTAGAAGTCTTCCAGCTTCTTCTCTGGGGATTAATAATTATGAAGGAAAAGGACTTAGACTCTACCAGCAAGGCTTCTTTTGTGGGGCCTGTTCTCTAGGTTAGTTCAGCAACTCTTAAAAATTGTGGTTTTGAAAGCCTCTCCTGTCCTGGTCACACATGAGTGTGAAGGAAGGGACTCCCCACTGGGGCAGAGTGTCAATGGCAAGCACCCCTCCAAGTCTCCACAGGAGGAGAGTTTGGAGGTGACCAGAGAATGACTTCCCCTCCCCCAAATGAGGCAAAATCCTACAAGAGAAGGCCTTGACATAACCATTCCTTGGTTCCTTTCTCATCTCAGAAGATGACCCTGGTGTCCATGTGGTTGAACAGGTAACAGTGAATCCTCTGAAGAGAAAAATCACAAGCCAGGGCAATAAGAAGCCCCCTACACCCACACACCCACACCCACACACACCCACACACCCACACACCCACACCCACACACCCACACACCCACACACCCACACACACACACCACCTTCCAGACACATAAACGGGGGTGGAAGAGGAGGCCAGGGATGGAGAGAGGAGTCCTCCACAGTCTCCCATGTCAAACAGCAAGTACTGTTCAGCAGCCTTCACCCATCACCCCCAAAAGAAACCCCACGTGAGCAGCCAGACCACAGACGCATGGGGACTTCTGTGACCTCTGTTTTTCCTCTCCTTTGATTGTAGCATCTCCTCTCATTTGCTGACTGGTGCCTTTTGGTCTTGTGGTTGTGAATGATAAACTGAGGGTGTGCTTTGTGCTGCGGAATGCACGATTCCATTCCCTGGTAATTGGGAAGCATCACATCAGAAGTCTTTCTAGAATTCTCATTCTGTGTATAGGATGAAGTGGATGTTACCACAAGACTTAATTTGTGATTGTTTTAATTTCATGCAACTCACTGATCCACTGGTGGGAGCTTAGGGTCAAGGGATCCAGGATTGTGCCATTCCAGGGTCAGGGTGAAAGATAATTAAGTAGATTTTTCTTTCACAAACAGAGGTGACCACAAGTTACCGATCCATAAGTCCAGAGCTCCTGGAGCTTCTTACTAGCACAAGCATACAACTGGCACTTAATAAAGGACACGAACAACAAAGTCTTACCCTTTCCTCTTTTAGGAGAGCCTCGGTCCAACCATGACCAATGGATGTATTATGAGAAAAAAAAAGTTAGTCCTCGGAGATTAAAAATGGTTCCAGGATTAATGAGAGTGCATCTGATTTTATCAGAAAAGTCAATAGAAAAAGAGTGCACTTAAGGTATGGTAATGATATATTCATTATGGAAGGTTCTGGAAGCCGATTTGCATGCAGGGTATTAAAAGGAAGGGAGTACAGTGGAAAGATCTTGAGATTTGGAATTCAAAGCATCTGAGTTCATCTCCGAGCTCTGCCACCTACATTACGACTACAGGCAACTTATGTAACTTCCATGACCCTCAGCCTTATGTGTAGAATGAGGGTAATAAAAATACACACAACGTCAGAGGGTTGGTGGAGGATAAATTGAGACAATGCCTTCAAAAAGCACTTTATAAACTGTAAAACATCCATAGCAATATTAGTCATAGGTATTATCGAGGCAAATGTGACATTTAAAAAAAGACCAGAAAAAAACAAAACAGAAACAAAGGACTCCATTTAAAGGGTCAGTTCTGGAGCAGATTTTAAGGAGTCAAAGCTAACAGTGCTCGTGACTTGGGTATGAAAACAGCCCCTTCAAGCATGCACTGTGTGCAGCAGGGAGTCTGCAACGGGGACCAGGGTACAGCCAGCTATGTCCCCAAAGGAGACCCCACAGCATGGTCAGCAGCCAACCTGAGCCTCCACCGAAGACGGTGGTGAAGAGAAGGCAGTGGCTATGAAACTGAGGACAATGGCCTTGAGCTGGCGGCTCTACCTATAATGTACTGAGGTTGGGAAGAAAAGCCATCACAAGGACTCAGGAGCCAAGTCAAAACAATCGGCTGGCACAGAGGTCACTGGGGGTCAGTCCAGGGACTCTTTTGCTGCCATTGTGGGCAAGGGTGACAAGCAGTGGTGGCAAAGCCATGCCCGGAGGGAGCTCAGGCAGGATGGCTGTTCTCGTCCCCTGCATTACCTGATCCTGTGGGCAGGAACCAAGGCTCACGTGTCTTCCCGCAGTTGTCTCCCTATGAATGACCTTGCCCGGTTCTGTCCTCATAGGGTGGACATTGCTAACCTTGCCTTCATTTGTAAGGCTCTCCTTAGACCTTGCTCCAACTTGAGGATCCTTGGGAGTCAAGGTTAACAGTAGCTAGTGAAAACCGGAAGCTGGCGCTTGGGTACCAGGCATTCAGAAAAGGTGAATACAAGAAAACAGGGAAGGGCAAGGCACGGGGAGAGCCATCCCACAACACACTATGAAACAACCCACAGACACTGTCGAAAGCCGCATCCAAACACACAAAACCCCACGCCAAATGGATGATGCTCCAAAAGAGAAACGGTCACCTGTGACCAACTCTCATCTACTCAGCTCCAAAATTCTCTTTCCTGGAGTGGAAGTGGAGCTCATACACACACATGCGCTGTGAGAAAAAGAATTCAGTATGACATACCTCAGAATCAGTGAAAAAGTTGTAAAGGAGGACGTCATCAAATTCTAGGCCTTTGGCTTCGTAAACTGTTAGCACAAGCGCTAATCCCAGCTCTTCTGGAATTTTCTCCTTTGCCATTTCATTGGCTACAAGGATTACCTAGGAAACAAAGGGGGATAGAAGAGAAAAAACTTCACATTGTACAAAGAGAAATCTAGTAAAGCTGAGACTATTTCTGTGGGAGGCAAGTAATGTCTTTGATGAGGAACGGCCGTCGTGGTGGGAATATTAATAACACTTCGTCACTCACCCATCTCTGAAACCTCCTCGTTCTGGGACAGGGGTTACTGAATTCTACGTTGTGGAAGAACTCAGCTTCTCAAACCTTTTTTCAACTGCAAACTGCCTTTTATTTTAAAACATACAATCTCAAGAAACTCACCTGGTGGGCTCCAAATTCAATGGGCTGGGTTTTTCTTTTGTTGCCTCGAAGCAATATTGCCAAGTCACTTACACTACAGGACTCCAGGACAATTGGTCTGGGACCATCAAAGAGGCCAGAATCCCTTGGAAGGCGATCAAAAGATTCCGGGAAATAGAACTGAAGTAAATCTACCACTCCAGATGCCAGATTGAGGATTCCTGGGATAAAAAAAGTCAGATACTGTACAACACGCCAACATGGCTGGGGTTTTTGGTTTGTTTTTGGCCACGCCGCACAGCTCGCGGGATCTCAGGTCCCTGATCAAGGACTGAACCCAGGCCATGGCAATGAAAGCCTGGAATCCTAACCAACTAGGCCGCCAGGGAACTCCCGTGCATTTTGTTTTCTTATGTTGGTTTTGCTTTTCTCCTGAGAAGCAGTATCGGTCCTGAGAGTACATACAATTGCAGCCAATTTCCAGATCCTGTTAGATTATCACTTTGGCTCCGAGCTGTATTACTCCGGGTACCGCGGACAAAGGCAGAGATGTGTTTGCTGTCCTAAGAAAGTTTTGTAAATCTCATTCCTGGACTATATTCATGTGAGAGAAAATGACCTCATGAAGAAGAGTCAAGGCAGAAATGTAACTAAATACTTAGAGCTGTTAGAATGCTAATACAGGGGCTAATATACAGTTAAAAAACAAGAACTATCCTGTCCCCTGTCGTTGGTACTTAGAGCACTGGAGACAACATTACGTGGTAAGAGCTGGACGTTAGGTGGGGCAGCAACCTCGGCTTCCATTGCCCTTTTCCACCAGGTTTATACCCAGCAAAGAGAGGAGTATACTAAATAATTGTCAGAGCTGGATAAAGGATTTTCCAAAGAGCTTTCTCCTTGGGTCCCATTTTTGTCTAAGCGCTGAAGTAACACTGACAGTGATGTCGAGTAAACAAGAGGCACCTTCATAAAGATTAACCTGTTTAATTCTCACAACAGCCCGGTGAGACAGACCAGACAACCCCACTTTTACAAACAGGGACTCCAAGGTCCGAGAAGTTAGTAAACACCTCCAAAAGAAGCTGGACTGAATACGGATCATCCTGGGTCTCCCACTATTCTTAGGGGCCATGTGCCCTTTGCCCAACACCAGCTAGAATTCTATGAAATGGGCATATGTGTACCCATTGCTATTACCAAATAGTAAAGGGAAATTTTCCTATCCAATGCTATTATTATTAACACTATGCAATATAAAGAAATCAAGAATACAAGTGGAAACTGTTGAATTTAAGCAGATCAGCTGCAACTGTGGTTCAGAGATGTACACTAATGAGAGGATCAGAAAAAAGCACGGAAGTGTTCATTTCAGTGAAAAACTGGAATCCACTTAAATGCCCTTCTAGGGAACTAGATAAAATTTTTTATACAAACATGTTCAAAGAATAAAAGATGGTTCAGCTATAAAAAGCAATGAAGTACTGATACACGCTACAATATGGAAGAACCTTGAAAACACTGTGCTAAATGAAAGAAGGCAGACATAAAAGGTCACATATTTTGTGATTCCATTTATATGAAATGTCCAGAATAGGCAAATCCACAGACACAGAAAGTAGACTGGTAGTTCACAGGGGTGAGGAGGGGATAAGGGTGACTGCTAACGGTTATGGGGTTTCTTTTTGGGGGTGATAAAAATGTTCTGGAATTAGATAGTGGTAATGGTTGCACAACCTTATGAATATATTAAAAAACCACTAAATTGCACATTTTAAACAGGTGAATGTTATGCTATGTGAATCTCAATTTAAAAAAGAAAGATGGGGGAATTATTCACTAAATATTCACTGAATTATGATTGATTAAACAATGTTAATCAATCATAACATTGATTATGTAAATACACATAATCAATCAATAAATGTGTGTGATAAATGCATATTTGTATATGGCCAGTAAAGAGATCAGAAGGAAATGAAACAAAATGTGAGTAGTGAGTAGCCTTACAGGGGGCTTGAATTTTTTTTTTGTAACGTTTTATGTGTTTTCTAAAGTCTCTCAAATCTAATACATATTATTGGGGCTTTTTCTGGTTCTATACACAGAAACATTTACGCACAGTCTTCCCTCTATCCTGACAGGAGGTGGAAAATGGAGTTTATGTAGTGATCATCTGGGTGGGTTGCCTACTACATAAAAAAAAAAAACAAACAAAAAACAACTGCTCACAGGACAATTCCCTTTGCCATACTCTATCTTGCTGATCATAAAGGCTGCTGCCCCAGACCAGTGGTGCTGAACCCATGTACACCATCAGAATAAGGGGCTCATTCAACTACTCATGCCAGGTCCCCTCTACAGAGTCCGACAACAAAAAAGGGGGTGCCGTCTGGAGCTACCCCCTGGGGACAGAGAAATGTGAACGTCTTGGTCACCAAGCCCCCACACAGTGTCAGGTAGGGGAGGAGCTCAATATATGTTTCCTGAACGGATAAAATCTCGTATTTCGAGCATAAACTTCTTTGTGCCAGTTTTTCCTGCACAGCACAAGTAGAAAGTCATGGAAGAGCAGGAAGCTGAGCGGCTCAGACCCAGGCAGACCCTGTAATTGATGGGCAACGTCAGGAAGACTGTGAGAGCCCCGGCAAGCTGGGCCGAGCTGCGTGGTGTATGCTACGCTCTGGGAGGCCACCTGGCTTCTAACTGTTTTCTGAATCCTTGGCTAAACAAATCAGAATGTTAATCTACTTTTACACTGTAAGGGTGTTAAGAGTACCAATGTGTGTGTGTATGTGTATGTACGTGTGTGTGGTCTGTGTGTGTTTTCTCTTTTCACCAAACCATAGCCTACCTGAAATGCATCCAGAAAAAGAGAATCTATCAAAAAACCTACAATAAAGCACCAGACTTAAATGGTGAAATGTTAAAAAAAATTCACATTAACTTCAGGAATAACATACGGATGCCTGTTACTGTTTCTGTTTAAGGTCCTAACCAATAAAATATGATACAAAAAAGAAATGACAAGTATAGAAGAGAAGATCAAACCTGCCCTCACCTGCATAAAAATGTCAAAATGGTAATTGTAGTAAGAGTGTTCAGCAAGATTGTGAGATACCAGATCAATACACAAGAACCAACAGCATCCCTCTATACCAGCAAGACATGGCTAGAAAATTTAAAAAGAGAAAAAAGGTGCAGCCATGATAGTAACCAAAAGTATAAGGTTTCTGGGACAAATCTAAGAGCTGTGTAAAATGTCTGGGGAAAATTATAAAATATTATTGAAGGCAGTAAAAAAAAAATCTGAACAGAGAAATATGCCAAGGTCATGGTTCAGAAATCCCTACAATGTAAAGATGTGAATTCTTCCCAAAGAGTGAGAACTTCAATTCCAATCAAAATTACAAAGAGTCACTGGAGAAATTTGATAATACAGTAAATAAAGACAGTGTGATAATAGTACAAAAACAGACAAATTAGACAAATCAAAAAAAATAGTGAGCCCAGAAACAGACTCACAGATATTTGAAAAGGAAGAATTGCAAATGAGGGGAAAGGATGGACCATGAGGTAAATGGCATCAGCACAACTGTTCATCCCTATGGAAAAAAGGAAAATTAGATCACAGAAGCATGATTTCAATAAAGACAATGTCACACCACACATACATTTTAAATTGAATTAATTAAATTTACCTAAATTTTGACACCTACCTAAATATAAGGAGCACAATTTAAAACCATTAAAAGACTACATAGGAGGTTACCTTAACCCCAGGTCAGAAGGATTTAAGTAAGACAATCATCAGACCACCGATGACCAGTTTCAAGATGACTGTCAGAGCTGACTGTGCTGTTTCTGCATGTAGCCTCCTCCCTCCCTCTATAAAAGCTCTTGACCACTGATTGGCAGGGTGGGGGGAAGGGGAGTTGGCCTTGGGACGTGAATCTGACACCCCAGCCCCGGGTTGCTGGTCTCTGAAATAAAGCAAACTTTCCTTTCCACCAACCTTGCCTCTCTATTGGCTTTTGAGCAGCAGCAAGCACCTGGACCCACTTGCGGTAAGTTTTTGACACCCAACGTGAGGCTACGCTCTCGCGATATCTGGCTTCCAGGGTTTTCTTGGGAAGAGCTGCCGCCATGAAGAAGCACTGGGATGGCTGTGAGGAGCCCATTGCTTGTGGCTCACTGGATTCGGGAGGGGGATTTGGGGGGACGTTCCTAGCAGCTGCCCTAACCATTTGTTTCGGAGATCCTCCCTGTTTCTTCCTTGCTCGGCACTGGCTGCCAACATATGCTTTTCCTTGGTGCAACGGAAACATGCATCTGGACGAGCTGACGAGCTCCAAGCCTGAGTAAGGGCACTGGTGAGCACAAGGCAAATTTTCTTTTGAGCATGAGGTGCTATCTGGGCATCTTGCCAGTTGGTTCTGACGTGTTTCTGACGTTGAGGACCATTTGTGTCGGGAAGTGTTTGTCTGGGACTCCGTATCGGTCATCCTCTCAGTGCATTTGTGACAGTTATGTCTTCTGGTGTATGAGTGTGTATTCCATTTGTGTGATTGGTATTCTTGTTGCTTTTTGTAAAATGGGAAATTCAGGTTCAAGTCATTAAGAAAAATTTTGGCTATGAACCTATGACTAAGAAAAAGACGATTTTCTTTTTAACACTGTGGGCCAACAGTATTCTTCAAACTCCAGAGAAAATTGGTTAAGATGAAACTCTTCTGACACTCTAAACTGGTTCTTTTTTGCATATGCAGTTAGAGAAAGCTAGCTTGATAAAATACTGTTTTCAGAATTCTGACCCTGAGAGAACAAAAATATGCCTAGGAGAAAGCTTGAAATTAACGCTTATCATGTCCTTGAAATACAAACACAGCCCACTTTGCCTGAGACTTCAGCCTTGGGTTAATTAGCAGAACTACAAAAGATGTTTGGGTTCCTAAAACAGCATCTTGTACCACATTAAAGAGAAATTGTGCTATGAGAAAAATATATGTTTTTAGAGGTTATGTTCTTAAGCTTGCCAATCAGAAAATGCTGATATAGGGCTTCCTTGGTGGCGCAGTGGTTGAGAGTCCGCCTGCTGATGCAGGGGACACGGGTTTGTGCCCCGGTCCAGGAAGATCCCACATGCCGCGGAGCGGCTGGGCCCGTGAGCCTGCGCGTCCAGAGCCTGTGCTCCGCAACGGGAGAGACCACAACAGTGAGAGGCCCACGTACCACAAAAAAAAAGAAAAGAAAAGAAAATGCTGATATAAACAAACAGCTCAATTACTTGTTTCTTGGTTTTGTTAAGGTCTTTTAAGTTAAAAACTGTAATATGTAAAAATGATAAGGGAAGCATTTCAGTGTGTAAAGCAAGTAGGATATGCGTTGTCAGCAAGAGAAGTATAAAAAAATGAAAATATTTTTGTTGAGGGATAAAGGAAGAATAATTTTGTCTGGAAAGTGGATAACAAAGTGTGGTGCAGTCATGAATTTAGACTACTAATGGCACTGAGAAATGCATGGACTGCAGCTCCATGGTATCAACATGCAGAAATCCCAGAACATTACTATAAGCAAAATTACGAAGTTGCAGAAAGGTACGTCTGGTATAAGTCCATTAAACAAAGTTTTTAAACATGTAAAATAATACTCTATGTTGTTCATGGACACATGCAGGACATAGGAGGTGAATTGGTGAGCATTCTATAAACCACAAAGGACGTATTCTCTGTGCCTCAGTTTCTTCCTTTGTAAAATGGGAATGATGTCTACCTTGTAGGGTTTTTTGGAGGCTTAAAAACAGGTACCCATGGGGGTTCCCTAGTGGCCCAGTGGTTAGGATTCCGGGCTTTCACCTCCGTGGCCCAGGTTCAGTACCTATGTCAACTGCCTGGCATCGTGCCTGGCACAGGGAAGGGGCACACGTGAGGCACAAATTAAAAGCACCTGAGAGTGCATTATCTCCCACCACCTCCTGCTTTCTTTCAGGATTAATGACTTGTAATTGACGTATTACTTTACATTTTAGAAGCAGGTGCTTCCAAAGTGCTTTAACAAAAGTTCTTAAGCAGTTTAAATGTTCCCCTGAAATGTTTTCATGTCATGGCCAACACCTTAAGCTGTAATTACTTAGAGGTTCATTTCCATTCAACCACAGCTTAAATCATCAACCTAAGAATGAGTAGCGATGACTACTGAACTTAATGGTTACCAAAGGGGGAAGGAGGAGTGGATAAACTAGGAGTTTGGGATTAACATATACACACTACTATATATTAAAATAGATGACCAACAAGGACCTACTGTATAGCATAGGGAACTATACTCAACATCTTGTAATAGTCCATAAGGGAAAAGAATCTGACAAAGAATATATATATATAACTGAAATCACTTTGCTGTACACCTGAAACTAACACAACATTGTAAATCAACTATACTTCAATAAAAAAAGAGAAGAAAGGGGGATTCCCTGGCGGTCCAGTGGTTAGGACTTTGCGCTCTCACTGCGGACGGCTTGGGTTCAATCCCTGGTCAGGGAACTAAGATCCCACAAGCCAAGTGGCCAAAAAAAAAAAAAAAAAAAGAGAGAGAGAGAAAAGAATGAGTAGTGGCAAAAATCATAAGATCTCTTGTTCACGTGGGTAGATCAAAATATTATCCTTAGCTACAAGAACCCAACAAAAGCTAGGCCACAGCTTCAAAAGTAGCCAAGGTCAGTGCCCAAGCACCTCCCCTGTAGGGAGAGCCCAAGGTCTGGACGTACCTGAGTGGGACCTGTAGTTCTGGTACAGCTGGTAGATCTTCTTGGGCTTGCGCACTGCATACTGCTTGTCCGTGGTGTTCTTGCTGGCGTAGTGGAACAGAGAGCGCAGATCACTGAAGCGGAAGGCCACGCCCTTCATGATGCTCTGAGCCGTGTCCCCGGTGAGGAACATGGCGTTGGGGTCATTGATACATTTCATCAGCAGCGCCAGCTCCGCTTGGGTGAAGTCCTGGATCTCATCACCATAGAGCTCATGGATGGACCATGGGAGCACCTTGAGCTTCGACAGCCTCCGGGACAGGTTGTATAGCACATCCTCTTCATCAAAGTACCCTTTCTGAGACCTGATCTGCTGATACAGGCAGAAGAGGCCATAGATCTCACTCCGGTCTTCCTTGAAATTGGGGGACCGCTTCCGCCCTAATTGCTTATATGCTTCTTCTGTGAGTCTCCCCTGGGGGCAGCTGAGGGCCTCAAAAGACCCCTTCAGAAAAGACTTTATTTCTTTCCAAATCAGGGCAGGGTTGTAGGAAGTTTTCCCTTTGATCATTTTGGGCCATATTTCATTGGCAAACACCTCAAATGTCACGTACACCCGGGGGTCACTGTCACATGGGCGTGTCTCCACGGTTGTTTCCTCTTCACCATAGTCCCCGTCTGCCTCAGCCTCCTCCTCATCTTCCTGACAGTTGGTGACAGTCAACTCTTCCTGCATGGACCATCCTACGATGGATCTTTTCAAGCTGCCATCTTCATTTCTCAGGAAAAATGGTCTGGGCAGAGAAGCATCAAGCAGGAGGAGCAGCTGCTTGGAAGTGACAAACAGAGGAAAGTTCTCATCCCGCAGGTCCTGGAGTTTGTGGACATTGGGTTCCAGTGGTTTGTAGTGACTGGTGGCCTTGGTAGACTTGGAAAGCTCAATGAAATTTCTCTGCACCTCCTGGCACAGGACGTGGTTCTTGGTCACGAAGATCTGATGTAGATGCTCCAGCTGGTGGGGCTGTTCTGGGGTGGGTCCTTCCACCCCTTGTTCGGGGTCCCCTAGCTCCCCACTGGCTCCCCCTGCACAGGCTTCACTCTCCTGCTCCTCTTCTAGGCTGTCCACTGTTACCACCTCAGTGGGTCCTTCTTCCTCCTCCTCTTCGTCCTCCTCCTCCCCACTTGGACCCTCCTTTCCGGGTTCCAGTTCCAACCTTCGCTTCAGCCAGATCTGCCTGGCCAGCAGCGGGCTTCCCGCCTGCTCGGCTTTCTCCCAGTAACCGTGGAATTTCTTCCACAGCCTGTACAAGCAGCAAGTCGTCTTGCCAGTGCCGCTCCGCCCGATGAGGATGATGGTTTCCAGTGGCCTGGGGTTGAGGTTGATCACCGCGTACTCGAGCTCACCCACCCGGAAGGGGTACTCCACCGTGGCCGTCGTGTCGTTGAGGATGTTGGAGGCCATGCTGGTGCTGAAGCTGTGGAACTTCATAATGTTATACTCCGTCTCCACCGCGCTGGCAGGGGGGAAGTACTCAGGATCCACGTGTGCCCCGCCCTTCTCGGCCTCCGTGTCCTCCACGTAGCAGCGGGGTATCCGCTTTTGGATTTTCATACTGTCGGACACCTGGCGCTTGTTGATACCCTTCAGCTTCTTGCGCAGGATGCAGGACAGGCCCCGGTTGTAGGCGCTGCAGATGGCCCTGATGGAGTCCGACAGTTTGCTGTGATCTAAGATGATGTCCCAGATTCGGATGATTTCCGTGTAGACCCGCCTCGCCTTCTCGGTGGGGTGCGCACTGTGCTCCGCAGCCATGATCTTCTCGGGGTTCTCGCTGCACCGCGGGGAGAAGTCAATGGCGAGCTCCCACAGCATCCGGGCCCCTTTGTCCAGCTTGGCCTCGAAGAGCTGGATGCTTCCTTTCAAGTTCTTCAGCCGCTTCCGCAGGCCCCTGGTCCATTCACCATTGCCGAGCTTCTGGATGGCGAGGATAATTTTCTTCTTCATGAACTTGGTCATGACCTTGCTGGACAGCTTCTTCAGCATCTCCGAAGTGCACTCGACCTCCCATGTCATGTTCTCGAAGTCCAGGAGGCAGGCCTCCATCTCCAGCACGTTCTGGTCGTCCTGGTCGTCGCTGCCCTCTGTCCCCCTGCGACCAGCAGGCACAAGCTGCGGGGTCCCGAGGCCTGCCTGCGCATGTCCCTCTGCGGCCTCAAGGACTGCAGGGTTGTTCCCACTGCAGTCAGAGCCCCCCGCCCCCGGGGTGCCCTGTAGCTCCTGTTTCTGTCCTACGGTGCCAGCTCCTGTCTTCAGAGGCTCAGAGTCCTGTGGACAGTCCTCCTGGAGGGACGGATCCAATTCCACCTGCTGAATCAAAGCCGTGATGTCCTGCACAAGGCGGTCTCTCTGCGAACAGGGCCTGGCAGCTCCAGGCTCTGGCCTCGTAGTCTGGGCATCTGGCAGGGTCTCCCAGCTTTCAGGGACCCCGGCTCTTCTGGGTGGGGCTCTTGCAGTGCTGCTGCAGGACAGCGACTTGGAGGAGCCCTTGAGTGGAGCCGTGTGAGCCGGGGCTGCACAGCATGGGGGCTTCCCTGGGTGGGCGGCAGCATCCTGTCGGCCCCGGCGCCTGCTCTCCTGCAGGGCTTTGTTCCAGGCCAAGAGCAGTGCGTCTGTCTTCTTCACCCGGTGCCGGGCATCTCTGCCTTCCTTGTTCTTCAGGTTGAGGTTGATGTCAAACTTCACCAGCAGATCTATCAGCTTCCCCATGCGCCTCAGCATGCCCTTCTGGAAGAGGACGTGCATCAGCGTGTTTCCGCTGTTGTCCTGGATATTGGGGTTGAGGTAGTAAAACTCGGTGGGCTTGGACCAGAACAGATCCAGCAGGTGGCTGAGGAAGTTAAAACCGATGTCAGCTGAAAGACACAAAAATCCTGTGAGTGCTGAACGGCTTTTCTGGGGAGCAGAGACGCCAGCCGGGGGTCCTCAGAACACTGAACTTCCCCAAGGATTTGATAACCCAGTGGTTCTCAACTGGGGGCGATTTGCTCCCCAATGGACAGGTGGCCATGTCTGGAAACATTTTTGATTGTCACAATTTAGGAGGTGCTACTGGCATCTAGTGGGTGGAGGCCAGGGATGCTGGTAAATATTCTACAATACACAAGGCAGCCCCCCCAGCAAAGGATTTATCCTGCCCAACTGTCAATAATGCTAAGGTGGAGAAACCCAGAAATCACTGTAAATATTCCAGTAAGAGCCTTTATGTCAGGACCCTTGAAATGGTGTAAATAAATGGAAAGTATTTGCAGCTATGGACAGCCGATTCTTAAGTTTGGAAATTAAGAATCCTCCTCCATCAACCCACCCTGACCGTTCACCATGATGGTCACTCCTTCCCATCAAGCTATGGGTGAGGGGCCAGGAGATACAGGCCTGGCCAAGAAATGGGCCTTTTCCAGATGGTTAGTTTTCCCAGTAGGAAACACCAAGGAGCACAGCATCCATTCTAACACCCAGGTTCCTCCTCAAGAAAAAGACTGCTTACAAAATAAAGGCCTACCTTTGATATCTAGAAAGATGTGGAGTGCGGCATGCAAAGGAGTGTCGCCTTCTGTGAGAGAAATGCTACGGGGGTCCGCACCCTTGGTCAAGAGGAGGAAGGCCAGCTCAAAGTCCCTGTGCTTCAGGCACATGGCAAGCGGCTGCTCCTGGCTGCCCTGGAGACCCTCGGGCGAAGCTGGGGGAGGCAGAGAGAAGAGACTGGTGAGCAGCATCCCTGAGCCAAGGTCAGCAGGGCCCACCTGAGGGGGGCGGGACCGATTCTGCCCTTTATTCCAAATCAAGAGGGGGTGCTGACCTGACTTCTGAGGGCCTCCTGCC
Organism: Monodon monoceros; assembly: GCF_005190385.1. Taxonomy (NCBI): domain Eukaryota; kingdom Metazoa; phylum Chordata; class Mammalia; order Artiodactyla; family Monodontidae; genus Monodon; species Monodon monoceros. The sequence continues at coordinate 54,585,679 of NW_021703780.1, read as the reverse complement.
ACGCCCCCTTTCTGGGAGGCAAGGGTTTCCCAGTGCCCTTGGAGGGAAAGCCTGCCCCCTTCAGGTGTCCTGTCCCTGGGCCTCACCTCCTCTGTCTCTCCATCTCCCCCTCCCACCCCACCACGGGACCACCATCAGCACTGGAGTAGGGATGGCGTGAACAACGGAACTCCCAGTGTTTGCCCAACACAGTCCTGGACATACACTCGGTGACCTGGACGTGAGCGTGCTTCCCACATCCTTTGCTTCTAGGAAGCTTCTTCCCGAGAATGCCCATCGGCCCTCATTTGCCATGTTCCCTGACACATCCCCACTGCCACATCACCTTCTTTTTAGCTCAGTCCACACCTCCCCTCTGCGCTGCAAGCTCCCTGACCTCCACCCCCTGAGGAATGCAGCCCTCCTGCATTGCCACCCACCGCCAGCCATATGTTCACTGTCCATCCTTGTGCCCTGGCACCTGACCCCGGGGAGGCCCTCAATAAGTGCTTGCTTCATCAGGAACAAAACAGGAATTCCATAACCGCCATCGTTTCTGGGCAAAGGTAGTAACACTCCATGCAAGGAATGGGTTTGAAGACATAAACCACAGGCGGCCTTCCATCTATCTCCTGAAACCCGTGGGTAGAGCCAACGCCTGAAGGCGCTGTAAGTCACTCTGAGAGTTGGGACCAATGTGGCATCACTCCTTCTGAAGGTCATTTCCCCTTAAACGGCAAGGCAGGTGGAAAACCACACAGCCAAGGCGCTCCGCCAAGAGTCTGCATCCATGAACTCATTGAATATTCCAAACAGCTCTAAGAAAGGGGGATTAGTTTCATTCCCATTTTATAAATGAGGAGACGTCAGTAGTTAGTAGTGGCCAGTTAGTAGTGGCCTAAGTGGGGGGAGCGTAAGGAGGAGGTTAGTGCTTCCAAATTCGTTTTAAAATAAAACCTGATCCAGCAAGACGTCTGCACACTCCAGACATACATCCAGCCAAGCCTGATTGTGCCGATTAAAACAGCAGATGTTTCCACCCACCCATTATTTGGCTGTTTCTTTAAAAAACAAGCATCACAAATCCCAATCCGTGGATCAGAAAAGAATGTCACAGCGTTTGACAAGGACCCATGCGGCATACTGAGTGCAGGGAAAAGTCCAGTCGGAGGTTGGGAGGAAATGACCGCTGTGGCTACACCAGGGCCCAGGCCCCCTCCACAGGCCTGAGGTTTCTTACACGAGAGAAAGGGAAGAATTCACAAAAATGCATCGACCCTATCACTGTTTCCAATGAGAAGATAGGGAGGAGGAAGAGAATGAGGCAGAATTTAAAGGAGTCTGAAATCAGGCGAAAAGCCCCATGAACTGTGGCACCTGGACTCCCCTGGGATGTCCTCCCGGTGCTGACTCAGCATCTGGGACTCACCTCCGTGGTCTATCAGGTGGCCCAGGAGCAGGGTCCTCCGCTGGTCCCAGGCGCTGAGGTCGGGGAGGATGGCACAGAGGCTGAGGTTCGAGAGGTCACAGTCTTTGATGAGACAGTCCCCGGACGGTGGCTCCCCACTCACTTTGCGGGTCAGCAGCAGAAGCACTTCAGGCCATTTCTGTTTTTCCAGTAAAAACTTGATGAAGGCGTTGGCACAGTCGCGGTCAATGTCATAGACCAGGTCGGGAGGGATTTCTTTCAAAAACAAGAACACACCACACTCCAGAAAAAGGTTCATGTGATTTCTGTCCCCAGCCAAAACCCAACACAGAGGGACATCATCACCCCAAGTTACGGATCAGTATCTTTAAGACGTGGGGAAACCATAAACAAGTACTTAGTTATTTGGGTCATGCTACTCAACCACGTGTGAATCTCAGTGTCAGCACTGGTGCGTGAGCTTCTTGGGAAGGTTGGGAATACCCAAGGAGTGTAGAGTCCTAGCCAATAGAAAAGAGAAACATCTGTGGTATTTTAAATAAGGACAGTATATGCAAATTCCAGGAGGCTGCATGAAAAACTAATAACAGAGGTTGCCTCTGCGGATGAGATTTAGAGACTGAAGTTCAGGGGTCGATGATCGACTTTTCACTGAAGAATGTTCTGTGTTGTTTGAATGTTTTACATGTAGATCATGGCATTTATTTTTTAATCAATGTTTAAACAGATAGTAGAAAAGAGTTTTAAGGTGCGTAGAGCATCTTTGAACGCTACTGAAGGTTGTGAGAAACCTTACCTTGCCGAGAAGAAAGGAGGCGTAAGAACCTCTGAACCACTTCTTGCTTCCAAAAGTTTTTCTGCAACAAGCGGCTTCCTGAATTCATGTATGCCACTAGCTGCTCAGAGGCCTTCCGGAAAATGTCGCCCTCGCTAGCTGGTCCCCCGCCATTGCTCAGTCCTGCAAAATACCCCCGAGTGCTGCTTGTGACTGCAGAGATCACAGCCCCATAGATTGCAAGGATGACCACACCTCTCCACTCCTCTGTGGAGCCAGGAGACTTTGAAGTGCCTGTTCCCCTCCCCGACCCTGACTCTGGCCTGGCTTCATGACCTGCTGTGACCAGGAGAATGCAGCAGATGTGATTTTTGTGCCAATTCTGAGCCTGGGCCTCAAGAGGCCTTGTTTAGTTCTATTCAGGTCCAGGCTAGATAAGAAACATCATAAAACAAAGAGGAATCAGTTCAGTTGTCCAAACTGAGCCCCAGAGATGTGAAAGAGCCCAGTTAAGATCAGCAAGAAGCAGACACTTGAAGGAGTTCTGTTAAGGCTATGAGAACTGCTCAGCCTCAATGGCTGAGCTGCAGGATCACGAGCCAAATAAGTGCTTGTTGCTCTAAGCCACTAAGTTTGAGGGCTGTTTGTTATGCAGCAATGGATAACTGATACAACAGTTCAGGGAAGTGATGGCAGGAGGGTGGCTTACTGCAGCAGCAACATCCAAGTACATGCCAGCCACCCATGCATCTAACTGGCAAGTGGAAAAAGCCAAGAGTAAGAAGCCACCTCTCTGGCCATAAGAGGGAAAACATTATCCCCTTGGTTTAATTTACTGAGAAAGTAGTCATGATTAGAAATCAACCACTGAAGAAAGGTTGAAAAAGGGCAAATGTTTTATTTGGTATCAGATTATACACTCAGAAAGCTCTCTTGGTTAAAATGGAATCCTACTGAACAGATAACTGGACATCTGTTTTCACACCCAATGAGATGGGCCTGGCCCACAGCATAAGTGCTATCATGTGATGAACAGGTGAATGCATGTTCAATGTCATGTTCTAACAGAATAGGAACACTTTAGAGATGGAAAAATAAAAGCATCCTATTATCAGCCATGTCTCCCACAGCAGACCCTGAGGCAAGGATTTGTGTACAAGTAGTTTATGAAGGAAGAGACCAGTGAGGGTGGGGGCATCAGGTCAGGGTCGGGGAGGAACCAGGCAGGGTGTGAGCTCAGGCTGAGTCCCACAGGGTGGGGGTGTGCCTTGCCTGACCCCTGGGGGGATCTGGAGTGAGTCACACCTCAGAGCTGGGCCATCCAAGGCAAGGGAACCGGGCTTTCAGATTCTCACCCCTTTCTGCCACCGGCCACAGCCTGCCTTGGGAGGATGTAAATTCCCAGGCACTTCTGGTTTGAAGGAGCCTGAGCAAAACAGGCTCCATAAGCCCATAGGATGTTCTCCTTGAGAACGAGCCTTAGGTGCTGGCTTTGCAAAGTGAAGGCACACCAGGGAGCACACAACAATGGGAAAGGACCCAGGGGACCCAAGCAGAGTTCTGATGTCAGCTGCCTGCCTTCTGATACACACCTGGATCACCTTTCAACAGATCAGAGCACCAGAAACACACACCCCCACACACACACCCCCCAACTTCTGGGGCAAACACCCACTGCCCTCTAATCAAGAGACCTTCTGGTGCCAGATGGAAGCAAGAACTAACATTAACCCTAGCGCTAACCTCCAGAGAAAAGGAAATGGAAAACCTTGGCAAAGGAAGACTTATATCACCTCAGTGAGCTGCCTATTCTGAAGCAAAGAACATGAACTGTGTGGTGTAACAATGATCGACTAGCACCCCTGGGTTCGGCATCCCACCTTCATCCTAGAATGCCTATGAAGACACAGAAAACAATGAAAACTCACGAACCAGGGGAATAGGACGCTTGGTAAAGGAGGAACTTCTTCACCACCAGGCAGATGGAAACCTGCCACTTGTCCCCCTACCTCATGGCTCAGGGCATCATTCCTCCACCAGGGCAGTTAGTTTAGTACAAAAGTCACTTGAAACTGAACAGAAATATACCAAGCTTGACAAAAGAGACAATTAGATGCAGCTGTATAATAAACGCATGGTTGTGTGCTTCAGAATAATTAAGAAGGCGGTCAGATCAGAGAAGGGTCCTGAAATCAGAAAAGAAACCAGAGAGTGATATATCAACAACATAAAACAGCATAAAAGGAAAGGTGCTGAAACACTGACAATGGTAGCCCTGGGTCAGCATCTCTGGGTAGGTACGGGTGATTTGTTTATTACTCTGAACTTGTCTGGTTTTTTTCTAAATTTTCTATAAGCTTAATAAGAGAGAAAAGAAGCATCAGGATATAGAATTGCTTATACATGATAATCACAGGTTTTTAAAAAAGATGACTACATAAGTACTGAACAACAACCAAAAGACTGGATAAAAATATGCCAAGGTGTAATTACAATAAATTTTTGTTTTTATATAAAATGAAATTTTTATAAATTTTCTACAATGATCATATTTAGTAGATATATACAAGCAGATTTGAAATTAAAAATTAAAACTACAAGAGATCTTCTGAAGCTGCAAGCACTCAGAAGTGTTAGAAAATAGAAATAAATCATTTCAAAGAGATTTTGTTTTTGCATGAAATCTTCCTTTTGAGCTAAAAAAGGTGAAACTGGTAAGTTTTATTACATATATTTTATCAATTGAAATTTATGTAACCATCTCATTTTTATAAAAGAAAATAAAAAATGTGTAACTATAAATGCATGGAATAAGAGTAAATGACTAAATCACAACTATACTAATTTTTTCAGGCAGGTGGGCTTATGCAGAATTAATATTTTCTTGTTTTCCTTTCCTACATTTTGTAAATTTTCTTTTTTAAAAAAGAATCTATTGCTTTATAATGAGGAAGAAGTATCATCAATACCGCACATCTGCATTTACTGAAAACAGGGCATTGTGTGGTGCTGAGGGATTTGAGGATGACACACCATGGCCTCTGAGTCACAGGCTCCGTTTACGCGGGGAAACAGACACACAGAGAAGGTCCGCATCCTCTTAGTGCAGAGCTAGAGGCGCCTTCACAGAGCAGAAAGCAGCTGGCGCCCAGGGGAGGACCAGAGAGAAAGGCTTCAGAGGCCTGGATTCGTTCTCACTCTGAAAGGCCACGCACTAGTGAATCAGAGAAAATCACAAACAACTGCGAGAAAAACAAAGACTCCAATCTCGTTGGTCCTGAGGACAGTCGAGCATCAGCTGCTGGAGAAGGTGGACATGCTGCCATCTAGTGGTGGCTGTGAGAGGCTGGGAAAGACAGTTACGTAACCCTGACCACTCAGGTTCACACCCCCACCCTGCCCACTCCCGGTGGGCTCTGGCTTCCCCCAGCAGCTAGTGAGAAAGGCAGCATCAGCAGATATTTACGATTCTATTATACCAGGAAACTGAAAAAAATCAAAACTTTAAAAACAAAAACAAAAGTGCATGACATGCTAAAGTCTACAGCATTCTAAGAATTAAGATTAGAATTAATGAACAATAAATTTGCAAGCTCATCAGCCATTTTCTACCATTCATTGGTGGTCCTTCTCTAAAAGTTTATTTTAAAACCTTGAAATTCATTGGCAGAGAAATCTGTCTGGTTAGTTTCAATTTCTCCAACAGTAGAAACCATCCCGAAACTGAGGTTACAGGTATAAGCTCTCAGGAGGCCTCTCACAGTAATTTATTAATTACACCACCTCACAGAATTACAATTACAATTCCTTAAAAGAGAAGTCATTTAAAAACTAAACATGACATATCACAGCTTTAAAAGAACATCCCAGAAAAACAGGACTCTGCAAATACATTTATTCCCATGTTCTCACAGAAACAACAGGAGATATTTTAAATAAATGAATAAAAATTAAAACATAGATGGGGAAACAGGGGGCAGTGTTAAAGGAAAAGCAGCTTCAATCTCCCTCACATAAAACTTTCCTGACCCTGAAAATTGCCATGATCCCCAGCCTGGCAGGGTGCCTCCCACTCTCCCCACCACACACACCCCATGTGCTGCCTACAACCTGCCGCCTACTCACCCATTCCAGTGGGGGAGTGTTTCTGGAGAAACACATCCAAATAACTTCAATAAATGCGCACTAACCATATATTAAGTATTAATAAGTCTAGTTGTTCATTCATAAATACAAACCATCCAAAGATCAGAAGATAAAATAGGAAAAGCAATAGCACAAAAGAGAAGCAAGAAGAGGGATCAACTAAGCCCCCCAAAAACATAAATAACTCACAGAAGAGAGGACAACGGTCTTTAAAAAAATTCTCACCATTCTTAAAGGCCATTCGAGAAGTGGCAAATGTCAATCAAGCACAAGTTGTCACAGATAAGAAACAGAGAACCAGAAAGAGTTCTTAGAAATGAAAACTGAGTTTCCAAATTAAAAAATGCAATAGGCAAGCTGAACTATAAAAGGAAAAGCTAAAGTCCTAGTTAAAGATCTCGAAAGAAAAAAAGGAGATAGAAGACGTTAGGGAAAGTAGAGAGACATGTTACAAATTCAGGAAGCTCATCCATGTGAAAGTGGTGGCAAAGAGATGCTGGAAGGGAACAAAATGATAGAAAATAAGTTCTCTGAGCTAAAAAAAGTTAGATTGAAAGAGGCCAGCAGGTGCCAGACAAGAAGAATGAATACGGACCCACATCTAGACACATCCCAGGGAAATTCCACAACTCTAAGGACAGAAAATTCTAAAAGGGAAAATAAATGAAACTGACATCTAATCAGTAACAGAGGCTAGAATACAAAGTTGTAAGGAACGAGGTTTTACAGAGTATTTCATAAATCTAAGAGACCCCAGATTGTCAGACACACCAGAAAATGCTGCCATTAAACTGTGACACGCCACTGATTGTGAAACACATTCGTTTCAAAGGTGGCAAAATGTGGGGGGAAAGTGCAACTGAGGATCGATAAAATACAGTGCTTATATGCAGACCAATTCTCAATCTAAGGATAAAGACATTTTCAAAAACACCGTAAGTCTACTATGCATATCTCCTCCATGAAAAACTTACTGGAGTTGGTACCTAGCAGAGTAAGAGAAAAATCTAGACAGACGGTGTGAGCCACAAGAGCCACATATGAGCGCAAGAACTAAAAGAAGCATAATATATATGTGCTGGGGCTACCATCTAAGTTAAAGTCTAAAAATATATGTGTGTACATACATTAATACACACATACACAATAATGTGTATGTATATGTTTCATCAAGCCAGGATGCTCAAAGAGTATCACATTTAAAGAGCAAAGTTTTCAGGGCATTTGGTGATTCTTTTTTATGGGTCCAACTATGCTACTATTTGTAGAAATCATACTACCATGCAAATGTGATTTAATGGTTTTCAATGTTCAGAATCAATCTATAGATGAAGCACAGAAAACCCAGAGTTAAGGAATAGGATGTAAATGACACAACTTTACTAGACAAAATTCAACAACGAGGGCTGACTTGTTGCACTTTACCTTATACAGCAATTAGTCCATATATGCCGTCCCAAACTTACAGATCAAAAAATAGAGCTATAAGTGTGGTTTTTTAAAATTTTTTTTAACATCTTTATTGGTGTATAATTGCTTTTATAAGTGTAGTTTTAATTGTTAGCTATGGTTTCTGAAAAGTGGGCTTGATTTTTGTTATCTCATGTTCTGTCTGAATTTTTTCTTTCTTACTGTGTGCATGCATGGAAAAAAAAAATCACCCTTACTGCCCAAAGGTAGACTTGCCAAGTTTCCAGAAAGTGGTAGACACTCTCACAGTAAGAGTTGCTTCATTCTATCTTTCAAAAAAAGCAAACAAGTTTTCCAAAGACTGCGGGGGTGGGGTGGTGGTGCTCACTTCCATCTTCATGTACCAAGAAAAGATAAACTGATTTGTACCTAATGGTGCAGAACCAGTTTTGCCCCCTCTAAAAAGTTAATTCCCTGGAAACTGTACCTGAGAGGTCCTTAGAACATGCTGCCAGCTTTTCCAAGTGGCTGTTGATTTTCTCAATGGCTTTGAAGTTCTTGCTCCTCTTCAGGACATCCACGGCGGACCGGGACTGTCGATCCAGCAGAGTGGGGTCTGCCCCAAAGCTCAGGAGCATCTGCACATCGTCTGTTTGTCCTAGAGCAGGCCAAAGTGAGAAGCGGGGTGGGGTTTGTCATGGTTTCTTCCATAAGGAGACGTCCCCATGAGTGCACATCCTCCCAGTTCCCGGCCTGAGCAGCCTGGGGCAAGGGGACCAGTGTCCCTCTCTGCTTATACAAACTGATGGCCTTGGGCAATTCAGCCAAGTCCCCAGAGCAAGGAGTCCTGTGTGGAATGGGAAGGACAATAGCTTTTAAGAGGTTCAGAAGTGCGCTCCTCTCTACCTTTCTCCCCTCTCCTTGGCAACAAGCAAGGAGAGGGGGAATCTGGTTACTAGGCAACAGTTACAGCTGTAAGGATGACAGCAAGCTGTGACTTCAGATTTCTTTATTCCCTAGAGAGGAAACAGAATATACTCCCAGAAAAAAAAGCCTGTCTGGAGACAAGAGAAGAAAGTGGCAATTGCTTTTGCATCAGGGTCTTCTTGTCACTGTTTCAACCCTTGCAACCCCACCTCTGGCTACCAGCTCCATTTGCTGCTTTTTTTTTTTTTGCGGTACGCGGGCCTCTCACTGCTGTGACCTCTCCTGCTGTGGAGCACAGGCTCCGGACGCGCAGGCTCAGAGGCCATGGCTCACGGGCCCAGCCGCTCTGCGGCTTGTGGGATCCTCCCGGACCGGGACACGAACCCGTGTCCCCTGCATCGGCAGGCGCACTCTCAACCACTGCGCCACCAGGGAAGCCCTCCATTTGCTGCTTTGACATATCTATTTGCCAAGCATCAAGGTGGCTCTGTGATCACAGGTGCAACAGATTTCAGAATGTAACAGGTGTATCCCTGGAGGTACCAAGACTTAAGTGAGCACAGAGGTTAAAGGAATCAATGCCCAATTCCCAGCTTCCATACCCGTGCTTTCCTAAAATTCACCACCTTAACAAAGCACCTCTACTCCAGGTATCGTCCTGCTGGTGATGCTCTCCTTCCCCATCTCCCCAGTCACAGCTGCTTTTCTCCCACTTTACAAAAATAAGACAAAATTAAAAATTCATACTTCTTACCCATCAAGTACCTCACTGTGATAGGCAGAATTCTCAGACAGACCCTGAGATTCCCAACCCCTGGCGTACACACACCTTCTCCCAGTTACCCATTTTAATACTAATCTAAACTCTGCTATGATGAGACTTTGCAAATGTATTTAAGGTCCCAAAGCAGTTGACCTTAAGGTAGGGAGATTATCCTGGCCTGATCACATGAGCCCTAAAGGTCAAAGGTTTAGAGGTCAGAGACAGAAGAGGGCAGAGATTCAAAGTATGAAGAATCTGATGCGCAAGAAGTTTTCCCCTGCTGGCTTTGAAGACAGAGGAGGCCATAGGACAAAGAATGTGTGCGATCTGTAGAAGCTGACAGCCAGCAAGAAAACGGGACCTCTGTCCTACAACTACGAGGAACCGGATTCTGCCACAATCATGTGAGCTTGAAGGAAGGGCTGGAACTCCAGATGAGAATGCAGCCTCAGCCAGTACCTTGATTACAGTCTCAAGAGACACTGAGCAGAAAACTCAAGTCATATCATGTCAGACTACTAACCTACAGAGTTAGAGTGTCATTTTAAGCCACTAAGTTTACGGTGATTGGTTACATAGTGTAGAGAACTCATGCAATTACCAAAGTATTTCCCCAAAGGAGGTGAAAGCTCTTGACCTCCAGAGTATCAACCTAAGGGAAAATCAAGTAGCTGCCAAGCCCCTTTTAAAAGGCACCATGACACATCCTTCTCTCACCTCCCTCCAAAATTATTTTTTTTAACAATTACTTACAGAAAATTTAATATATTTATGTTGCTTTGGTGATCTCTATAGTAATAATAATTTTGTAATAATTAAATCCAGAAAAAAATTAATGCTTAGAGTCTTAAATCACAGCAAGTTTTTTTAAAATTTAAAGCTATGTAAGTACTTTTGCTCAAGAAGAGTATCACTGGATAAGACTTTCAAGGATAAAATACATTAGAGTATACTTCTTTCTGAAAAGCAAACTGAAAATATGATCCAAAAAAAAAAAGAGTACATAATTTGATATTTTTGACTATTAAAGCCTGTCACGGGATGGCAAGGGTAAAGCGGTCAGTTGCGTGGGTTCCCTAGCGCCTGAAGTCACTCCACCCACAGCACAGCTCTGAGGGGTGCTGCCACTTACGCTTGGCGAGGTACCCTGGGGAGTGGGCGGCAACCACGTGCAGGACGGTACGGCCATCCTCGTCCTTCTGGTTGATGTGACCTTTCCACTCGGGCTTGTAGTCCATTAACCACTTGAAAAGATGGTTTTCCCCTGAAGGAATGAGTTACTGATGTTATTTTCAACACACAGAAAAGCTGCAAAGCAAATCACTGTGCACCACACCGAAGGAACCCAAGGGGCATCCAACACACATTGTCACTTGCCACAAACAGGTGTGGAGACACAGAGTTTGTGCATTGAAAGGATGAGTCATATAAAGTTATTCACAGGAAACTGAAGTCAGATTCCCTAGAAGCAGAGCCTGAGACAGAGATTCTTGTATGTGTGATTTATCGACAGAGGGAGAAAGACGGGGAGGGAAGCAGGGCAGGGCAGGGGATGAAGGCAAGCAGAGATGTGGCCTTAGCTGAGTCGGCTTCAGCCTGATCCCATGGGGAGCTGTGGAGCAGGCACTGCACTACAGTGCTGACCCACCTTGAGGCAGGAGCTCACCTTTTGTACCCCGGTGTCAATCAATCCAGAGCTACAGAACCGCCTCCAGAGAGGGACATGGTGCCTATTGACAAAGAGCAGCTCCCTGGCAAAGGAGGCAGCTGTGGTGCAGCAGGTGGGGCTGGGGACACTGGTCGTAAAGAGAACCTGGGCAGGGCAACAATCATTACCCCACTACATTACTATCAACAGGACAGACATTTCAAACTCTTTCCAAAGACTCCTTCCTTGTAAGTCCTGGAAAGCCACATAATTCTGCCAACTCTGTGGACACCATTTGTCACCATGTCAGTTTTCCTCTGAGAGACAAATCGGGGATAAACTTGAAGACTTGATCTCATCCACACCTGCCTCTAACCGCAGGAGCAAACTTAAAAAGTAGACACAGAGAGGAATTGTGACTTTCATACCCAGAGGCACACCTAATTTGAAACTGGGAGGATTGGATCAGATTGCTTGTAATCAGACTTCATACTTTTAAATGTTTTATCCACTGTATGAGAGTGAAACCTTTTATGGATTCTCCAACAGATGAAATGTATCACGATAGGGCAAATCTGGCTGAAGCAAAGATGGGGGCTCAGGTCTTCAAGCCACTGGCCACCCCCACTCCCATCCTGAGGAGATGCTACAGCCTAAAAGAGGAAGACAGTGTAGACAAGTTCTCTTGGCTCCTTCTGGCTCTAAGATAGTGTGGGTCAGTGTCCAACAGTGAAGCTACATATGCTTAGAAAAGAAAAACAGACTTCTATCTAAAGTGTAAATGTGGATATTGTATGTGTGTGTTTTAATGATAAAAATATTTTAAAATTCAAATCCTATAGCCAGGTGGTGAAGACTAAAAAAAGACAAATTATATATACACATATGAAAATAGGATTCCTTTAAAAGAACCACAAGCAAACTGTATCAGCAATAGCCAGTGTTCCCCTTGGGGTTTCCCCCCTCCCACTCCCCACAGTAGTTGGTCCTCTAGTTGAGAGAATATGAACTCGGAAGAAGACCATGGCTGCCTTTGCCACCGGGAGGAAACTCCCTCCACAGCTTCCCTGAGAGCTCTGTCCAGCAAAGGCTGTCTGTCCCAAGGCCTGTCCTTGAATCCCAGGGCTCCACTCTGCCGCCAGGATCTGTCTGAGAACACAGCATCCTTTCAGTGTGGGCCTCTAGCTATGAGGTCCCGGGAGAAGGAAAAATGATGCTGTTTCCCTGCTGCCTTCATTCATCTGAATGATCAAATCATGAACTATTCAAATCATCTGAATATTCCACATTCTGGTTTCACTTGAGCTAAGCACAGTCCCTGAGGTCCAAGCTGGAGGACAGCGTGGAGGGCGCACCGTCAGGAGAGAACTCACTGGCCTGGATGCAGAGGCGCATGAGGGCGTGCAGAGGGTACGGTCCTATGGTCTCGATGCTCGCACCAATGGAGATGAGCCACTGGACTAGCCTGGGCACCTGTTCCATTTTCTCATAAAGTCCGAAGAAGACACATTTCTGGAGAAAAAAAAAATACACAGGAAGAATTATGGCAGTGGCCATATCAATATGAAACTTCAAACTCCTTCCCCATAGAGTTTGGGGTTCTTTTTCTTCCAGTTTTATTGAGATATAGTTTGACATACAGCACTGTATATATTTAAGGTGTAGAGCAGAATGATCTGGCTTACCTACATCGTGAAACGATGACCACAAGTTTAGTGAACATCCATCATCTCATATAGATACAACATTAAATTAAAAAAAGAAAAATTCTTTTTGTGATGAGAGCGCTCAGGATTTGCTCTCTCAACAACTTTCATATAGAACATACAGCCGTGTTCATTCTATTCATCATGTTGTACATGACATCCCTAGGACTTATTTATCATATAATTGGAAGTGGTTACCTTTTGACCGCCTTCATCCAATTCCCCCTTCTCCCACCCCCCACCCATAAAGTTTAGAATCAGTAAAACCCTGATTAGCTGTGGCCCCAGCCTAAGATTACTATAAATAACAAATTTGCAGTGAGGTGGCTGAAGGGGAAGGTCCCAAACACCACAGTCCAGAAGTGGCCTGACTTGAAACCGTATGTGTCAAGAAGCCACCTTACCTCAAAGAGACTTTTCAGTGATAAATTTGGGACGTGGAGATTTCTCGGTAGCCGGTCTTTTCTCTCTGACAGAAGTAGAAATGACTGATGAAAGGGGAGAAACAGAAAAAGCTGGAACAATAATGGTCTCCACATGGGTTATTAGAACAAAATTAATCTTAAGCTTTAAAACACAGAAACAAAAAAACAGAACAAGACACCCTCTAGCCCTGTCTCTTTGTTTAAGTCACCTGCCAAGCTCTTCAGCCTGAGCCATGATAACCAAAGTGTCTCTGTCTGGCAAACTTCCTGTTGGTGCTGAGAGCTAAGCTCTCTCCACCTTCCCTCAAAGCCTGCTGAGGACAGGAGCAGCCGATGGTGGGCAGCATTGGGACAGTACAGGGGCAGGGAAGTAAAGAAGTAATTTCCTGCAAAGTTCTTAAAGCTTAGCAAGTAGAAGAATCAAATCCTTTTGAAATAGCCCACCCCAATTAATTCTTTAGCACATTACTGCTATTTGAGGTCCACAAGACCCTATCGAGTGGTGTGCTGGGGCAGCTCCTGTCAGTGAGAGCTCACTGTGCACATCTCTTCCCAAATGTGAGTCCTCCAGTTGACTTAGCAGCTTGAAATCGGCCATTGAAATCGAGAGAATTTACACTACAGGAAGTGGCAAATGCCACAGATCAGGACTTTTTTTTTTTTTTTTTCCTCAGAAAGTCTGTTGTTAAACCACTGACCCTAAACTGAACCCCAGAGAAGTTAAGCAACTTTCCCTAGGTCACACAGAGAGCAAATCCTGAGAGGCCCCTACTGGGATCATCCAGGTACGCCAGCTGGTCCAGGAGTTCTAGGCTTGGCATGGCCATGACTGGAGACCCAGTCTCAGAATCCACGTCCCTGACATATGCTCTTGCCGGTGGGCGTGGCACCACAGGGACTCAGTCTATGGCTACATCTTGCTTCCAGCTTCTTTCAGTTTGATGCCCACTCTTAACTGCTCACCCTAAACAGATCCCACTGCCCAGACACTCCCAGATGACAGGTTCAGGGCTCTGACAATCCTGATGGCTGGCCTGGCTTTTACAAGGTGCCTCTGTCTGCAGTGTTTGAAAATGGCCTAGGCTCCACTGCTGGTAGGATATGGGACCACCACTTGGGCTGGATTCCTGGGCCTCCATGGCTGGCTGGGTGATAGCCCGTCAGGAGCTACTGGGTTCCCACTCCCTCCCTCCCCACATAGACTACGGAGCTCTATTCACATTCATCCCACGTGGGGAAGAGGGGACGTAAAACGTTCTTTCCTGGGGGCTGTAAATGGAACTACTTTCCTGTTAATGAGGCCTAGGTCCTCCCACTCACAGATCTACCCTAACACTTGGAATCACAGAATTTTAGCACTTTTTAAAATAAAACTAGAAAGACCTCTTAGTTTACCCATCTTATCGGAAAAGAGAAGATCCCAGATTTCTTGTTAACAGGGCCCCGGTTTCTGATTTCTGGTTCCCCAAGAGTGCAGCCTGCTTTCCACCCCCTCACTGCCACGTTCTCGAGACTGTAATATGGGGATGTGCTTCTGGGAGCCCCTGGCCAGACTTTAGGGGGTTCCCATGAACTCCCTGAAGCTACACTCGTAAATTGTGTGTATGTGTGTGTGCAAAGAGAGTCCCATCGATTTCATTAGATTCCCAATAGCACCCGTGACCTTCTCAAAAACCGAAGAATCCCGTATCCTACAGTCATCCAGCCTTCCTGGGTCCAGAGTCCTTACAGGCTGCCCTTGCAGTCCAGACTTTTCTGGACTGCCTGGCTTTAAAAAGCCTGCAGGTCCTTTCTAACCAAATTCCCAGCCTGGGCCAGCCCATTCTCAAGAGCGCTTATAGGCTGCCGTCAATGACAGCTACTACTCATTGGGCACTGAGCATACAGGTGCCAGGTGTTATAAAACCCCTTTGGCTCAGTGTCTGGCACACTGTAAACCCTCAATGAACATTATTATCAGGTGCTTTTGGTCCATTATTTCTAATCCTCACCTCAACCGGGAGGGAAAAGGTTTATATCCTGCAACTTCCAAATGAGGAAATGAGGCTCAGAGAGGAAGGAATTAGCCCAGACTAGACTGGGGAGGATTTGGATTCAGGGAGGCACCTGTGTGGCAGTGAAGCCCAGCTTCCACAGTCCACTGGGCTCCTCCATCCTATGGATTCCTGGCTCTGGGTTCAGGTCCTACAGCCTTGCTGCTTCCTGAGGGTAACAGTCCCTTTAAATCATACAGCAACCCTCTGAGAAACACAGGCACGTTATCAGGCCTTGGCTAGCAAATGCCGTATAAAGAGGATTATGAAGATGAATAGGCAATTGTTTATCTCCCTCATTCCACATCACCATTAGCATCTGGACTTTACACTTCTTTGATGACAGTGGAGACACAGCCAAGAGTGAGGTGGCCACAAACTGTTTTCCTAGCTTAAAAAATGGAAACTGGCGAACCAATATATCTCAGTGACTTTTCATCTTTAATGAGGTTAAAGTTTAAAAGTTACTTTGGCATCAAGATAAGCAAGTACTAAATTATAATCCCCCAGTGCCAGCAGAAGGAAATCGTTTAAGCAAGAATGTACTTTCCCCACAAGATCTCTTTTCACTTACATGCCATAATCCTTTCTTTGCCAACTTTTCTATTACAGATTGCCACACTTCAGTTGAGAATCCAGTAGTGAAAATATAATCAAAGCAGGGCAAGAAACTTTGCAAAACAATAGGGTCACCTGAAAGAAAGTTCCAGAATTTAGAAATTTTAACTTAGAGAAAGTCTAGAACATCTAGGAAAAGGTCCTCCAATTAAGACCACACATAGACAAATGATAAATTTAAGATAGCAAAAAGAAAAGAGAACTGGGAATTCCCTGGTGGTCCAGGAGTTAGGACTCCATGCTTTCACTGCACGGGGCAAGGGTTTGATCCCTGGTCGGGGAACTAAGATCCTGCAAGCCACGTAGTACAGCCAAAAAAAAAAAAAAAAAAAAAAAGGAGGGGCCATATAGGGGTGGGGGAGTGGGAGGTACAAACTACTGGGTATAAGATAGACTCAAGGAAGTATTGTACAACATAGGGAATATAGCCAATATTTTGTAATAACTGTAAATGGAAAGCAACCTTTAAAAACTGTATAAAAATTTTTAAAACTTTAAATTAAAAAAAAAGGGCCTTTTCAAAGTATATAAAATCCTATATAACTGAAGTGGTAAAATCATTTTAAGTTTGGGTGAAACTGTCCCCTAAGGCAGCACAATGTGACCTAACACTCACTTAGCTTCTCTATTTGCCAAGCCCAGTGATGGGTGTTATACTAATCCCTCAAACAAACCAATAAGGCAGTGCCTATTACCTCCATATATGGAGGAGGAAATGGGCGCTTAAGGGAAGTTATAAAACTCACTTCCTTTAAGAAAGGTGACAGGGGCTTCCCAGGTGGCGCAGTGGTTGACAGTCCGCCTGCCGATGCAGGGGACGTGGGTTTGTGCCCCGGTCCGGGAAGATCCCACGTGCCGCGGAGCGGCTGGGCCCGTGAGCCATGGCCGCTGAGCCTGCGCGTCCGGAGCCTGTGCTCCGCAACGGGAGAGACCACAACAGTGAGGGGCCCGCGTACCGCAAAAAAAAATAAAGAAAGGAAGAAAGAAAGAAAGGTGACAAATGTCATTTTCATCCAACAGTGAGAAATTATGAGAAATGAGATCAAGCTTCGTGGCTTATCGTGCAGCTAGTTCATGACAAAACCAAGACGGGAACCCAGGTCGAGCAGCTCTTTGAGTCAATTTGCACTCTTTCAAGCTAGTGGCCTTTTGCATCTCATGACCCTGCAAACTCGTGGATGCGAACATCCAAGGCAACAGGTCAGGGGCCAGAATAACATGGCACCTCTTCTAGGATTATCAATTTCCAAAAATGAGTAAATAGCAAAACATATATTGTATAAAAAAGATATACAATTTTCATAAATACATTTTTCAAAATTTAGAAATTGGGCCACGGGCATAACATTCATCCTCCAAACAGGTATACTTTGGTAGAAAAGTCTGGGATGCGTTACCCTAAGAAATCCTGTTAACTGCCCCCCTCAGGATCCAGATTTCTTAGAGGGGCAGTCACCAAGAGACAGTTGTCTGGAATTCCCATAACTCTGGCCTGGCTTCTGACAGAACAGTGGCTTTTAAAAGACACAGAGAACAATGAGGAAGTGTAGGGAATGGGTCAAGCCATCAGGTTCAGAGGAAAGGGAAGCAGGCTTTAGTCACTGTCGGCAAAAGGCTGACGGGAAAACTGCGACCCATTAGCACCTATCTGGACACCTATTTCTCTGCCAGGAGACACAGCTGAGCCCACCTCTAACCCCTTCCCACCCACTGCCTGACACTGCTCTCTCCCCTTCTCTGTGCTGAACTTCCCAAAATCTGTAGGATCCCATCCACAGAGCACAAAAGTTGCTTTCCCACAATTGCAATGGGAAGAGCTGGATCTGTATCAGTTGAATCTATCGTCAGCAGTGATTTCCCCATTTCTGAAGCTGAGAGCATTTTCCAGCAATTCTAACATGTGTCATTGTTCACATTCTACCATCTGTAGAATCGGGGCATGTGCTGCTATTGATGCTGTCTCAACGGCAGAACATAAATTAGTGGCGCATCTTAAATTAGTGCAATCTTAAATTTGACCAAACACAGTATTTGAAAACAACAGCCTGACCATTGGCAGAACTTTAGACTGCGCTGTGATAACCAGGGAAAGAGCTCCTTTGTCCCTGGCAGGGAGCATATTACATTGTGTTTCAGAATTGTCTATTTTTGCCAATTCCAGGCCATGGACAAAGCCATCTCACAGGCCAGGTCTTCAGACTAATAACCCAGTAAGTGATGCAAACCGCCACCCCCCGCCCAACCTGGTGTGTCCCTCGTAGACTGTCAGCTTCCACAGGCCCCTCCCTCAGCCTTTTCAGATTGGTTTTATAGCAAACAGGAACATTTTCTCGACACACTGGAGAGATACATGCAAAAATCACGTAAAACACGTAGTATAAGCAGGGAAATCCCTATGGCTAGCAACACAGAAAACTTAAGAAGTCTGAAACAAAACTGGAAAATTGGGACAGCTTTAAGTGATTTGTGCAAAAGGACCCAGTTGTTTTCACAAAGGCCCCAGCCAACAAAGCTTCCCATGTGCTTTCTAGTGTAAAAACCAGTTTCATTCAAGCTACATAAATGAGCCACAAAGAAAAACACCCTGTAATTATCTCCCCAGAAACCTGAGTCCCCAGGAGGCTTTCAAAGAAATCACAAGCACTTTAAAAGAAAGAGGGTGGGCCTCCCCCAGTCCTGACTTACTGCCCATGGTGGTGAAGACTCCCACCAAGAAATCAGCAACCTGGGTCTGGTCCTGGCCGCTTTGCACGAGTCTCAGACCCTTGAAAAACATGTGAGCAGCTTCATAAGGCTGGAGCAACCGCAGCAAGGAATAACCAGCTCGGTAGTATCCCTGCAACGAAGAAAAGCAAAACCGTTAACACACCCATCTTTTCTGACCTGCTGCTGAAGGCAAGATTGAGGCTGTGAGGAAACAGACTGCAGGAGTCTGACTTCTAGGTACATACAGATTTCTAACAAGCTCTGGATACAGGATTTCCATTGTTCCTGCCATTTTTTAACTGGCAAGAAAATAATCCCTTTCAAGTCCATGACATGTACAGCATCTAACATAGGACCCAGAGAGAAGGGAGCAGGCCTGGTTCCAATGACATGTGTGGTTTATGTATTCATGCTTCAAATCGCAGCCTGGCCAAGAAGGGAGGAATGAAACCAATCCTACGAATACAGTGTTCTGGAGAAGAATGAGATTGTCATGTCAGCACAGGAGTTGTTCCCTGCTCCTTTCAATCAAAGTAAACACAATTTCCAATGGTAATGACAAGCACTGAGGTTTACCCAGCACCACATTATAGGCAACATACACCAGAGGCCAAAAAATTTTTTTGGTTTCTGGAGAGAGAGGAAAATTACAATGATTAATACAAGAAAATGGTCAGTTTTGCCTGTATACAAACTGTCAAACTCTTGAGAAGGAACAAAATGATTCGTACTGCTTTCCCCACTTTAACCATCAAAAAGAATCAGTATCAAGAGGTACCAAAACAATTTTCTGTCTAAGATAACACAAGGTGTTCACCAACTGGGTTCATAAAAAAGCAAGTACCTGAAATTCCACTTAATACCAAATCCCTGATTATTTACTGATTTGTTTTCACCGTCATTTAAAAGTCTAAAACAGTAGATAACAATCAGAAAAAGGAAAGAAAAAAAGGTGTTCCCCCTGCCCCAACCAAGCAAGCTGGTACAGAATTTCCCATTTCTTTACCTTCTAGTTCTAAGTTTCACCTTTTATTTTGGAGGGAGGTGAAGGGGATCAGAATACATCACCCCAAAATGTGACACTTTGGCATAAGGATTCTTTTAGGCTGAAGGCCTCCGAGATTCAACAGATGCAGAAAGAAGCCTTCCTGGGACTTCCCTGGTGGCACAGTGGTTAAGACTCCACACTCCCAATGCAGGGGGCCAGGGCTCATTCCCTGGTTAGGTAACTAGATCCCACATGCATGCCAAAACTAAGAGTTTGCATGCCACAACTAAGAAGCCCATCTGCCACAACTAAGGAGCCCACATGCTGCAACTAAGGAGCCTGCCTGCTGCACCTAAAGACCCAGCACAACCAAATAAGGAAGGAAGGAAGGAAGGAAGGAAGGAAGGAAGGAAGGAAGGAAG